>NW_005187480.1:2193805-2226996 GCF_000239375.1 Pundamilia nyererei | reverse complement strand
AAGGCTACCAACTGATTTTAAAATTCCCAATAAATAGTCAATAAATATTTAAACTTCTTGTGTGCAAATCCATGCTTAAAGTGCAATGCTCATAAATTGCTTGATAAGGTGCTTTTAATAAAGTGAAAGGTGTGCTCTAAAGTGCTATACAGACAATACAATATAAATAAATGCAGTAAGGGAGTCCTCTTCCTTACATTCTCTCTCACTCTTCCTTTCTCATCTTTATGGCTGTAATCATTGAAAAAGTCTTTAAATGAATGGATGGCCTACACTGTAACAGTGATATACCGGGGACAGTTTTTATAAGTTATTTTTAGGTGTGAACGTGCTTGTCATAAAGAGAAGTAGAAATATTAAAAACAATAAGTTCTGTAATTACAAAGTCCAGCCCAGATTATTCTGGCCCATCCGAAATCTGCTTACAGTCATCCCTTCTGATTTTCTTTGCTCTGCTTTGCTCCATTTTTCTTTCTTCAATGCTACTTTGTGTCATCTTTCTTTTGTCCACTTCTTTTCTTTTTCTCTCTTCATCTCCTTTCTCTCTTTTCTGTGGTTTAAGAAGGACTGAGCAAGTGTGTGTTTGTGTGTGTGTGTTTTACAGCAGTTAGCCTGCGCTCCATGTTCTATTATTATTATCATCACCTCAGTGTGTAGGCGTCCATTAGGCAAACTCATATGCAACAATATGCAGATTCCATTTGCACGGATCATAAACTCCTGCAGGCCTTCTGCTACATCATCATCATCACCACCACCACCATCATCATCATCACCGCCGTCTCCATCAGCAGCAGCCAGCGGCAGCGGGCGGCGAGCCGAACATTACTGGAAGTAAATTTGTGCCTCGATTCGCTCAGAGATGCTTCCATTAGATTTCACCCGCAGTGCTCGAGTCAGTGAAGGCATCGTGTGAAGGAAGCGCTGTGAGGTTGTGAGCCACGGGAATTAATTTAGTATTTAATTTTTAATATACAACATTTTTTAATTGAATTAACATAAATGATCTAAATAAGAATATTTTTTCAAAACAAAAGTACATTTCCAGCTCTGCTGTATTTAATCAAAATTAACGCCCACAGACACTCAAATTAAATTAATTATAGACAATAATTACAGGCAGCTCAGGTATTTCAATCAACACTCTGTGTTTTACTTTTGTTACATTCTGGTGTATATATTCAATTTCAATTCAATTTTATTTATATAGCGCCAAATCACAACATAAGTCGCCTCAAGGTGCTTCATAGATACAGAGAAAAACCCAACAATCATATGACCCCCTATGAGCAAGCACTTTGGCGACAGTGGGAAGGAAAAACTCCCTTTTAACAGGAAGAAACCTCCGGCAGAACCAGGCTCAGGGAGGGGCGGCCATCTGCTGCGACCGGTTGGGGTGAGAGAAGGAAGACAGGATAAAAGACATGCTGTGGAAGAGAGACAGAGGTTAATAACAGATATGATTCAATGCAGAGAGGTCTATTAATACATAGTGAGTGAGAAAGGTAACTGGAAAGGAAAAACTCAATGCATCATGGGAATCCCCCGGCAGCCTATGTCTATTGCAGCATAACTAAGGGAGGATTCAGGGTCACCTGGTCCAGCCCTAACTATATGCTTTAGCAAAAAGGAAAGTTTTAAGCCTAATCTTAAAAGTAGAGTTAGTGTCTGTCTCCTGAATCCAAACTGGAAGCTGGTTCCACAGAAGAAGGACCACCATATATATATGATGGCATACATACATATTATACAGTCATTATACATATTATACAGTCACTGTCCACTTCATTAGGAACACCTGCTTCACCTGGTACATCTGTCTGTTAACACAAATTTAGGTTCGTTGACATAAAACCAACCTGACAAAGTTCAAACTGAACTGGAAGCCAAAGTTTAAATTCACACACGCTCATCAAAAATAAAAGCTTTTGCCTGAGTCTCGACTTCTGCTGCAGCATTCAGATGCTTTCTGATCCCTTAAGCTCCACCTCAGTTAAATTGTGGCTGACCATGTCATTCTCTTTAAAACCACAGGGTACCGTCTCCTGATGCTGCTTCCAGCAGGATAACGCTCAGATAATCTCAAACGGGTTTCTAGAACATGACGACGAGTTTACTCAGACAGCCTCCGCAGTCACAGATCTCAGTCCTGCAGAGGACTTTTGGGATGTGGTAGAAAAGGAGATTCATATCATGGATGAAGCCAACAAATCTGCAGCAGCTTTGAGATGCTATCACGTCAACATGATGGATAAAAGAAGCATACACTGTAAATATACTCCAGTAAAAACAGGAAGAGACATCTTTCTTCTATCACCCCAACCGGCAGATGGCTGTCCCTCCCTGAGCCAGGTTCTGCCGGAGGTTTCCTCCCGTTAAAAGGGAGTTTTTCCTTCCCACTATCGCCAAAGTGCTTGCTCATAGGGGGTCCACGGAATATGGACCAACATTTCTGAGGGTTGTTTCCCTGTTGAATCTGAACCATGAAGAATTAAAGAAGCTCTGAAGGCAGGAGGTACCAGCAATTACTGTTTAGAGCTATGTCATTGTTGGTTGGTTTCTGTCAACCAATAATGTTTCTTAACATTCCTTAACATTATGAATTGGCAGTGAAGTTGACCCTTGACCTGTTGGATTTAATTTGACATCATTCTATTTTAAAATAACTATTGAACCTGTGATGGTCACAGTGACCTTTGACCTTTAAGTTTAGCTCTTTGAGTCCAAGTCGATGTTTGACTCACCGTTGGCATTCCTGAGTCTTACTTCCCAGAAACAGGCAACCTGAGCATCCCCTCCTCGGTGCAGAGGTGTAAAAATATTGATCTTGTCGTAGCAATAAAACAAAACGTCACGTAATCTAGATTAACCCAAAAACGTCACGTAATCTAGATTAACCCGTGAATATAAGAATCAAACTTACGTTAAGCCACTCTTTTAACGCACTGAAATAGGCCAGATCGCCAACATTGTCTGAAACACATGAACGTCTTTACTGCAGAGAGATCCGTCCAATAGTTAATCTATTGCTTTGTAGACCAGAGCTGTAGACAGACTTATTGATGCTTCCATTCTTGGAGCCCTGACAGCTACTGTGGCTAACACGACAGCATGCCTCAAAGATGTTGGCAGGACTGTAACAAAGCTGTGCATGTCTGTTTTCACACACTTACCCTGAATGAAAGTTTGTTGAGAAGAAATACGTGGATGGGTTTGTGATTTTGGCTTCGAATTAAATCCTTTCTGTTTAACTTCTGACAAGCCTTTACTTGTTTTCAATAAACACGGATAATTTCACATGACAGCAGGCTGTTGTTGGATCTTTAACTCGGCAGAGATGTTGGCTTGAATGGTTGGATGATGAGTGTTCAAGTGAACGTAGGCGCTGCTGGATGCTGCCTGTTGATTTTAAGTGGCTTCCTGTTCTACAGCCGGCTGTGGGTGGACGACAGCTCTGCTAATTAATGCAACCATCAACACTTAGTACAACTGTAAGAAATAATTATCCCGGTGCATTCTCAGAAGCGCGGAGCGTGGTCATTGTGAGGGGATAGAATGAATTAAAAATGTTCAATAGTTCCCTCAAATTAGGAATTAATTCTGTTTTATTCTCACATTAGATATCATTGATGCTTGTTTTTCCTGCCTTCATTAAGACTTTTGTACCTCAGAATCGCTGTTTTCCTTATTATAGGACTGCCCTCCTGCAGCTTTTGCGCAAACACCTTTAATTATATTCAACTGAGTTTCTTTTCTAATGCACTAATTCAACAACATCAGGCATCTCAGGGGACTTTATATTGTAAGAAACATTAAGGACATGAGCCCTTAGCTGGATCCCCAAACACAACGCAACAAAGTGTGATATTTACCCCACTGTACAGGTCTGGATAAATACTTGCCTATTTTAATTCATCATGCATGTTTATTGGTATACAATTAAAAATTCTGAAAAGAGAAAGGAAAAAAAAGGTTTTCTATTATTTATATATCGTTATGTTTTAATTGCAAGTTTGGGAATTAGACATCATCAAATCCCAAAAAGTCCAAGTAAACATACGTCAAACGTGCCGTCATGACTGCGGTTTTACTGCTGCTGAGTGTTCAGCTGTTTTTTTGCAAATTGTCCACAACAGTATTTATTTTCATTTTTTCTGCAGTATATAAAAAAATTGTGTATCTCAAAAAAAGAAACTACGAAGACACTCAAAATAAATTTCCTGTGGTTGGAAAATGTTTGGTGCAACTTTTTTGCATTTACAGTTTTGAGGGATAAATCTCTGAAATTTCTCTAACTAGAAATGTGCAAAACAAACCAAAAATGATTTTCAATTTTTTTGCAGTTTATTGCACTTTTTTGCAATTCATGAAGTTACTATGGACTTATTACAATTTGGGATATAACAGTTGTATTGATGTATAGCAACTTGAAATGCTCCCTTAAATGGCACTACAGCAGGTAAAAATATAAAGATAAGCTCTGGCGGACTTGGTTCTGTGGTGGTTTTTAAAAAGTTAAAATATTTGCTAAAGTATAATTATTGTTGTTATCCATGAATTTTCTAATTTATAATTTTGCAAACAAGCAGAACAAAGGAAAAAGCACATGATTATTGTTTTGGTTAAGATGTTAAATTGCAGTTATTTACTTCCTGAACAGGAAAATTTCATTTAGTGGTTGAACGTTATGTTTGTTAATTTTTAACTTCTCAGAGAAATCAGAGTATTCTGCATCAAATTATAAAATTGTGAGTGCTTGTCATTTGCCTAAAAATGAATTTTTAATATTTGTTAAATTTTTTGGCAGATTTGAAAAATATTTGTGTTTTCCTATTTATAGGATTGGTGGTCTGATAAATAGAAATAGTTGCAGACTGGGAGGAGCTGTTTCAGGTGCTCCTTAGTCCTGAAGTCAAAAAAACAGACTAATTCCACAACTGAGCAGCTAAAATGTAGCCCTTACAGGTGAGTCGGTGGTGAATAAAAGAAGCATACACTGTAAATGTACCCCAGTAAAAACACTGTCCATGAATATTTCTTCAGAAATAAATATATAAGTTTACACATTATTAAAACATTCTAAAGGCAGTTGCTTAACTCTTAGATATCTTTCTGAAATTAAATTCAGTACGACAACGTGAATATTTGAATGTCTCTGTCACTGCATAGTTGGATAAAATCAGCCCCTCTGTGGATAAGTGGTTAAAAACAGTGAAAGTGGATATTTTTTCTGACTCTGAATACTTTTCCATGAAATGTTTGTCATTTGTGCACAAATTGTTGATGTGATGTAGAAACTGAAAAACCTTGTCACGGTTTAGCTGTGGAATCAGACAAAACAATTTTGTGTCTGGATTTGACAAAAGTCAGCATCAGAAAATCAAAATGTTGTCAAACTATAAAATAAATTTGATGTTCCGATGCAGTTTTCATTTTTTTCAATCATTATCTTTTCTTCTTCTTTGTGACATTGAGACCAGTTTGATTAAATTATCCCACACCCATCAAAAACCCACATGCTGCAGTATTTTATTGTAAGTCTGAACACCATTAAAAGACATCATTCTGTCCCAGTGATGGTTGTTTTCCCTCCAGCAGCAGCAGCAGCAGCATCATCTGGCGAGCCCGTGGTGATCTGCAGACCTCCCTCCTCGATCCCACCCACCAACAACAGAACTCCCTCCCAAGTCTTAATCGATTTCCACCGAGCAGATTCCTCCCCGCCGAACAGTTCCCTCCTTGTACGGCGAGAGCTCGTCTCTGACAGCTGAGGCCAGCTCGTGGCCTGTGGCGATCGTCTGGAATGGACAGACACAAGGAGCGCACAAAGACTCGCCTCAAAGCAGCGGCAGATGTCCAAGTGATTGCTGCTAACGCTGCCTTTCATTAGACAGCTGACAGCTCTGCTTGGATTCACTGATTGGATAAAAAATATATAAAAAAGAGCTCCGCTCCTCAAGGAGTTCAAGTGGCAGTTTGCACAATATAGGCAATATTTAAGAGTATTTTTGTACCAAATAGGAGCAATGAAGAAAGAAGAAAAGGGGGGCTGTATGTCACCATTGGGTACCTTGAGAGGGAACTGTTGCTCAAAGCTGCCAGCAAACAGATTTGTACTTTTATCAAATGGATATTTATGAGTTCAGCGTTCACATGACAAGCAGTGTCCGACATGTTTGACATATCTCTGCCGGCCAAGTAGGAACATTTTGTGACAATCACTTTCTTGTGACTCGTGGTCATTGTGCCTCTTTAAAAGCTCCTTCACTGCCTGCAGCTTTGAAGTGAAGCTCCGTGAATCAATGCTTGCTTTATTGTTTATCAAAGTTAAAGCTCTCTGATGAATGCAGTTTCACTCATCTGTAGTGATTTCAGTTCTTAAACATATTTGCAGAGGAAGCATTTCATAACCTTCCGCTTCCCTATAACTGACCTTTGATGTGAACACGTGCTTTTTCTTTGCCTCGGATGTCTATGAATTAAAAAAAAAAGACTTTATGTGTGACTGTATTTGTTTGACTATAGCAGCTGCCATGGTGGGCTGAACACACCCACAAAAACTCTTCTAGAGGCTGATTATCATCGAGTCCTGTGGTTTTGGGGTCCGCTCTATAAACATGTATAAATATGCAAAACTTGTACCTGCAAAGATAACTTTGCATCATGCAAAACTGCGGCCTCACACAAGTCAACAAACCACATATCCGAATGATTTAGTCCATCAGGAGGTTGTTTAATTATGAATATGCAAAAATCCTGCATTTACTTATGACAACATGGGTTTTTCCTAATCAACACAATGAAGGGGGGAAGCCCTGTAGAAACACAACAACTTGGTCTCCATTAATGTAACCATTATTTTATTTTTATATTTTTTAATACAATGTTAAAGTGTTTATAGCATTTAGCTTCAGTCGTTGGCAGTTTGAGTAAAATAGAAGCTCCAAATGTATTTATCGTAAACATTTCACTGCTGGCCGCTCAGGTATTCTTGATGCTGAATCCACTGTCATGTTTAAGTCTTCGTATGGTTTCGGATTTCCTTTAGCAGCATTACACTGTGGCATGCTTACTATACATTGGGTGGGGGAATTCCAGGCCTCAAGGGCCGGTGTCCTTGATCCAACACAGCTGATTTAAATGGCTAAATTACCTCCTCAACATGTCTTGGGCTACGTTCACACTGCAGGTCTTAATGCTCAATTCCGATTTTTTGATCAAATCCGATTTTTTGGTCTGCTCGTTCACACTACAAATAAAATGCGACAGCAAACGTGTTCTAGTGTGAACGCTCAAAGCGGCCCGCATGCGCCAAAGAAGACGTCACACACAGCGCGCTCTGTTTAGACCCAGAGCAAACAATATTGTTTGACTGATGGCCCTTAATATAAAGACTTCGGATTTTACGTTTCCCAATTTTTGCTTTAAGTTATTTTGTTATTTACATAATAATGTAAATAACCTAATAATGATCCTTATTGCTGTTTTAGAGGAGTGGTGCTTGCAGATTTCTCTCAGAATCTGCAGATTATACAGTACAAATAAAATGTTCACGTTTCTCCAACGTTGTCTTCCCAACAGTTTCACTAACATCTACACTGGATGGCCAGGAAGCGTTCGCGATGTCTTCTCGGGCGCTTCTCCGGCGCTGATAATTGCCGTCTGTCTTGTGTCAGTGACGTAAAAGATGGATTTAATGCGACATGACCGTTCAAATGCTTTCTAAAACATTGGATATGTATCGAATTCAGTACCATATACAAAAGTGACCCAGATTGGATTTGAGCCGTTCACACTGTCATACCATGATCGGATATGGGTCGCATAGGGTCAAAAAAATTGGATTTGATGCGCTTTCGCCTGCAGTCTGAAAGTAGCCTTGAAGTTCTCCTGAAGCCTGGGAATGAACCAATCATTTGATTCAGGTGTGTTGATGCAGGCTGCAGGACACCAGCCCTTGGGGCCTGGAGTTAACCACCCCTGCTATACACCATCTGTTAGGATCCTAAACTTCACATAAAACATGACAAATCCACGGCATGAAAACTCACTCCGTTCACTCTACTCAGATTTCAAACTTGTCTTATCTCCTTTCAGATGAACCAACGGGGGAGTGATGTAGACACGTGCAGATCAAAACGAATGCAAACTCCAAACCACCAATCTCCTACACATGAAGCAGTGACGGTGCCTTTAGATCCCACTGTGGGAAACGTGCATTGTCATGATCTCACTCACCTCTGACAGAAACACAGGGTCCTGCTGTTCAGCACGTTGGTGCTGACTGAGTCCATTTATTTAACTTTTACAAATAATAAGGATAAACTTGATGATGATGTTTGATCTGACTGCAGGTGGACAATAACCCTCTGCACTCGTTAGGAAGTGTTATGTTCGTGTTATATCAGTGGCAGTCCTGTTCAATGCTTCGAACTGTGTTGTGATTCTCAGTTATGATAATGCAATGAAAGTTATTATGTTTAGGAAGACGTTTGTTAGTCAAGTTCTGACTGCAGCTGGACTTAACAGCAGGTAGAGCCTGTTAAGCTTAATGGATATCTACAAATTTAAAAATGCGGATTTTATTGTGACCATAAATTACTCTGAAACTTTGTGTTGGGAATGATTTTTGTTTAGCATTTTTAAAAGGCTCTACTGGAGCAGGGAAATATGACTCAAGGGCACCTCAGTGGATGTAAAGACAAAGATGAAAGCAATCCTCTTTCTTTATCCCCAGTTTTTTTTCCCCTGCTGGTCCTGGCATCGAACTGCTGACCGACCGAGCGTTTCAGCATAATCTGAGGCCCCGAGTTGATCTACCATCTTACTTTTCTCCTGGGTAAGTTTGAAACACGCTAGAGTGCATTTTCTGAAGATGAAAACGTGAACAGTGAAATAAAAAGATTGGCATGATGGTGAACAGGCATAAAGGCGAACATATGCTGGGATCAAGTGTTTCTTTCACACAGAGTCCTGCGTTTTAACCCCACAGATAAATAAAGTTTTCCAGTTCAGCTGATAAAAATGGATTTTGTGTGTTTTGGGAATAAACTTTCAAAACAACAGGATTAATTCTTGCTTTTTTCTTAGTTTTATTCCATGTTATACATTCAAACTATGTAAGATTAATAAAGTCATAGCTTCTAAAGATCTCTGCATTATTTTTTCCTCATTTTATATCTGACAGACATTGAAAAATGGGAAATCGCTATTGGCTGCCTAAAACAATCAGACAAAAGATGAACACGCAGCGTGACCGTCAAAGTGATGACAAAAAACCGGCACAGTTCGCCTTTAATATGAGACAGCAGAAGCGTCATCTGCAGTCTCATAAAAACATGTGTCTGCTCCAAGAAACACACTCAGCATCTTAGCATTAAACCAAAGTGATTGCAGACCCACCGAGGTTATTTGAACCTTTATTACTTTTCCCCGTGTGACTCTCTTGTCAGAGCTGGTTTGCTTCCACTCCCGCCAACATCGTTGCTGGAGGATTTGAATAATTCATGCTATCTGCGTTATTTATGTATTCGCTTATTCATGAAAGCACAAATGTGTATGTGCCGTGCTGCTGCTTGGGAGGCAAATGAAGACATCCGCTGAGTTCAGGGCAGCGAAAGAGGAGATTTTTTTTTATTGTAATAGCGTCATGAAATTGGATTCTGTTCGAATCGTCGTTTCACAAAAGACCATGACCGATGCATGTTGTACAGCGACCGAAGGGACAGAGGAAGGCTTGTTCTGCTTTTGTCTCTGTTCCTGACTGACTGGATGTCAACCTCACTTTGTCACTTCGTCGCCCGAACAATAAAAAGGGCTGGAAAACCCGCGGAGCCTCGGGCCGGGGCTTCCCTCAGCCACCGTCTCTAATCTCATTTACTGCCTCGTTCTCTGACGGCGGGCAAAAGCCGACAGAGTAATCTGGAAAAAATGAGGGAGTGGAGGAGCAACGGAAAAAGACGGGCGATAAGAGGAAAGTCAGGAAGCTGGCAGCAGATAGCAGGGGCTCAGATAACAGCTACATCACAGGGCTGATCAGCAGCTGCACTGTTAGCGCTGATGTAGTGATCTGAGTGTTAACATGACACAGAATATCCCCGAGTACAACCCCAGCAATCCACTCTAACTGTGGAGTCCTCACAGACAAACTACTGCCCAAACTTTAAACACAGAGTCCTTTTTATTCTCAGTAATTTGATTGATAATTGAAACTTCTTTTCAGAAAATAAAAATCTAAATCAAACATATCTAGGAGAGGTCAGAGATATGTAAATGACAAAAAGTTCATGTCTTCTTCTTGTGCACAGCAACACGGTGGATTAAACACAGTACTTCCAAAGTGTCACGCTGTTCCTGCAAGTCCTTTACAAACAGGAGATTTGTACATCCGGGAAAACTCCACCATTCACATCTTACAAAGTCTCAAAACAAACCGCCATGCTTCACGTAACCACGTAATAACTGAGACTCGGATCTTTTGATAAATGGCATTTCAAACTCATTTACGTGACATGCAAGCAAAATCTGTCTGCCAGAAATATTTCCATTCGGTTAGCTAACGTTAAAACAACAAGCCAGCAACTAAGAGGCAGATTGCAGAAAATGCTACCCGGTGTTTATGGCGAGCTGATAGGAATAAAGGAGCGTCTCGTCTGGCCTTCTTCCAAGACCTCTGGTGGTGAAACAGCTGCGCACACAGATGTACAGTATCTTATCAGGTGAAATGTGCTCGCTGAACTGGAAGAATATGGACAGACTGATTTTCCCAGCTCAAGGTCTGTTCGGGTTTTGTTTTTTTTCTTTAGCAACGATTGGTCGGCTCGGTGCGTGAGGAGGGGCTCGCTCTGCTGCTGTGTTTAATTACCCTATTAGTGTCTTGAGAAGAAGTTGTTAGACAAATGCCTTGAAACGTAAAGACCGAGAGGTAGAAAAGGTTCTATTTGGGCTAAAATATTCCAACATTCATTTGGTGGTTGAAGGTTTAGCGGTCACAGCAAAACAGCAGAACTGTTCCCCTGGAGATGGAATCTGATTCGCTGCTGCCTTTTAATATTTTGGCTCCTCTAAAGCGAAGAGAGCTAGAGGGAAATCTAACGGTGTGACTGATAGAATTAACCACAGGGAATCTCCCTGGAAAACACTCGACTAAATGACACCTCAGTCATCAGTGACAGAGGATGATTATACAAAGCGAGCAGGGGGAAGAGATGCTCCGTCGATCTAACAATTTCAGGCTCGTAGATGAGAATTTTCTCTTAACACCAGAAAACAAACAACAGGGGAGTTTAAACAGTGGTCGGGCCGCATGTTCGGTCTCTTTCTTGGTTGCAGGGGAGCTATTTGACGCAATTACTTCTTTTTCCGGTTGGGATAAATCCAAAGTGTTATTAAGATTTTTATTTTTAACACTAATGACATGCAGTTATGAATGCCAATGTTGGTTTTTTTCAACAATTACTCAGCTGATTGCCAGGAAATTTTGCTCCAAGGGAATAAATCTTTTTTTTTCTTGGACCATATTTTTAGCAACATGTCGCTGCATGTCAGAGTGCTTTTTGAGTGCGAAGGCGTATTAGAGCCACATTAAGAAAAAAAAATATTGTTCATTTTGAGAATAAAGTTGTAATTCTAGACTAAATGTGCAGATTACAGTTCTTTAAAGACAAACTCCCAGCGCTGCTGTACCTTAATGAAACGAATTGATCTTGTGGTACAACAGATGTCCTCATTATTGCACCGGGTGTAATCTGTCCTTTAGCAGCCATCTCATTTTGTACACATTCACTCTTCTGAGTTTTTCTCAACACAGATTTTTGACTTTGATCTTGAAATTTCAACTTTATTCTTAAATGATCAAGAATCTATTTTTTTTTTCTTGATGTGACCTTATAACTCCCGTAGGAGGTCGAGGGACCCAGAGAAGGACTTTGAATCTTTGCATCCATCATTATCGTGGGGTTATACTTTGCTGTACTTTAGTAGAAATGATGTGACTAAACCCTGACTCTACAACCCAGTAACATCCTATTAGTACAGAAGAGGACCACTGAAAAAAAAACCAAACTCCTCTTCCATACATTCGTCTTCACTGGTTCACACTGACTTGCAGGTATTGTCATGCTAACACACTATGTCCCCAGTCACACAGACATCAGTGGACGACATCGTTGCAGTCTCCAGATGCATGGAAATGCATATCTTCTAAGGCCAAGTGGCGAGGTTGTTGACTCGTGCGAGGTGAAACTGGCCTCAAAGATAATGCTGCACTAAAAACCTCCTGGCGATTGCTCATATTGCTAGCAGTTTGCTGTAGGCACCCATAGTTTGCAAGTGCTTAGCGTTTACTCTCCCAAGCAGCAGTGGAACTTCAGAAAGTGTGAAACAATCTGAAAACAGTTTGCACCTTACACCTGCAATCAACAGATTTAAAAAACAAAACAAAAACAAAAACACAATTTTTGCCTTGCCAATGAACAGTTTCCGGTTTGCGTGGTTGGTGAGTGGTTGCAGAAAAGTCAGTACTTTCTATACCTGCTGCAACCTACCAGTGACCAAAGGAGTCACAAGGATGCTTTCAGTGTAGTTACCGTGTGTCATTTTAAACCAGATTCACATTAGCATGTACTACTCACCCAGCAGTCACAGAATTTAGTTGTATTTAGTAGCCAAGTATTGCTTTAACAAATGTGTTTAATATTGTGGTTCTTTACATATCTTGCTATCTGATTTATACTAAAAAAATGTATATATTTCTGATTTTGCTGCTTTCCTACATTTGTCAAGTCAAGTTGGACCTTCGGTATGGACTTCATTACAAATTCAAATATCTGAAACTTTATCACCTGCATTTCAAATTCTACTGGCTTCCAGAGACAGCACATGTGACTGGCTGAATCTTGGTGAAACAAATTAAAAGTGATTGACAAGACATGTCTGATACAACAGTTCTATGTGGATGGTGGAGACGAGAAACGTGGTGCTGGGTTTGAATATTTCTCTCTCGTAGCTTCAATAAGCAGTTACACAGAGAGATGTACGTTGTTGTTAGAAGTTACTTCATGGACATTGTTCTGATTGTCACGGCCTCCTCCTGGCTGCATGTCACTGTCTTGACGTCTATCTGGCCACATAATGTTAATTTTGTATGAGACTGGTTAAAAAGAGATTTGACTTTCACGGTATGCCTGACTTTACTGTCTACACATATGCATTAAAAAGTCTAAAAACTTCCAGCTGATGTAAAATTTAAAGGCATCAGATTAATTTTGCATCCCCTTCTGGGGTTTCCAGTCCTCACAGTTGGAATCACACGTCTGAACCAGCTATGGAAGAGCTTGTGCAAATGTTTTCCAATGAGATGTTTCCTGTTTGTTGTGGCATTCTGACTTGATCCTCTGAGCACAGTGAGCACAAAAAATGTCAGACACAGGTCACAAAACGCCCTTAAATGCTCATGGCACTGATTTTGTCAAACAACACAAATACTTCAGTTAACCTGTAGGAGGTGAGGCCTAGCAGACGTATGCCTGTCAACACCTGTCTAAGCAGACACACCAATGTCCGAATGGATGAGCTGAAAAATAAATAGTTGGCACGAAGAAAAACTGAAAACCAACAGAGGTTGTAAACGTGCTTTTTAATGCTGTAATTGGCACAATTTAACTGTCTCTGGGGATTCTGTGGGTTAGATGTGCTTTTGGAGCCTGCCTCAAGTGTCCATTAGAGATACTTCAGTTTTTGGAACTTCTGTGTTGGCGTTGTGTTTCAGAGGCAGGGAGGAGCTATTTCCACTCCTGTTCTGCTGATCACCAGTTGCTAAACGGTACTTGCTAAACTATAATCTCATCATAACCGTCATGTTCCGACGAACATGTAGATATAGATGATCACGTTTCAATATGGACTTGCTTTAGAATCCTAAAAAAATCTGGATCCTAGAACACAGCTAGAACATTCTGGTTTTGTTTCCAGTTCTCCATCAACGAGCTGCTGACCCACCAGCACCTTCATCTCGACAGCGACTGATGTGGAGGCTGCCTGCAGCCGACCTAACTGTTTCATGGCACCCCAAAGTCCCATAAGAAGAGCCAGTGACCAAAAATGACCATTTGTTGTGGCTGCTGTCCATGAAAAAAAAATCAGCTCCAGCAGGAGTTGTGGGCAGTTCATCCATATGCATGTGTTTATGTTGCTGAATTATTGGGTGGGCTGTCTCCTCACAACTCTGCTTTTGCTTTTCAGTGCATCAGCTTTTAATATGAAATCCGAGCAGCTTAAAAGCTTCACAAAGGTGCGTTTCGGTCGCAGGATATCATAGTCTGACAAGCCATGTGTGAAAATTACAGTCATCTTTCAACAATAATAGAAACACGTGTAGAATTATTTCTTTTAAAAACTTCCTAGACGCTGGGATATGTATACAGTGAGTGTACATATGCTGCATTTTTCATGAAACCTTACCTTTACAATTAATTAACAGCCAGGACCTTAGAAATGTTTCACGAGTTCAAGTTTCCCCATCTCCACACTGACACAAATGATGCTTATGTTGTGAATATGACTGATGTACAATAACACTAACTCAAATTGAACAGAGTTTAACGTAATGCACTTTGTGTTGTAAGTGATGCAGCACTCAGCGCACAAGCTAAAACTATAAGTCAGCATTAACACAAAGAGATTTTTGGGTGATATAAGGAACTCAGAGGATACATTTCTGGTAGGTTAGTGACTTTAAATGCCTGATAGTTGTTAGTCCGAATTTATGTGCAGACATCATGTGAAGCGCACAGATGTTGCCCTAGAAAAGGAAAAATATTAGTAGATGAAGCGGACTGAGTAGCTTTGTTGTCTTTCATTATTCGTAGGCGTATCAGCTTCCTAACACAGTGGATTCTTGCTGCCAAGCCTTTTCTAGTGGCAGAGGCTAAGTAAGCGCGCCGCCGCTGCCAGCAGTTTGTTGGCAAACGCTGATGGCCACCTGCTGCCGCTGTCGAGGTGCTGCTGCCATGACCTGGCAGAGCATCTGGCAACCAGAGAGCCAGAAACATCCCCCAAGGGCCTGGCTCGGTCCCTGCCAGGCAACATCCATCTCTGGCTGTGGAGGATTTCAAGGGTGTAATGTAACAATGTAAACTGGGTTGTTTATTTATATATAGATATATATTTTTACTACAAAGCACATGTCAACTGTGGAGCAGAAGAGTAATACAACTTTGAAAATTAAAATACTCTGGCAATAATAAAAAAAAGTCCCTAAAAGATCCATTCTTATAAGTGTGGACTTAAAACTTAAATATTAAAGACTTAAATATCAAAACACTAAAAAAGGTTTGCAAAATGACAATCTGTAGATGTTTCTTAGTAAAGTGTAAAACCACAAGGGCCCTGACTTATTCTAGATTTTTGTGGGATCTTCAAAGACAAATCAAACCTACTGGAACCCTGACAGATGGACAATCATGCATCCAAAACACAAAAGAAGAACTGATCCTGGATTTTAGGAGAGCCTGGAACAGCTCCTAGGTTCTCCTAAAGTCCTAAAGACAATGGGATGCCATTAAGTCCATCCTGTTGTCATTAATGGCAGAAAAAATTCAGAGCTTCTGATATCTTGGAGCCCATGTCAGCAAAGATGTCTTTGGACCAACAGTGGATCAGTGGTGGTTATAAAGGTCTTCAGAGGCTCCACTTCTTCAGGAACCTGAACCAACAGAACAACAGCTGCTGGTCAAGTCTGTCAGCACGTACTGCGCCACAGCACGGAAGGCGCTCTAGTGCCTCATAAAAACAGCCCAGAGGATCACTGGCACCCCACTATGCAGTGAGACGCATCGCATCTGGTGCAGCTTCATGAGAGATCCACCCCACCCTGAATGCAGACTCTCTATCTGTGTCATCTGCACAGCGCAACAGAACCCTGCACGCTGGTATGACCCCACTGAGCAGCAACTTTTACCCCACAGCTATCACACTACTGAGCACAGAACATTCACTCCCCCGCTAACTGAACTGCTTTCAGCATATCTGCACACACTCGCTCATCCTGCTATACATTGGTGCAACACAGATCAGCATCCACCCCCCTCATCCCATCTCCTTAGAGCAAATACGGAGATGCAGATATTCTCCCACATTTACACGATCTGTGTGCATTTAACCTCAGAATAACTTCTCTCCTGTATGTGCATGTGTGCATTATTGTATTTATTCTAAGTTGTTTTATATACTGGGCATCTGCTGGCTTGGTGCAAGTACACACGCATATTGTTTTTTTTTTACTTTCAAACTAAACTGTGATGTCTCAGAAAAGATGGAAAGTAGTGACAAACAAGTGTCTAAGAATAAAGATTATATTTTAAATGTGCATATTAAAATAGAAAGTAAAGTAATGTAATATCCCATGCTCTGTTTGTCAGGTGCAGAATAGGTCATCAAAAGCAATTTCCTTATTCCTCCCTCCTTTAAAGGAGGGAGGAATAAGAACGGCTTGTTTTTTCTTTTAGCATGAAGTCGAAAGTCTGAGAGATGAGTCAGTCAATAATTTGTATTCTAACTCTGGATCTGTACAAATATTTTGTAGTTTCATGTTGAGCTCTGATGTTTTCATGCAAGTTTTACCTCAACATGAACCTCTATAGGAGAAGCGCGGAAATTCTAAACTTTGACAGAAGTTAAAACTGGAAAATAACAATACCATAATGATGAATCCCCGGCTTTCTCACATTGATTTGCAGCTCATTTTATCCTTCCTTAACTCCTTGAGTGCTCTGTGTGTTTTGAGACGAGGTCCATATTAAAGATTTTCATTACTGCATAAATACAAGACTTCCAGACGAGACGTATCGAGCTGAAACCGTCTGCTTTTTTCTCCCTTTCTTCTCCTTCTTTTGAATTCTCATATTAAACAGTAGTTTTCACAAGAAGAAAAAAAAAGCTTAAACTGATGTCTATATTGATGAAAAAGAAGGAGAAGACACCTGGAGATTTCATAGCTCCGGAGTTAACTTTCAAACAGCGCGTTACCTCGGAGCATCCGCCGCTGGTTTCTGTCAAGGTAATGTGTGAGTGGTGGGATGTGCTGACCTTTAACCCTCGCTTAGATTTTACTCCTACAGTATCGCTCCTGCTATCCTCCTACTCATCACTCTTACATCCATCACCCAACACACCAAACGGCCTTTTATCATCGGGTGCCGCTTAATTTCACAGAGCGATTCGATCATCGGCTTCATCGCTGCTCTGGACTCATGCGGAGAACAAAGAAACATTTCAGTTAACAGAAACTCTCAACCAAAGGAAATGCAGTTACTGTTGAGGTCTCAGATGAAAGAATGAGAAAGTCTTTAAGCAGTGGCTGTCATACTGGAGGAGATGAGTGAGAAGACTAATGCCAGAGTATCACATTAGTTTTATTATTAGTGACAGAAATTCGAGTTTCAAACTTTGTAAGCCTGTGATGCAGACTCCTGGTCTACGTGGTGGACTGGGAACCTTCATGAGCCACCCGAGACATTGTTTGGGGAAAGAATAAATAGAAAAGTGGCCAGAGAGGAAATGTAGTAGTCTTCTTTTTCCTGCAGACGGACAGGCAGGCAGAACCACACTGTATTAAGTTCCTGGTCTAAGAGCTTGACCTCCCCAGCCCACTTAACTCGCGCTGGAGTCTGACTGATTCACCCAACCCGTTTTCATCTCAGCGTGTAATATAATGCCATTTTGTCTGATGCTTCCTGCATCTCCCTATTACGAGCAAAGTGCCCTTTAGTGCCTGTGCTGCGGTGCATCGGTCGCTGAGCTGAGAGACAGCCGTCCCCCTCAGTGAAATATAAGTTGTAAGTTTCTGAGCGAGGAGATCGTGGTTAGTGTCCACTGAGTACCTGTGTTTGTTGTTTTAAATGGCTGTTCCATTTAGTTTTTTCAGTCCTTTTTACTTTTAATTCAAGGAGCTGGCTGCTCTTTGTTTTATGCTTAGACACTGAAAGAGATGGAGTGACATTCGCTCTCACTAATTCCATAACCGAAGGCATCAGCACAGAGAAGCAAAAGGACATAAAGGGCAGCAACTGATGCTGGAGGGCTGTGAATCGGCTGGATGCGCCACAGTATGGTCCAGAGATAGTTCGGTGTGGGTGATGGCACAGCTGAGACCTTTGCCTTGTCCCTCTAGCAGCTGACCGTCAGCTTACAGTGGGTGTTCATCAGCATGTGCCCAAGACTGCCTATAGGCCCGACACTGTGCGGGTGTTACAGGCAACAGGATCATACTGATGTGCTGGAGCTCGCCTCGTGGGTGAGTACAGCTGTGTCAGTGTGGCCACTACAGTGTGAATGGGCACACAACAGCATGTGTGAGGAATCATGTTGTTTGTGTCAGATGTTCTCTCTCAGACGCCCCGGGACATTCGAACTGTGGAACTCTGTGCTCACAGTTTAACACCGGGACAACCCGGTGAAATTGAAAACAGAAGAAGCACTGAAATGAGCACGCTCCTCGTCACACTCCCGACCTGAAGCACCTTCTGTGGCCTTGGACACTCCAGACTTTGCTGCTGTTTGGTCTTTGCAGTCAGAAACTGCTGTGACAATCTTCAACGTGAGCTTCATGTCAGTTTGAGAAAGAAGTTGATGTCTGCTCTTAGAGTTTTAAGTTAATATCCATTATGCACACGCAGGTGACTGGTGCGGGACTAGCAGACGTGTTAAAGTACTACACAAGGAGACACCCTTAAAGGTAAGATTCTCCGGCTGGTAGGCTGCCCCCCTCCCCTACAACACTGAATCAGGTAAGTGGAAGAAAACAGATGGATGAGTAATGGTCAAAGCAATAATAACAGCAACAAGTAGTTTGCTGTTTACGTGCAAATGCAGGGAACACGTTTGCTGCGACCATCAGCGCAACAGCCAGCATTGCTGAAACATGTCAGCTGACTGTCAGCCGAAACGCCACAATGGTCTCTAATCCATCACGCCGCAGACACAGACGAACGGCGACATCTCTATCTGTCTCTGTTATCGCACTGACTGATCAGACTCGGGGGAGATGGATGCTACCAGCTAATGAAAGTTAACAGTCAAACGTTCAGATCCTGCAGGAAAAAAAACTGTGTCTAAATTAAAAACTATGAATCTAAAACTGACAGACGAGTAAAGCTAACATGATGACAGCCTCATACAGATATGGCAGTGATAACAGCTGGGTGATGTCACTTAAAATCTGCTGTTAACTGAAAGCAAATGTAAAGAAAAATCAAAAATAGTAATGATAATAATAATCAAACATTCAGCCACACAAAAAACAAAAAAAGATGTGAAAAGGAAATTATTTAACGTGTTTGTTTGGTTTTGTGGCATGCAATTATGTTAATTATCTTTTGTCATACATAAACAGTGTGTGGATAAGTCGTTTAACTGACACTGACTGTGTTTCACCCATGAGTCCAGTCCTTGTGCCAGTCTGGAATTTCACAAATAATTTCAAAAGATTGAAGGTTAAACTGGAGAGAGAGCAAAAACAACAGCAATAAATAATTAACAAAACAAAAAAAAACAGTGCAAACAAGAAGCATTCCCATAAACAGCACACAGGTGCATTAATGTTGTAAAGGGGGGGGGGGGTCACATGTTGATGTAAACGAGGAATACCAGGTTCACTTCAGAAGCCCGGGGCTGCTGAAGACTCGGATGATCCCTGAGGTTTTAAATAACACAACACAGAATGACAACTCCTGGCAGGGAAACCGTGGGGACGAAGAGACAACAAGGCACTGCTGGAGGGAAGAAAAACTTTATTTTCTTAAAGAGAAAAAAGAAGGTCCTCAAGTCTTTCTTTTATGAAAAAAGAGGAAAAAGTTTGGGCAAAAAAATTGAGGAAAGAAATCAACAAGAGGAAAGACAAAACAAAAAGAAGACAGAGTGAAGCTGTGGCAGTGCGTGGAGTTGTTGTGACAGCAGTGGGATCATGACGACGCCGGACACTTGTCACATATTTAGTTATGTTGGCGTCAAATATTCATGTCTGTGAAAACAAAGGGAGGAGTGTTTGTGTGGAGGAGAAAATGATCGTTTTTTACAGGATTCTTCATCTGATTGGGTTCATCGGCTCTTCATCACTGTGTGTTTATACTCATCAGTTATTATTCATCTCTGGCTCTCTTTCACACCGTGTCTTTGTCCCTGAGCCTGGTTCTGCTTGAGGCTTCTTCCTGTTAAAAAGGAGTTTTTTCTGTTGCCCAGTGCTTGCTTTCAGGCGGTCGTCCGATTGTTGTGGTTTGCTCCGTATTATATTTACCTTACAGTATAAAGAGCCTTGAGGTGACTGTTGTGATTGAAGAATTATAAATAAAATTGAACTGAAGTGAACATATTAGCGAATTAACGTGAAGCTGTCTTTGACTTCCATCCATTCGCTTCCGCTTATCCTTTTTCAGGGTCGCGGGAGGTGCTGGAGCCTATCCCAGCTGTCATAGGGCGAGAGGCGGGGTACACCCTGAACAAGTCACCAGTCTGTCGCAGGACTAACACACAGGGACAGACAACCATTTGCACTCACATTCACTCTGGCATTCCCGCAATTTAGATTTTTCAGTTAATCTATCCCCACGTCTTGCATGTCTTTGGACTGTGGGAGGAGAACCCACGCAAACTCCATACAGAAAGACCCTGGCCTGATAGCAACAGTGCTAACCACCGTGCTGCCCTCGTTGTTGACCTTTTAACCTAAATTATTTGTTTTCCATGTCATAATAATGTGGTAGTATTTGGTCCTTGTGTTGTAGCATGCTGTGGTGCTGCCAGACATTAGTATAAGAGAGTAATGACACTCAGACAATCCAGAATTGAAATCTTCTGAAGGACGAGTGGTTTGACAAATAGAAATACCAGAGGAGGAAAAAGCTTTTAATAAGCTGGTTTTGGGGCAAAGCCATCAAATGTTCAAAGCACTTTTTTACTGTGGTCCCGGGGATTTTTTTTTTCTTTTGTGGACTTTTAAATTCTTAATTATTTAACATTATATTTGATTCTTAGTTCCATTGTTGTTGGTTGACAATTGCCTAAGTACCTTGAGCTTTATTTTTCCGTTTCAGTTGTGTCTACTCTAGTTCTACTTAAAAATAGAGTAGAAGACACGAGACAGAGACTGTAAGATCTAGATTAGAGTCTAGGACAGTGAGGAAACAGCACCAATTACACTGGAAGACTTTAGCTTCTCTCTGTTCCTGCGTTCTAAAGAGTCTCACTCGTCTCGCACGTCTCTAGTTGTTCATTCTTCCTTTAACTTTAACCCACGAACCAGTTTTGTGTCCTAGAGAAGCCAGTTCACACCACAGGACATCCCATCTAATCTGCTCAAGGCAAAAACGTCTTCTTGAACTTTTCAAACCATAATTTTTTAAGTTGCGCAGCTCACTGTCATATACTCTGGAAGCTGACTCTGTTGATCAGGACTCCACTTGAGGTGTTTTTGTTTTTTTTTTCGTCCTTTTTAAATTCACCAGTTTACAGGATCAGTTGTCTCAGTGTGCTTTATATTTTAAAATAAAGATGCCACAGAGTTCCACTCTGTGAAGACGTTGCACTGAAATCCGAAACTCAGCAATACAACTTTTATTTATCGCCCATTTTTCATTCCCCTTCATGTTTCTGTTATCTTGCTGTAACTTTCAATAAACTGATGTGGTCACTGATTTCACAATAAATGTCCATCCACCCATCCAGTTTTTCACACTTATCCAGTACACTGTCACCGGAGAGCCACATGAAAGATCTCTGGTCTGCTCCGGTGACCATTGTCAATAATCACTAATACCATTACCCTCATTTTAAACCTCATTATCTGTTCACCATCATTTCCTCTCGCTGTACTCAGTTTTCATTATGAGGAGGCTTCAGTTTCCAGCTAACAACGCTTTCCGGTTTTGCTGCGCCACTGCGCTGACGGCCGTTACACAACAAACTCCCACCAATCAACTCATATAACAGCCCTCCTACTCTCTCCGTATGGCCAACAAGAAGCTCCTGCTAGCATTTCGCTGTGAATCCGCCGGGCCCACGCCAGCTACAGGTCACTCACACCAACCGGCATAATGCCTGTTCGCTGTCAGATCCAGAGAGAGGGCAGGGCCAGGTGACGCCCACACAGAGGTCACATGATCGTCTGTAATATGATTAGAAGGAATAAAAACAGCAGTAATTACTGAGTTTCCTCGCTATGAGATAACATCAGACGGTGCTGAACTTTGGCTTCCTGCCTTCAAGAGAAACAGCAGTTTGAGGAAAGAACTTTCAGTTCCTAAAACACACAGATGGAATTATTTGATCAAGAAATAGGAAAAAAATCAGCACAGTAGAGAGTTTTAACATTTAGTACATTAAACCTTTTGGACTTTTTTTTAGGTTTTGCTTTAAAGAAAAGCTACGATTTCAAAAAACTTGAAAATATATTTACAGACACGTGAGACTGCTGCAGCGAGTGGGTGGAGGTCGTCTTAAATGACAGGATGGGGAAAATACACAAAACTGAGAGTAGTAACAAAGAAAACAAACAGAAATGACACGTACTGTACATGAAAAACAGGATGGCCGACTGATTTTATATCAGCAACAACTGATTTATATTGATTCATAAAATTTCTATTTTTACACGTCACATGAATTAATTCATTAATTTGAGCTGGAAAATATGATATCCTTTAAAAAAGGATTTACAAAAAATGATTGGTGAACCACAGAAACACAATATGGAAGACATAAGCAGCAGAGGAGCTTAAAGAGACGAACAAAAATAAAGCGAGACAGAGTGGAAAAGGGAGAAGCAAATTGCAGCAGAGAAACAGAGAGCTAATGAAGTTTAATCAGAGCTGGCAGTTCCTAACGAGATGTTTTCGTGTCCTCATTACGTCAAAGCGACTCGCTTCGTTAGAACGAAAGCGAATCCAACCTCAGAGAAAGCGACTTCCTGTTCACTGCTTCTTTCCTCCCATCAGAGCTGCGTCCGCCGGCCCTGTGACTGGCAGCTGTTTCAATCACTAAAGCTCGCCTAAATAATGTTAGATATTAGATCGCACGCTCAAATAAAGACACTGGAGCTTTTTGTGTAACCCTTTTTCTTTTACGGTAAATTCAGTCTGGCTGAGCGCTGGATTATTTATTTTTCTCATGTCTGCATCAAATGATTCTGTTGCATTAGTAAATACTTTCATATTTTATTACATCAACCTAAACAGTTTGTCAGTGCAGATTAACTTTATAGTTTATCTGCAGTGGTCAATGAAATGTGAAGGATTATTTCAACTCCTACAAAAATCTGTTTTGTGTGAATAAAGTGGGATACATTCGATTTGCCCATCAGTCCAAAGCATTTTAAATCCATTTTGAAAATAAAG
Organism: Pundamilia nyererei; assembly: GCF_000239375.1. Lineage (NCBI taxonomy): Eukaryota > Metazoa > Chordata > Actinopteri > Cichliformes > Cichlidae > Pundamilia > Pundamilia nyererei. The sequence goes on along the minus strand of NW_005187480.1, from coordinate 2,203,612 downwards.
TCTTCACACTGGAGAGGCTACAACTCTTTATTATTTATTGTCCTGTTAAAACCATTAAATGTATTTTTATTTTATTTTATTTATTTTTTAATTTGAAACGCCAAAAAAGAGATGAGTGGTGTGTTTGGCAGTCACTTTGATGTTTAACTCCAGAACAGTTTTGATTTTAGTTTTTGGTGGTGTGATTTTTTTTCTCTTTTCTCCGACACATTGAGACTCTCAGCAATAATAAAACCCTGTAATAAGTGAGACAGGCGTGATGTGCATTGTGCAGCAGTCAGTAATGTTGAGTATTTCCTATCTTAAACAGCAGGCATGAGCAAAAAGAAAAAAAAAAAAAACAAGTGAAAAATACCAATTAAATGTTTTGGAGGAGGTGTTATGACCTCTTTGGTTCCCTCTTCCTGCAGTGCTTCATCACTCCGGCAGCTCTCCGAGTCTCAAACGGTTTTAATAAGACCACAACTTCCCCCTTATCGCTAATAAAGCCTCTCAGTCTGGAGCTGCCAGATCTGCTGAGAGGCTCCTTTTCTCACCACGCACATTAAAACGTCCTGATAAACTCGACAGCATGAAAACGCTTCTTCACACAGACGTATGCAGGCACCGGCGTTCACCTCGTGTGCCTGAATCTGGTTCAAAACCAACTGAAAATTCGCAAACAAATAACAGAAGACGGTTAAAAACTATATCACACCTTCAAAACCAAACAATGGAAATCATTTGTAAAAAAAGCCTCCAGAAAGTTCAGCGTTCTGTAAACCCACAACAGCAACTGCAGTGGTACGCTATAGAAAAATAAATCTTTTCACATTAATAGATGTTAATTGATAAATATTTGTACACAAATATATTTTCTCTAAATATTTATAAATACACTTATTATTTACTGTCCTTTGCTGTCTTCAGGCAGAGAAAGAATTCCTCCCGCAGCCTTTCTTTTAGTCCTCCTGCTCCACTCGCACCACTGCTGAAGCAATGCTGAAGAGGCGCTGCAGCTGCTCACACACACAAACGCACACACAGCAGAGAAAGGAAATCACAGCGAGGCCTTGAAGCTTTTCTCTCGCCGCCGGTCTTTCTCCTCGTCTCTTTAACAGATCGCTTATTGAAGAACAGAACCAATCAGATGTAGACACTCAACACTTTTAACCTTCATCCTTGCATATCAACGAGCACATTCGCAGAGATGAAGGTAGCTCGTCTGTGTGATGTTTCAGACAAAGACTCCTTCAGGTTAGTGGGTTTTTTTTCCCTGAAAGTTTTTTTTTCTCCTTGGTGGTGGCTGATGAGTCATTTGCCGATCTGGTCACGGCGCAGCGTTCAGGTGTCTGCCTGACTTCAATCAGCAGGGTTTGATGAGGATTATTGTGCCCTGATCCTCTGACCGTTGTGACCTCTCACCTCGACCTTATTGTTTTCCTATTTGATATCGATAAAGACTCCCGTAGCTCTTGTTTGTCTTCTCCTTCTAATCGTGCTCCTTGAGTTCATGGGCAGTGGTCTGCAGACACACCACAGGAAGCACATCAGGAATGTTTTGCATTCTTTTTGGAGAGGGTGGGTTTCTGCTGGGCAGCCAATGTGCAATGGTGAGAGATGGATGTTATATTTGTTTGAGCCAAAATGTGTTTGCAAATGTGAAAAGTATTCCAGGAAGCATTAAATCAATTTAATCCCTCCCTCCTTTAAAATCACAAGAAGGTCCACAATCATGACTTCAGGCCAAGAATTTGTCAAACACAACTTTTTTTTAAAGTTTCCAAATACATCAAATTGTTCAAACTGAGTTTTGGAGAAATGTGTATTAAATGATGTATACGGTTTACAGTATTTGGCTTTAACTGGTAAATCATAAAAAAGTATGTGACTATTAGAACATTTATGTCACTTTTAGAAACACACTGCATATTTGAAAACATTCATTATTAATTAAAAGTCTTGTTTCTTTCTATGCGGGAGACGTGTGCTTTTATATCAAATCATTTAAAAACACAGTCGTTTTATTCTTGTTCTCAGGTTCTAATCGTGTGTTTTACTGACTCTAACTGTAAAATTATGGGGGCTCATCTGTATTAGTAGCTCATCTGAGCTCCTTTATTCATATTTTGAATGATGGGTTGCTTTTTAACTGGCCCATCCCACTCTCTCTAATGACACCCTTTTATAACAGAGCAGATGAGATGTTGCACTGTGTGTGTTCTTTACAAACCTTTCAATACGTGACCTTTGTTTTAGGCTGAGACCTCCTCACCTCGGTACATCCTGTGATCCATACGGTTACTGTCAGAAGTCTAAAGGTCAGAAGGTGCTGGGCTTGAGTCTGAGGGTGCATGGTTGTATGCGATGCACTGGCAACCTCTCCCCAGCTGTCACGGGGCAGAGGTGGGGTACGCCCTGGGCAAGTTGCCAGTCCAACACAGGAAAACAAAGACACATCCACACCTACAACCAAATTCTAAACCTGAATCTGAGCTTGGAATGGTTTTCTTTGAACTGTGGTACAAAACTAGAATATGTGTAGGTATTTATACTTTGCTTGAGTATTTATTTTTTTACTTTATACTTTTACATTCTGCATTTCTACACAGTTATCTCTACTTTCTGCTCTTGACACTTTCAGGAATTTGTTATTCCCCATCACTGCACACCTTCAAAAATCAAACCATTAAGACAATCGTATTGGCGTGCCCATCACTGATGCTTATCGTACACAATGAGAAAAAAGCCAAGTAAAAATAATCTAATAATCACTTAGAGCAGGGGTGTCAAACTCAAATACACAGTGGGCCAAAATTCAAAACTGGAACAAAGTCGCGGGCTAACGTTAATATTTATTGAAATATATTTATTCCTCCTGATATAAGAATGAATCTTTTCTTATGGACTCAAACACGTTTTGCTGAAAAACTGAATATGGAACAAGCAAAGCTTGTTAACTTCTGAGAGCTCCACAAAAGTAAGAAATCGCACAACACACTTTGTAGTGTGCTAGCTAAAGGTTCAGCTGCTGCATTTCACAGGGAGAGACAAGAATGAGAGACAAATTCATTCAGAGATGAAGAAAGATGGAAGAAAAAGAAGAGAAATTAGATACAAGGTAAACGTTGGATCAAGGTAAACGATGTGCTGCTGAATTATGGTTAGTGAAGCGTATTCAGATGTTGCATTAATGACAGTTTAGTTTGCCGTACAGTGGTGATTGTGGTTGCACTGTGGTAGACTGGTGTTCAGTGTAACAGGCATCAAATTAAATGTAAGCTTATGAGGCAGTCACTGAATTCCACCTTTATACTATTTTATACTGTCTAATGCAATGAGCTGTGAAAGCACATTAAATAGTAGGTAGGTTATATCTTACAGAATTTAGTTAGCTAAATCCAGAAAGATCAGCTCAGTTCAGGTGATCCCAGCCTGTGCACACAGAAACTCTTACGGAGCTCACAACAGAAGTTACTTCTGAGTGAGTATTTTCCACACGCTGCTCCACTACAAATAACGGGGCTTCCCCCACCTGCTAAATCCCACTTTAACCCCTGAATATACTCATGATTTTGTTTAGCTGTGGAGGCAAAATGACTTATTTACAATGTAAGCAACAGGAACTAGAGCTACTTTTTATTCCCTTTCCTTTTCTCTGCTTGTGTTCCACATAACAGATGTTCATGCAGAGTGAATTCAATAGATTTAAAATGTAAGTTTGTATTCCCTTAATGTTGTTTGTCTGGAACAGGTCTCTCTCTTGCAAATGAGCCATTGGGTGTCAATGGGACTACATGTATGAATATAGTTTAAGAAATGTGATTTTTATTAAAAAATTAATACGGAGTTTGATTTAACTTTGCACAAAATAACAGCTGCAGATGTCCTCCAACGAGCTGCTTTTTACTTTGAGGACATTTCAGAGCCTGTCATTTTTTCGCTTTTATTTAAGCAAAGAATTAAAACCAGTACTTCAGTTTTTTAACACAAGTATCCGCACTTCTACTTAAGCGAAGGATGTCTGTGCCAATCCTGTATGTAATTCAGCTCTTTAAACTGAATCGGCACATAAAGGTCAGCATGGCCACTTGGGCTGCCAGATGGTGCCGTTTTATGTTGTTAACTTTGATTAAATTTCACTCTGAGTGTGTTTTTGCTTTTTTTCTTAAAACTTGCTAGCCGGTGCTACTATTAGCAGCTAACGTCAGCGCTCACTCCTCAAATAATGTTTGAGGTTTACTAATGAGTAAATAATTTAGAAACACCAGCAACATGACAACTAAAGTCCAGAGACCAGTGAGTACCACTGTGGCTAACTGCTCTGCCCGAACCTGTCTGCTGTTTGTTTAGCATCTTATCCAATAACCTAAAATATCACTTCAGATAAAGTCAGAGTGCCACGGTTGTTATCTCCAGTTATTTGTGCACCACTTAATACCTCTGAAGATTTCCTTGGTTACTTGGTTTCCTTATTTTCTTACCTTCCCCTTTCTTTAAATCATGACGACTTTGTAATTGGTGATGGCAAAAAGTGACAAACGCAGAATTACTGCACACAATCGGTAAGCTGAAACTGCACTCCTGTCTTTCATAGTTAATTGAAGGCAATTATGAATATGTTTGCATTGGTCTTAATGGACATTTTATTTATTTTAAACTCGAAGGTTTGCTGTGCAGACTCATCTCTAACTGACAGTTCAAGTGTCTTAATTATTATAATAGGAATTAAGAATAATTAGTTACTGTTTTTAAAAATAAATGCTAAAATTGAGTTTTTTGCAGTGGCCTTAAAACCAAGTGTCACATGCACTAAGTACCAAATATAAGCATGCCAACACATGACACGATAACCTACCTGCAAACATGAACACGTTGGCACTGTCACTGCATTTTGCCCAATCCTAAGAGACAATTCCACAAATGGCTACACAGCCAGAAATATTTACCTCCTCTCTGTGCGCACACACACGCACCGCTCAGCCCCACCCTGCCTTGGAGTCCTCACTGTGGAGAAAACGGAGGCTGAGAACGAGCAATTACTCTGCAGAAGTTGTGGGACGAAGGCGGCAGATAAAACGCTGCTCTTCATCTCGCTGCTGTGTGGAACACGTAATTAGGTGGCTGCTGGGAGGCTCTCTGCTGCTCTCCCCTCGCCATCGGGCTTTGAAACCCTGGAGGACAGCGGAACGTGTTCTCCTCCCACGGACACGGTGCCTCGGTGCAGCTCTGGCCCCATTCTCTATGTGCGACACGTAGAGCTGCACGGGCTTGCCTCATGTTTCTCAACGGCGCCACGCTGAATTATTTCTGCGCAGAGACGGCCTCTGGCCAACACAGCCGGTTACCTGTTAAACAAAAACGCTGTTGTTGGTGGAATCGATACCTGCAAAGACAGCAAAATGCAGCTGCTTCTCCGGGAGCAAACACCGAGTGAAATGCCCAGGGTGTGCGTGTGTGTGTGTGTGTGTGTCAGAGGGTTTAAAATATTCAGCTGCTTGGTTTGTTCAGGCGTTTCATCCAGTTTGCATCAGAAAAGTGGATTTGAAAATGAGCCGTGTGACACAAGGTCAAAGGAGGCACACGGAGAATCCGCATGTGAAACCAGATTAGGATTAGAGCTGCTTTAAAGTCATTTCACACATTACAGAGAATGTAAAGCTGACCCGTGTTATTATATCATGAAAATCATTTCTCAGGATGCACACGTCAGGGAAAGATGGGATTTTGTTCCTGTGTGTTGCAGTTAATGTCAAATGCCACATCAATAAACACTGTTTTATTTTTCCCCGAGCAGTTCTTTTTATTTAGATTTCATTCAGCGTGACTCAGATCTACTGAAGTCCGATGATCTGAAAATAGGTAGTTCTTATCGTTCTGTCAGGGACAGGCCAGATTGTGTTTCTCAGCCCAGAGATGACGACTTAAAGGAAACCGATCCTGTATTTATTTTATTTATAAAATCGTGAAATATCCTGGGAAAACTCTAAGAAAGAAAAAAGTCAGGGTCTCAATATTTTTAATGATTTGGATAAAATTGCCAGGGATCAATTTAATCACATCAGATTAAACTGAAGGCCTAAAAACTAAAATGTTAATAAAATGTTACAAGAACAAACATTTTTTCCTCTCCATCTAGATTAGTACTGACTCAGTGTGTTACATCAGGGTTTATAAAATTTTATGGCACATATAACATTATCAAAATAAGTACAATTAAATAAAACACAACCAAATCCAACATTTAGGTTTGTCCGTGACTGTAAATTGGCCTGAGATGTAAATGTGAGCAATTGTCTGACTGAAAACTTGCCCGAAGTGTAGCCCGCCTCTCACCCTGTGACAGCTGGGAGAGGCTCCAGCCCAGCCGTGACCCCGAAATGGATAAGGGGAAGAAAACGAATGGATGGATAAATAAAATATGATACTTGAAATAGCAGTATTCTATTTATATATGTAGCACCAATCCAAAACAATCACTTCAAGGTGCTTTCTATTATCTTAAAAACCCTGTAGTTTAATAAAGGCAAAACAAAATATAATATTACGTCACGTCTTATTTTTTGTCAGCTTTTAACTGAAGTCATGTTTCTACTGAATTCAAACAATAAATAAACAGTAAATTAAAAGAATAACTGAATTAAAATCAGAGTGTGGATTTGTTTGGATCTGATCGTGCTGATTTAGTTTTGTTCTTTTGTGACATGAAGCTTCACATGTGCTTCCGAGGCTTTTAAAGTAAAGTTACATCTTGGCCGTGGACTTTCAAACTTTGCCCTCAGACATCTGAGGAGCTTCTTGGAACATCAGAAGACATTTTGAGGACATCTCCGGACATCTTTTGAGACATCTCGTGACAGTTTGGGCTGGAGCGGATGTGCCGGTATGAAGATAAAGGAGCGCGTCCTGAGGGATCAGGCTGCACTGTCTGGACTTCAGCTGGGGCTCATGGCAGCAGAACACAGGCTGAGCTTGGCATTAATATGGATGTCCACCAGGCGCCTTGTCCTCTGCCTTTCTGCCTTTCTTTGTGCCCTGCCACGGTTCGCTGTGTGCCAGTGAATAGCATTAACAGCATGGCAGCAACCTCCAGCCATGCCAAGGTCATTAATAAACATCCTCAGATGGCTCCATAATGACTCTCTACAGTCAGACGCGGCGGTTCGGAGAGTGTCAAGATGAGTTGTCACCCCACACAGCTCTGTTTGCCTCATGGTTTACAGCGCGGGGACTCGCTAACTTCACCGACACCCACATTTAACAAACTAACTTCTACCGCTGCTCCAGCAGCTGTGCCACTTTGTGACTTTTCCAGGAACATTTTTAGAACCACACAAACTTTGTCTTTTTGATTCGGGAAGACTTTGTTCTCTTCATACTTTAGGGAGCAAACAGACTGATCGGAAAAACTGAAAACACACAGTTGGAAAGCTAGCAACAAGTGTGGATAGATAAAGCTACACAGTTAAAGTTAACTACAGAAGCTCCAAGGCTCTAAAGTCTTTAATGTAGTACTGACTGTGAACTAGTACCAACAAATGACTGAAAAATTCATAGTCTAAAAGAACTTGATATATATTTCTATACCGCTAAACTACACTGCTACATAAAAAAAACAAACATAGACAATCATTCACACCAATCACCAGCTAACCTCACGTGCACGTCTTTGGACTCACGCAGGCATTTGGAGAACACACAAACACCACACAGAGAGGCACGATCGGACCGGAGGCCACAAACATCTGCTAACTTTGCTGCACTTGTGAAAAGTTTGACATTTTTGATAAAGAATTCCAAGAAAAATCACAATTACCTAAAGAAAGAACACCCACCTTAACTCTCACTACATCGCAGCTACACCTGCCACACAGAAAACTTGTCGACTGTGCTCGAGTGTTTTCCAGTTGGGCTGTTGAGTGGCCCCCCGGGGGCACGAGCATCGTAGCTGCCATCTTTGGCAATGATGAATTCTGCTCTTAGATTTCGATGCAGGCTTCTTTAAGTGCCCTGTCTCTTTCTTACAATGCCTCTGGTAATAGCCGCTGGTTATAGTTATGTAACCCTGAGTTCTTGTTTTGGTGTTGTTTCCCGATCTCTCTGGGCTGTGGGTAACAAGCTGACTGCAGTTTCTTTCTATAATAAAAGCCCCACATAGCAGGACAGTGTGCACTGTATCATTATTTTACCCAACGCACGTGTTACTTAACAGCTCTTTGTAACAGTCATTATTCCTTTCTGCTAGAGTTTACGATGGGCATATTTGTGCTTTTCTTAATTAAAAGAAGGCTCGATTTAAAACTAGCATGTTAGTCCAGGTGGAATTGAACTTTTGCAGGTTTGTAGCATTCAAATTTACAGTCACATATTTGAAAGATTGCAGGGTTGAATGTCAGTCACAGCACATAAAAGCACTCAAGATAAATTATCAGTACATTATTTTTTAATTCACTACATTTGTTTCAGCGTACACATGAATTTATTATAATGCTTCTGACATTTCCACCTGCAGTTTGGCTGTACGAGGGATTTTCGTGGAAATAAACAGACAACAACCGTTATCCGTTAAAGGAGCCGCTGAGGATTCTTTGGCCATTTGTTCCCTGACATCACTGACGCCGCTCTCCTGTCTGCACCTGCTGGTAGCAGGGATAAACAGGCTAGCTCAGCCTAATCCCACCAGCACCTCCAAAGACCACTGACAATATTTCATTTATTTACCTCAAAGGATTTTGGGGCAGAAATACAGAAAAAAATGAGTGCTAGTCATATACGGTCGACATTTAGAGTAAATATGAAAAATAAGATGATTAAAGTGTGACGTTATTTTTATTAGAATAACATATTATGAACTTGTTTGGTGGAGCTTTGATCTGAGTTTCTAGTGTAGCAATAAAATCAGTTACAGTATGTCAAAGTTAATTCATTTTTAATTTATTTCTTTTCCCTTGGCGCCGTCATTTTCTAATGGGGAATCCCTGGGTGCGCTCTCCTTGGGAACAATCAATCATCTTCCACCTCCTGCATTCATCCCCCATTCAAAGTGTTATTGAATGGCAGCGGTGATAAGACGACCGGCACACAGATTGATCTTCACCTCCAGTCTCTTCACTCTGTGTATTTATCTCAGATAGAAGAATATTAACCACCTCACCATCAGATGTCATAATATCCACGTCTGAAAGAAGAAAATCCATGCTATCGATTGGCGCAATGAGCGGCTGCTGGAGCTGTCAGTCAAGTTGATTGATGGACCTGTCGACCAGTCGCGGTAAAGGTTAGGGTGGGTGGGGCCAGCGGAAGCGAGACTCCCCGACTCGCTGATCGATCGGCTGTCTGGGAGCATCAGCAGCTCCCTTCGTCTTCCGTCATTAGTTTACAGTTTCTACTGATTTTTAAATATCAGCTGTCGATTAGCTGAAACAAATGGAAGCAAAGTTCAATACGGGAGGAATTTGAACCCGGGCCGCAGACTGAAGTACCAGAAAATGTACATGACAATTATGTGCGCTGCAGTTAAATGATAACGTAGGTAGATGATGGAGAGTAAACTGTGGTGTGAAATGTCACTTGCTGCTATTTGAACAAAGATATCCGTTTAAAGATGGACATGGAGCACGTGTTGCTCTGAGATCAGCCCGGCCATTCCACCTTTGTGAGCACGGTGATGTTCCAGTCCTCGTGTACCCATTGGTGCATTATTAGAAATACTCGTGTGTATGATGTTACAACCCTGAGTTCTACGGAAACCTACCTGCCCTGCTGCCTCCTAACCCTAGTTTTTTTGTTTTTTTGTTTGTTTGTTGTTGTTGTTTTTTTTTTTTTTTG
>NW_005187480.1:2189925-2193785 GCF_000239375.1 Pundamilia nyererei | reverse complement strand
CTTTTTCTGTCTTCTTTATTTTTCAATTATAAGTTAAAATGTGACAGCAAAGAAAATGTAAAAAGGCAAACTACTGTTATGTTCAACAGCTGTCCCAATAAAAGAGATACTAATAAAAAAAGAAATACTCGTGGCTCAGACCACGCCCGTCTGCCAACGCATCACTCATATTGATTTACACGTTACGTTTCGTGACACAGAAGTTATGTTTTTATTCAAAAAGAGTCACAAACAGGATTGTTTTCTTTCTATTTGATGTTTTTAACCATTTATTTCTTCAAATATGTGTTGCAGCACAGGAAAAGCCAGCCATAGATGCAGACTGAGAATCGTGACTGCGCACAAAAACAGCCAAGCAATGATGCATTCAAGGACAACTGAATATTCAATCATTTCCACTTCGCTCGCTACAACTTTTTCTCAAAAATATGTCCAAAAAAATGTAGTTAGTTGGAGAGTTTCTGATGCATTTCGTTTTGCACAAATCCTCGCTTAGCGCAGCCACCCGCCCACTCAGCCATCAAAACCTGTCCCCCTCAGTGATGCTGCCCACTTTTCTATCTTTATATCAAACATTTTAAAATTATTACAACAATGTATTAATCTGTTTGAATTATTACTAAACCATAATAATTGAAAGAACGGACACAGTTTGACATTTTCATGTTAAACAATAACGGAAAACACACTATTCGAGATAAATGAAATCTGTTTTGACATGTTACTGTTGAAAGTCTGAAATCATAAAGATCAGAATGAAAACATTATTTTACTGCGGACAGTTAAATTAACCCCGTATTTCCAAGTGGATATCTGACGGATTAGTTTTTGAGACCTCTACATTATTAGTGTTTGATTTTTTAAATATTTTTTATGATAAACAATAAATTGTACATAAATGTCAGATGCAACAAAAATGATAGAAAAATTTAATTTCTTTCTTTTTCTTTTTTTTTTTTTTTTTGTCAAAGTTGTCCTGTTAAAAAAAACAGTAAATCTCACTGTTCATATTTTTAAGTCTAACTCTAGGCAACTCCTAGTAATCACATGAATGACTGAATAATGTTCTTTGTCATCTGTTCCTGAAAGCTGTCTGTCGTTTCACACCAGTAAAGAAGATTTAAAAATAAATCAGTGTGTATGACAGCTGTTGCTCAACACAAACAAATGGCAAAACGTGAAAATATTTAACCTGTAATGTTATATTTCCCTGTAAGAGCCTCCAGATAGCTACAAAGTTTAATATTTATTAAACAGAATTGAGATGTTCCTACATTATACCTGCAATGTTTCAGCTGGTGGATACAAATTTTGGAAATCATCCTTGTGAATGTCGATGTTGTGATAATTTCGCAGTCCTCTGCAGAAGCTGATAGCTGCAGTTCCAGATGGCTCGACGTGGTTTCTCTCTCTGAATGTGAGGGCTGCAATTACAGAAAAAACCCAACGTGATTCATCTACGTTCTATTTCCAGCTGCTGCTTGCACAGTCACACCTTCAACACATTCATTTTTGCTATTTCCTGTTTGCCCCTCGAAGCCACCTCTGAAGTTCACCAACTAACTAAATCACATATCGGAAAGCTAAACCACCTCTTAAACCGCAGCTTTACTTCCACAGAAAACTTGTGCAACATAATGAATTCGACCAAAATGAGCTGGAAAAAATGCTTTTGTTTAATAAAGGAGCAGGCATCCTGAGATTTGTTCCTCCTGTGCTGTGTGCAGTGTAATAACAGCACTGTTAGCTAATAATAACTGATGGTTCACGGCTGACGAGCGATGCTAATGGAGAAGGGGCTAATTGTAGTCGCCCGGTCACGGCTGTGAGGAATTTCTCTGGCAGGAAAATGAACTTTATTCTTAAATTACAGGGCCCTCTGTGGCGGACGCGCCTGTCCTATTATGTGCTAATTAGCAGACACTTGGGACGCTTTAGCTAACGAGCCTGGGATAATTTTAACCCTCCACATGGCTACGAAGAAACATGCAGCACGATGCACAAGCACATACAGTCAGAATGCGAACATATGGCTCAGCTTCCATAAAATACACACACTCACGCACACACTTCCTATACTTTCACAGGCTCCCAGCATGCACCAGCTTAGCTGCTGCTGTGCTAATTGGCTTGATGTGGTTCTGAAAATAGTATCTGTACAATCCCCTGTCTGCCTTCAGAAAAGATCATGCCCTTTCAATTCAGAGTCCCAGCAGGCTGTCAATAGGAAATTGCTGTGAATAAAAGGGGGCGGTTTAAAGGTGCATTTCACCTCAACTTCACATTCACTGTCCCTGTACTTAACACAAAGTACTACATGTATTTCTTGTTCCATTCTCTGTGATCAGCCTCATAGTTAATGTTCAGAAATAATAATAAGCATTAAGAAATACACGAACGGACAAGTGAGAATAACTGCTTTTTTAAAATTGAGCTCTCTACTTACATTTACATTTTATTTGAGTGTTTTTTGATAAATGGCAGAAGGCAGCCTGAGCTGCCAAAAACATATGAGCGATTCTGAATGTTCTCAGCAAATTCAATGGCTGTTATCAGTGTTTATGTTTCCTCCTAATTCAGTGCAGGTCGATTCACACAAAACTACTAACAAGTGGAAGATGATGGGTTTCCAGGTTAAAATAACTAAAGTCCATATTTAGGGGTGGAGGGTGGCTGTGGTCTCTTTCACTCGACAGCCAGTTGTGATCAATCAAACATGGCGACATTTTGGAACCCTGAAAACGAGGGAAACAGCTATACAGAAACAACACCGCACTCCCAGGCTGACGAAAAGCTACAGACGGAGCAGCAGGTATAGCATCACCTCGGCGTCCACCTTTTGGAGTGTTCGTGTTGCATACATTCGGCTGTGTTGCGTTGCAGGTTGCAGGTGGCCACTCTACCACAGGACTAACAGAGAAAGAGAATCACTGACACACAATTTACTGTAAACCACACACATGCAAATGGATGAAAAAAAAAGCCACATTAAGAAAATAATTATTGTTACTGAGAAAGAATCTGCTAAATTCACCAAAAATCAAAAAATGAACAAACTAGAAGTCATATTGTCCTTATTTCACAAACGTTAAAACTTCTGTGGCTCTTTCTTGTGAATCTCAACACTTTCTTCAGTCAAACGCGATCGACACCCTGCAGGAAACACTTCTGTGTAATGGCAACAATAATCCCATGGCAGTACCCGGTGCTATGAGTCATCCAGACATCGCGAGTGGGATTCACTGGGAGACATCCCAGTGCCTGCTCACCACCACGAGGTGCTTCACTGATAGTCTGCTTTTTAATTGAAAGGAATTAACTCGACTGTCAGTGTGATACTGCTAAGAGATCAGAGGGTCACGCCGTTTGATCAAAGTGAAGACACACATTTCAACCGCTATGCTGAACTACCAACCCCCTGCTGGTGTTCTCTCCCTGACCTTTGACCCACCCTGATCCCTCTGGGTAAATCCACTGCTCAAACAGTGATGAACTCTACATGCAACACAGTAAAATATTTCAGGTTCATGAAACAAATCAGCACTTGGACATGTTTAAATGAGTAACTTGTAACAAAAGTTGTTGGGCATTGCATGTTACCATTATTCAACGTGGAAATCTAATCTGTGTTGTATAGAGTGTCACAGATGCACATATTTTTCAATAGTTACACCCAAAAACGGCATGGTAACAAATAATGTAAATGTCATAGAATGGTGGGTTTTCCTCAGCAGTAACATTTCTCTCCATTAATAGGAACTGGCATGAATCATAAAGAGAATAAAGTATTGCATTATGCATTATGATGTAGGCCTGGTGTGTGTGTGTGTGTGTGTGTGTGTGTGTGTGTGTGTGTGTGT
>NW_005187480.1:2179866-2189905 GCF_000239375.1 Pundamilia nyererei | reverse complement strand
TGTAGGGCGTGTGTGTGTGTGTGTGTGTGTGTGTGTGTGTGTGTGTGTGTGTGTGTTCAGCTTGCCTATGCTCCCCCTCTCATCTCTTTCTGTTGGTCTACCAGTCCACCAAGCTGCTTTTCTGATCTGCAGCTAGCGGCTTGACAACCTTTTGCTCATCCGAGGAAAATTCCATTACAGGCTGTTAGGACATGAGTAATGGCAGCTCTTCGGTTAACCGGCTCGGATGGAAGCAGACTAATGCTCAGCCATCGCTTTGCTTTTCACAGACAGATATTTGGCTCGTGTTTGCTTTCTTCTTTGCCTCATGGCTAAAGGAAAGGAGAGAAGCAGCCACTGCATCAAATCCACCATCTTTAAGAGAAACAGTCATCTATATAGACTGCCCATGAGTTTCTGAAGCCCTTCTTAACCCTCCACAGTTTGAGGAAGTCTTGTGGACTATTAGGCTCTGTGTTAGGATTTTCTCTGTTTCTCTAAAAACATTTTCTGTGAAGGTATTTCTAAATACACAATAATCATAGAATTATTCAAGAAAAACAGTCTGTAGAGTCTTCACACTTTTAAAAGTGAAACGATATCTGCACTCAATGTGACTAGTTTGCAAATTGCTGTAAAATGACTTCTGTTTTCTTACCTAGCTAGGTAGGATAGCTACATTGGCCGCCACAGGACAAACAGCAGTTGCAAAACTTTGTAAAAGGAGTCTGATACGAGGCTCTGAAAATCATTTCTGTCCATTAGCGATACTGAGGTGAGTTCTTGAGGATCCTGAAGTTTTCTGTCAGTAAGTGCCACTGTTTTTGTCACTGTTTGCATTTTAGCCACTGTTAGCCAGCATTAGCGAAACTTTCTTTAAAGTGAATCTACACTTAGCAAGTAAACTCTCATACAATATGAGAATGTAAGTAAACTGTTTTTCAGAGGGAAAGTGTGCTTTTTAGAACACTCGAATGTTAGCTGACACAATGTTAGCTTACAACTAGCTGTTTTTGTTGTTTTGCTGGCTCGTTGTCTGTTTGGAAATTTGGGTCACCTGTGTAATTAGCTAACAATAACTATTTGTGACAATATAGGTTATTAATAAGAATGTTTATGGATGTGTGACCACACTTCTTTGGTGAAGGGTACCACTTCTCTGATGATGAATAGATGCAGGCATGATTTTAAATGTACCTTGACATCCTTCATATGTGGTCAGTCTCTAGCCACATACATTAAGAGCGATTAGGTGGAACACAACTCAATCTCAGCCGCTGTATTCAAGATGGCGGCGGAACATGGCGGGGGAACACGACGGCTTCCACAAACTGGCGCCCGGTCCTATGTATTTTTAATGGATTAATTCTAAGTTCATGAGAATGCATCAATTTGTTGGAAGCTGTAATTAAACACTAATTAGTGTATATTTATGAGCGCATCCTGTTTAAAACACGCACAGAATGACTGACTGCACCTTTAAGTAAATGATGTGTTTATAATGTATTTATGTTTTTAGCAGTGTTTTACAGATGCAGGTTGAGGTGGAGTTCTTTTGTGGAGGACTGTTTGTTCTCAGGTTATTTAATGATATTTGAAAAGGATGGGGAAGAAACCATGAAAAGTTTAAAGGCCACAATCATGAAGTTATTCCCTCTGCCTCCGTGGATGAGTCTGTGAGCAGATTTCACTGTCTTGGCAGAGGCATGGCAGAGGCTCCAACTGGATCTTTGGCTGGCACACCTTCATCACCTGAACTCTTGCCTTCAGTATTTAAGGACCAGCTCTTTCACCTCTTTAATATCGGATTGTAACAATATTTAAAGTGGTAGCATTTTCAGACTCTGTTCCTACTCCTAATTGCTTTGGGATTTTTGTGCTTACCTGTGATACTCCTTCTGCTCTCTTTCGTGTGCCAGCCAGCCGTCTGCCATCTCACCTCTGGGACTTGGTCTCTTTGAAAACAGCGCTGATCTTCGTCCTCCTTGCTGCTCCTGCCACAGAGAGGCTCAGATGTGCTTCTAAGAAAAATCTTTGCAAAACTTTAAACTTGGTGAAGGCTGAACGCGGTCCTCCATTCCTTGTTTAGATCACACTAAAAATATGGTTGGTTTTGCTAACGACACTTTTTGTCATTTTTTAAACAAAGAATTACAATTTAGAGAAATTTTCTTTCAAATTTCTCAAAATTGTCCTTCATTTCATGTATATGAGAAAAGGCTGTTAGTTGCGGCTGTGGTATAAAATCTCAAGTTATTCCATCCATTTCTGCAAAGTATAACTTGATTAGATCCTCAATTAATAGCAGGGATCACAAATGGCCAGCAGCAGCATTTATCATCATAGAGTCTATAGTCCTGAGGAAAGGAAAGAATCTGAGCTTTAGGCTGGAATTCACAGAAAATTCACTTGATTCTTAACAGCATTATTCTTACTCATGAAAGCAAAATTCCCTGCTTTAACATAACATACTGTACTTGCATTTTTTGGTCATATCATCTGTCAAATGGCTTTTTTCGGGTTCACCAGTAGATACAGACTCATGTTTGTATAGAGAATAAACATTTAGTCAACATCACACCCTGTTACATCATATGGACATGCAAACACAGAGGAGACTGGCATAAAGGACCAGGATGTCTGGACGTTTTCCTGCCCCCGAGGTCAACCAAGACTGGAAAAATTATTTTTTTAAATACACCATTAAAGGAGGAAGGTGCTGTCAGTGTGTTGCACGAGCTGTGTGTAAGAGGAAGTTCACGGGCTGAAAAATCAATGTTTCCCACTCGTCTGTGTGTCCGTGTTTGTAGTTTGATTCCTCTGAAACAATTTGATTAAAGTGCCTGGTTCAGACTGAAAGCTCGACTACATTTGCTTATCACATTCCCTTTGAAGTCCTTTTCCCACCCAGCAACGCTCTTTCCTGGAGTCACGGGTGTTTTCATCATCTTTTCATTATTTGAAAGGAGAAAGCACAAAAAACTGCCACTATCTCATTACTTTCACAATTACTCCAGTGGCTGTCAGAAAATACAGCCTAATCACAATCAAAAAAGGGAAAAATGTTATTGTTTGATCGGATTTTGATCTGGCAGCGCCTCGTCGCCGTTTCAAACGCCGGCTGAAAGACTTGATTTCTTTTACTGCTGCTTTCAAAGGAGTCTTTCATCTTCGGGGTTTTTTGACATAATTCACAAGTCAATCTGACTGGTTGCATGGTGCAATGTCGAGGAAGGTAAAGCACATTAGAAGCAGAAAAAAGTCGACATTTACCGCAAAAAAATATCCATCACAAGGGAGTTGTTTAATCCAGCATCGAGCCGTAAAAGCTTCTTTATCCTGAGAAAACAAGTGAAAAGCCACCAACAGAAAAAGAAATGCATTCATACACTTCAAACGCTGATTAATTAGCACGATTCAAGGATTTAAAAAAAAGAAATGGCATAAACATGAAAGTAGAAGAGTGAATCTGCTTCAAAAAATATCTGAACAAGTTGGAACAGCGAAAGAAACAGTCCCCACGAATCAAATACAAAGAAGGCATTCGCAGTAAAAAGTAGAAGTGCAAAGTAAACTCTGTGAACCCAATCATGAAGATTTGATTTAGCAATCGCATTAACTGTTCATTTCTGATCCATTTTCCACCTCAGAGGTGTCAATAGTGAACATTTTTATGAAATAACATTTTTCTGTTAAATCTTTGCTGGTGTTTTTAGTACAGTGAGGCAGCATGTGACCACTTTGACGTCCAGTCCAGTCGCATCAGTCATCAGACACGTGATGCATTCCTTCTTAATGTACCGCCGGATCTGGACTGCCGCCATCCTCACTTCCTGCTTGTTTCGGGGAATCTTTGTTGTCTCAGTTCAGTCTTTAGCAGTGACTGACAGAACTGGAGTCACAGGCTGAGGTCATTTCCCTGATTTCAAACTCAAAAACATTCCAAAAACTCTTTGGTAGCCTTGCCTTTATTTTGGTGATATTTTCACCTTGTAGGGAAAATATGTAACATTTCGATGTGTCTGGATACAGCGAGGGTCAGAGGTGCTCTGTGTACAGCAGATCTCCTCGATCTCCTGGCTTTGGGCTCTTGAAGGCACAACCCCTCACTGCACTACTTTTAAAAGCTCGCCTCTTCTGATCAGCAGGTTAGCGTCACCTTATTGTCTAGTTGGTGGAGCTTTGAATGCAACAGGTAAACCACACAGTCATACTGATGTGTAATTCAGTGTGCAGTAACATGTTGGACTGTGCAAAAGTCTTGAGCTGTGTTAAAGAATAAAAGTGGTCACTCCAAATACTGACTTTCAAGGTTTTTGCCTCATATACTGCATCTCCATGCATGTTTGAACATTTCAGTAAATCATTGCTCCTATGTCACATTTTTCTAGCAAAATATTTGGATGGCGAAAAGCTAGTTTTTTGCTGTTGCTGCTGTTTTTTTGTCTTCTGTGATCAAGCTGCCTGACCTTCACTGTTTGGATGCGATTATAAAAATAACCTCAAATCTGCAAATTATTGTCACATTGTGCAATGCTGTGAGTTTCATTTAAAGCACGCCTAATTATATAACTTGTCATGGACACAGTTTATGCTTGTCTGACATCTGAGATCATAAACTGCAGCAATAGTCTGTCCCCAAACAATGAACAGATGATGCAGCTGTGCCACACAGAACTTTTAATTGACATCTTTTTAAATTGGGCTCAGAAGTGACGGCATCTCATTTTGTTAGACGCTCTTCGCCTCGACACCTCTCTCCTTCCTTCCTCGCCTCCACTCAGATCTCTGGAGGAACTCACATTCAAGGTGAGGAGGTGAGGAGTGGAATCGAGGATGTGCAATCTGAGAAACAACAAAGGGGATTCGTTTACCACCATTGTTTTGTCCCACAGTGTACTGCACACCGTTTCATCACCGTTCACAGGATAGTGCCTGAGAATGCAATCAGAACATAGGGCATGTTGGCGTATGACTGAAGTTCAAATATTCCAGCAATTAAAATTAGATGAAAATGAAACAATTTTAAAAAAAAACCTTTAAAAATATACAGAATTCCCAGTGAGAAAATCATTTAACAGCTTTTTATAGTTTAAATTATAAAAATGACAAGTTAAAGGCCATATTATATTTGATGAAGCATAAATGAAGTAATAACGTTGACAGCATATTTTTTCACATTTCCATCTGTACCCATATAAAATCATCATAATAAAAACAGTAAAAGACAAATAATTAGCATTGGAAATAAGCTTTGCAGGTTTGAACTCTGTGATTTTTGTGCTGACAATAACATGCTAATAAATCAAAGAGACTAGACTGGTCAAAATGTCAGCGCTCTGTTCTGGGTAATTCAGTTACCCGCGTACGGAGAACGTTTTCCCAGGTACTGATCTGACAAGAGCGATGACTTCAGAAACTTCTAGATGAAGGCGATGTTATTGCAGCCTGCTCACGAGGATCTGTTTAATAAACCATGACACCAAAAACTATTTTTTGACACTAATGACCCTGACTTTTCAGCTTTAAAGAGGTATGCATGTAGAAAATGACACAGAGGAGGGTTGAATTATTTACATATAGTGCGTGTATGGATGCATTATTCATGTTCTGTGTAGGAAAAGCAGTTCAACAGTGTAATAAATCCCATTAAGTGTGAGTGTTGCTGAGCTCGTGAGGTTTTCTGGCCTCGTCACCTCGTTACCGATCACCGCAAAGTGCTGCTTAATTATTCCTTGCCACAGGGCCAAATGTTCATTATGCCACAACTAATTACTGCTACACTGGTGTAATCCTTTACAGCCAAACGGACACAGCAAAATGTGTGTGTGTGTGTGTGTGTGTGTGTGTGTGTGTGTGTGTGTGTGTGTGTGTGTGTGTGTGTGGCCAAAAGTTGTACACTAAATGGGATGGAAGTGCTCTTAATTTCAGTGAGAAAATGTGAGTTTAGATCACTGCAGGTGGAGATAAAGCTTAATTGCTTCAATTCTGACTTTTAGTCTGTTTAGCAGCTGTGATTAGTATTTCCCTTGCAGTCAAACATTTCAGCCGAATGTAAATTGGAGAGGGACAAAGCTTAGACGCCTGGGCAGTTCTTCAACTTTGTAAAAGGAATAATTATCCAAATGAACAAGAAGCTATTCCCACTTTATTTACCTTACAGAGATATCAGTAGTAAATGATTTGATTGATACTTTTTTAAATTCAGCCGTGGATCAAAGGACTTCGTGTCAAAGATAGTTTTCAGTGGGACATCTTTCAGGATTTCTTTCAGGGGAGAAAGAAGTGCTTGCATCGGAGTAATTCTGAGCAGCCCTAAAAAACTTGTGTGTGGAGGTTCAGAAAACTACAAAAATGCTGCAAAGCAGCAGAAACGGGACGAAGAAGAGCAACGCAGACAGCATTACACAGGACAGAGACTGAGGCTATTTATACACCAGGGCAATTCAGGGGAATAGGAACAGGTGGACAATTAAGGTAACACGATAGGGGAAGGAAAACTACAAACAAGATAGAAAGGACAAAGAGTTTCAAAGTAAAACAGGAAATAAATAAGTGACAGGTTAAATACAGAGAAACTTCAGAGAGGAGGGTGGAACCAAAAACTCAAGGAAAGCATTAATATAATAAAACCTGATGAAAACTACTGAACATGAGACAATAATAAAATATAAATAGAATAGATACAAAATCAAACAACTCATCACATACTGACAGTTGTTCAGGACTCATTGTGGTCCAGCCATTCCAAACGTTACCCACCCATTTTGTAATCACTCTCAAAGATGTCACTGTTATGTCTGGTCCTTTACCTACTAGCAGGCTTCCAGTTCATCTTTTGGACCTCGGTTTTATTTTGCCCATGTGTTTAACTGCTGTTTTCTTTTCATGCATTATTTGGTTTTATTTCTGCATAAAAGTTATTTGGCAAGGATTTGTGTTTTGTTTTAAATGCCAAACGTCTTCTTTGGTGTACAACACCTTTTCTGCACTGGTCCTGTAAATACTGTACATACTGTAAATGTAGTATTAGGGCCACTTCCCACTATCAAACCAAATAACTCAAATTAGTTCAAACTGAACATTCTAAATAAATAATATTCATTGTAAAACCATTATATAACACAATGTTTTTATTGGATGTTCCTAATAAACTGGCCACTCAGTTTATATCTCACCGTAACAACAAAAAAATGATCTTGTTTTCTCTTCTTTGCATAATTAGAAGCAGAAGAAAACAGCTTGACGGACTCAATTAAAATGTAAAAAAACTATTTTCCAATCAGTGCAGCCTTGCATGTTATGTCTTGTGTGCTAATGTGAACATGAAATGACTTATTAACTGTTGCTGTTATTAGTTATTTGTCAAACAATAACCGTTGGTAACAGGCCGCTAAGCTAGCAGTTTCCCCTGCCTGATATTCATTTTCTCATCTGACTCTGGAAGCAGTTTCTCTCAAAGTTAGTTTAGAAATGGAAGCCATAGCATTGACTGCTGTGTACTTCTTGAGCTCAGGTATTTAAAGTGTTTTGTGAGGTTCTTTTGGCAGAAAGGCTGAGCAGCAGTGGAGGGCCACTGTGTTAGTATGTGTCATTAGCTGTTGAAGTGAGGTGTGAAAAATGCTAGAGCTTTTGTCTGTAAGTGGTTTGCATTTTCTCATTATAGCAGGATTTCAGTGGTGCTAACAGAGTTTGGTTGTTTCACCCCTTCAGGTAATTACACATTCTTCATGTCTATGGATAGAAAATGGAAAGCGAGCTGAAAGAATGCCAAGAAATGCTTCCACAAAGAATGATAATGATAAGAATAATGACCCTGTTCATGTGAAGACTTCAGGGTTGAGTCTCAATAAACACATACATCCAGGTAGACTCAAATCATTTAAAGATTTTTGAAAGAAACAGAAGCTCAGTAGATAAATGTGATAACTTCCATAACAATTTTGGTTTCATTTGGTTTAGAGGTTTATTTTTGATGTAAACTTGTAACTTTTTTTAGATTTCATAACTTTAACATTCTGCTACCTGCAGCCCCAGGTTGAGTGGTCTGATGGGTGGCGTTGTTAAATTGGCACTTGTTGTGCGAAACTACAGGTGTAGAGTGATAGCAGGTGACATCACTGCTACTACCTGCTGGACCACACTGACCAGGGAAGGAGGCACGGCGCTAGTAGACATGGGTGATTGCAACACTTACGGCAGGTAAATAATAAAAGATAAATGAACTGAATCACCGTGACATCACTGTGTTTACATAAATCCACACCAATCACAAATAGAACGGCGAGAAATACATGTGGAGTAGATGCATGACACTCGCCATCGTCTAGTGAAATCTCTGTAACCGGGCAGAAAATGGTGATTTGATTTTGATGGGAAACTGCTCTGAGGCATTGTCAGAGATGGAGTTATTCACTTAATGTAGCCGTGGAAATTTGTTTTGGATGCAAGACAGCCTTCATGTTTGTGGATAATATGGAGGTGCAGATTTGAGTAGGGTCATCAAAAAATCAATACTCAGATACAATGCCCTCTGTGCCTCCTCCAGCTGACACATGTTCACACAGCCCTCCCTTCACTAGCAGCTGAAATACAGGGTGGGCCATTTATATGGATACACCGTAATAAAATGGGAATGGTTGGTGATATTAAAGTCCTGTTTGTGGCACATTAGTATATGTGAGGGGGCAAACTCCTCAAGACCATGGTGGCCATTTAGAAGTCGGCCATCTTGAATACAACTTTTGTTTTTTCAATAGGAAGAGGGCCATGTGACACATCAAACATATTGGTAATGTCACAAGAAAAACAATGGTGTGCTTGGTTTCAACGTAACTTTATTCTTTCATGGGTTATTTACAAGTTTCTCTTTGTTCACAGCCATTGACATGTCGAAGAGGTTAACACGTGAGGAGCGGATCGAAATTGTGTTGATATCTGGTGAACGTGTAACCGGGTCATTGCAGCAGATTTCAATGCAAGACACCCTACGAGACCACCCATCTCCCATGCTACAATTATCAAACTGCTTGCTAAGTTTCGTGAAACTGGTTCAGTGTTGGATTTGCCAAAATGTGGACGCAAGAAAACTGTCACTAATGAAGAAACATCAGTGGCTGTCCTAGCTTCATTCAGCAATTCAGTAGCACTTGCCGCATGTCACTGGGGAGTGGCATTAGTCGAACATCCCTTCGGCGGATATTAGCTACTCACAAATGGCACCCTTACAAACTTCAGCTACTGCAGCATCTCAACGACGATGACCCAGATCGGCGCACAGAATTTGCAGAATGGGCAAAACAAAAATTGGAACAGGACCCTCAGTTCACGCAGAAGATTTTGTTCAGTGATGAGGCAAACTTTTATGTGAATGGTGAAGTTAACAAACAAAACCACCGCAACACAACAAAAGTGATGGTTTGGTGTGGTTTATGGGGTACAATGATAGTGGGTCTATTCTATTCTTCATCAATGGAAACCTCAAGGCCACTGGATACTTTATGCACTGAAGCTGGCACGTTCCCTGAGTTTTTCCAGCAAGATGGTGCACCACCACATTATGGGTGCCAGGTCCGAGCATTCCTAGATGAACAGTTTCCTGGAAAGTGAATTGGTCGTCGTGGCCAGTTGAATGGCCCCCAATCTGTCACCCGATCTGACCCCCTTAGACTTTTATGTTTGGGGTCATCTGAAGGCAATTTTCTATGGTGTGAAGATACGAGATGTGCAGCACCTGAAACTACGGATACTGGATTTTTGTGCTGGCATTTCTCCTGCGGTGTTGCTATCAGTGTGTGAAGAGTGGGAGAAGAGGGTTGCATTGACAATCCAACACAATGGGCAGCACATTGAACACATTTTATTAGTGGTCAGAAACTTGTAAGTAACTCATGAAAGAATAAAGTTAAGTTGAAACGAAGCACACCATTGTTTTTCTTGTGACATTACCAATAGGTTTGATGTGGCCCTCTTCCTATTGAAAAAACAAAAGTTGTATCCAAGATGGCCGACTTCTAAATGGCCACCATGGTCACCACCCATCTTGAGGAGTTTGCCCCCT
>NW_005187480.1:2156593-2178369 GCF_000239375.1 Pundamilia nyererei | reverse complement strand
AGCCCAGAGTCGATCATGACCAATTGGCCAATCCAACACCTTTCATTATTTATACCCTTGCAAAAAAAAAAAAATCGATCGGTCCATAAAAACAAAAAATCGCCAGCGGCCCACCACTGCCCGATGGCCAGTCCAGCTATGGTTCAGGGTATAATTGGCCATTTTTAACTACTTTTGATTTTACCTCTACATTTCACCTTTAAAGACTACTTACTTTGCCTTGTTTGGTATCATCCTTTTCAGCACAAATTCACGTGTCTGAATTTACAGGTATGTTTTCATTTTTGCATACTGTATTAAAAAATTGATCTAAAATCAGACAAAAACAACATGCAGTCCGAGTAGATAAAGTTATATTTTCTACTGTAACAACCACAAACATGTTTATTGAATCATATTTCATAACTTTAAATGCAAATATAAATTGTCGATTTTAAAATCATATGCACAAGTTTTGCAAGTTATTTGCAGCCATTTACCTTTTACCCTTTTTTATAACCATTTCAAACTGTTTACATAACAATCTGCATTCAATAACAAATTATTTGTGCCACTCCAAAAGAACAGTTTCTGTCCACTATAAAGGAGAACATCACAGCCTGATACCTGCAGGTCTGACAGCAGCAGGTGAATCACTTCTACTGTTTTCATTCAGCATTGTTCTGACACACAACACAAAACTATCCACAACACTACACACTAACAAAACAAGACAACACATTAACTACACACTCCAAACACGCTAAACATCACATCTCAAAACTCTCTCTCTCTCTCTCTCTCTCTCGTGCCGTCACTCCTAAAACTTCCCCCTCTTCCTAAACAACCAAATGTCATGTTGTTGTCGACATGGTGCATTTTTCCACCAAAAGGAACGGGCTGTTTTTTGTTTTGGTTTTTTGGGGTTTTTTTGGTCATAAGCAGAGAGTGCTTGCTAGCGTTGTCCTTAGACAGTAAACGTGACTCTGGTTTTATGTGACCTATCAGCACAATTTAAAAACTGGTATATCGCACCAGTTCCTTTGTTTTGTTTTGTTGCTTTGTCAGCTTGAAGAGGTCATGTGATTGGCTTACCACGACTACGTTATTGTTCCTCACGCAAACAGCAGCACTCATGCGATGTTTTGCCCCCCTAGCTCCAGGTGTTGTGCCAAAAACAGTGCTGCCAACTCCTCAGTAAGTCGCTAGAAGTCGCTAAATGATGTCATCACCTAATTTGCATAATTGGTCATGCTTATGTAATTGTAACCAACGCTGTAGGAGAGAGAAATAACGTTGTGGAAGAGACACAAGTGAGTAAAAAAAAATACCCTAAATGCATTTAGAATATATTTAGAACTACAAATTAAATTTCTTTTAGCAATTATGTTTTTTTAAATGTCACAATTCCAACCCCTCGCCTTTATTTGGGCTTGGGATCGACAAAATTGACCCAAAACAGGCACTCTGGCATAGTTACTTTTTTATGTGTGTACGTGCTTTTAAGTAGTTTTAAGCCTTGTGATCCACAAAAAGTAACAGTAAAAGAAAACTGACTGCATTATAGTCAGTGCAGGATAGGGCTGGGCCATATTATATCGTTCACGGTAATACCGGTATAATGTTAGGCAACGATAGGAAAATGAAATATCGCGATAGAATATGAGTAAAACGTGCATGCGCAGTGCCTTTGTTTTCATACGCACATGGCCGATTGTTGAGTGAAACAGATGAACCAGAATTGGTTTGTAAAAATGGTCCAACTTCAGTGATGTGCAACTGGTTTGGTGTTTGTCCGTCAGATACACGACAAAGCACATTTTTTTTGCAGAACATGCAAGCAGCCGTCGTTATTGTCGTATTTGTCGGACTAAGATGCTCTTAAATCTGGGAGTAATCTGGGTCCAAAACTCAGTCTCTTCAGGTCAAACGAATGCTGCAGCATCACTGAGAGTTAAAAACTGTCTAAATTCTTTCATCTTTAATAAAACGATCAGCATTGCTGCTTTACCAGGTGTAACTATGAAGTTCCAGGCATCCATGAAAACAAAATTTATTACATTTAACGGAGTTAGAAGTTAGCAGGAAGCTAGCGGAAGTTAGCTCGGTAGTTTCGCTAGTTACCTAAGCATGATATTGCATGTTCTGACTGAGAGATTTCTGAAAAAAATCAAACGTACAGCTCTGCTGTCACTTCCAACATAAGTGAAGACAGGAAACTAAACAGCAGTGACGTTTGTCGGGTTACTGAAGTTGGGCTAGTTGTGCTACGTGATCTTTAGCGACAAAGCTATGTTAGCATAACGTAAACAGTGAAGCTGGAGGACGAACACTAACTTTTCCACTTATAAAAGTTAACGTTAAGGTTCCTCATGGTTAGAGAAAAATGCAATCGTATGGCAGGATGCTGTAAACGGACCAAACTTCAGTCAGGAGAACAACTGAGATAATCCATCCACAATACGAGGTTAGTCATTAATATACTGCAACAACATAGGAATAGAGCAGCTGCCAGAGAATTCAACATTAATGAATCAATGGTACAGAAGTGGAGGAAGCAAGAAGGAGTTTAATAAAGTTTGATTTATCTGACTGCTTTGTTTCGCTTAATGTGCCTGATAATCCCGTGCACCTTATGGTCCGAAAAATACGTACTGCACACTGCAGTTTAATGTTGCAAAGCACCTCTTTTTAACTTCAGTGGATATTATACATGGTTATGCTCAGGATATGTCAGCCCATTTCTACTGGAAATGCCTTTTGGTTAAACTCTCAGCAAGGAATTTGCATTTGCACTGTTACATTTTTATAAAGCTTTAATGTACATAAAACCCGGTTTTTTTTTTAGTTGAAATTAATTGGAGGTTTTTTTTTTGCACTAGTAATGTTGTGGAGTTGTATTTTGTCTCGCATCAATTATATCGTCAGTTATATCGTTATCGCAAATTTTCAAATATATATCGTGATAAATATTTTTGGCCATATCGCCCTGCTCTAGTCCAGGAGCAGCGGCTTCGCTCGTGCGCGATTCATTTGCAGTTTGGACGCGTAGGTGTGAACATCTCCTGCTCTGACAGCAGCTGGAGGTGACTGCTGCGTGAGGACTATCAGCCGCCTGTGAGCACTTTGGCACGGGTGAAGTGCCCGCGGCAGAACCCGCTGCTTGTTGAAAGTGAAAGCAATACATGCTTTCACGTCAAAAAGTCATCATAATAACACCAACAAAAGTCACCAGATTTGTCGCTGGTCACTTTTTAGAAAAAAATGTTGCTAAAGGGGTCTGAAAACTCACTAAATATAGTGACAAAGTCGCTAAGTTGGCAAAACTGGCCAAAAAGTGATCGTCTGCCAGAAGGTGTTTGCCGTCCGCCGGAGTGGGCACAGCTGCTTGCATAGACAGCTACTTCCATGCAACTGATATAAGATACGGTAAGCTGAACACGGCTTCAACCGTCTGTTTGTTGAAAAATAGTAACGCGACCGTATCGCATTTTCTTATTAGTAATGGTAACTGCGTTGTAATGATAGAAATAGTAATTAGTTAGATTACTCGTTACTGGAAAAAGTAACGCCGTTAGTAACGCCGTTATTTGTAACGCCGTTATTCCCATCACTGGGCATGAGTACCAACCAAACTTAACAGAGATTAAGAGTCTCAAAAAGCTTTCCCTCTCCATGGACAAATCAGGATATATATAGAAAAGTGGTGAAACACTTTGTCTCTGCTAAATGTATGTTAATGTGGCATTTCTCCTCAGGTTTCTGAGCTACTTCCAATGTCTGTCTGCAGCTGACATGAGGCAAATGATTAGAATGCATTGACTGTTGATTTATTGATCACCTGCTTAAGGATCCTGACTGACCTGAGAGAGTAAGGGATGAATAAAGTTCAGATTATGTTTCAAGACCTTGAGACCTTTTGCTTCGGCAGCAATTTTTAGCACACGTTTTGTAACATAAAAACTCCCTCAATATAGTAAAATCGATAAACGTCTCAACTCTATGGATTGTTTCAGGAATGGATTTTCTCATCATGAGTCGTAATATTAAAATAACCAAACTGAAAGCACAGAGTGAGTGGTGCAGTGAGCATTGCCCTGCATAGCCCCGGGCCTCTTGGCCTTGGTGGTCCTCCATGCAGCCTCAGCTTCTTCTCCTTCCCTCCGGCTGATTTGTCAGAGCAGCTTTGTAGCGGCTAGCAGAAGGCCTCCGGGATTTACCCACACTCCTCAGGGCCCTCTGGTATCTCTCCAGTCCAGAGTGTGAGGTCAGCCGCCCACCGGCCATGGCCAACCCTTTAAATTTTTAGGGGCCAAAAATTTAACATAAACATTTCCAAGCTGTTCTCAGTGGAGAGGCATGTATAATAAACTACGATGTGAAGCCTGAGACTCCTGGAAGGAAAAGAAGGTGGAAGTTTCAGGCTTCACTCCCCAGTGACATAAATAACATTAGAAATGTGCTAGTTCTTAAAATATTGGTTGAATGTTTCAGATTTCCAATAGTTTTGAAATCTTTAATTTTCAAAATAAATTAAAGTATTCAAAGTACTGCAGCAGCTCTGTGCAAAATGAATCGTTAAAATGAAATAAATACTGTTTATGATTTTTAGCATATCTTTCACATCAGTGTGTAAAGCAGTCAGCCAATATTTCCTAGCAGCTTTTATTTTTTGATGAGTGTGCTCAAATTCTATTGCTTCCAGACACAAATTCAGTATCGTGGCCATCAGAGTTCAGTGTGTTTGAACTTTGAATGCAAAATTGCAGGGATCTATGCTGACAGTTTGTGAGAGGTTTAGGAGCAACCTTTCACTCAGGAAAATCGCTGTGTTTATGTTCCTGCTCTCTTAAGTGCACAGCAGTCGATCCAAATAGTAGGGCCGTAAGATTACTACATGGCTCTGTCGAGTCTCTCTGTATCCTGCGGCCTACATGTACGATGCTGCCTGAGCAATTTTCTTACTAAACAAATAAGATTAAATTTTTAAAGAATGACACCAAATAGTGAATTAATGTCACTGATGTACAGAAAAAGTAGGTCTTTTCTGCTCAGAATTATTACCTACAGCTTGTTTTTATGAAGTGATGACTCTAAATTGATGCTGACGTCAGCACTGAAATGGTTTATTTGCAGGGGTGCACATAAGTCCTGGTCGATCGTGGCTCAAGAGTTGGGTGTTCGTCTTGTAATTGGAAATTTCGAGCCTCGGCTTGGACAGTCTCGGTCGTTGTGTCCTTGGGCAAGACACTTCACCTACTGCCTACTGGTGTTGGTCAGAGGGGCCGATGGCGCGATATGGCAGCCTCGCTTCTGTCAGTCTGCCCCAGGGCAGCTGTGGCTACAACTGTAGCTTGCCTCCACCAGTGAGTGAATAAATAGTGGAATTGTAAAGTGCGTTGAGGGTCTCGAAAAGTGCTATATAAATCCATTATCGCTGTCAAAATAAAAGACGCGCACCAGATAAGAAGTTGCAACGCGCGTTTGCGTACATATAAAGAGCACTGTTTTTCTCCGCTAGAGTGGGATTTTCACGGCACATTCAGCACCACATCTCTTTATATTGTAAGGTAAAAAATGATACAATAATACAGAGAAAACCCCCAAAATCAGATGACACCCTATGAGGAAGTGCTCCTCCCTGAGCCTGGTTCTGCCGGAGGTTTCTTCCTGTTAAAAGGTAGTTTTTCCTTAACTGTCGCCAAAGTGCTTGCTCATAGGGTGTCATATGATTGTTGAGTTTTTCTCTCTATTGTAGGGTCTACCTTATAATATAAAGCATCTTGAGGCGACTGTTGTCATTATTTGGTGCTGTATAAATAAAACTGAATTCAACTGAATTCAACTCCGTTTCAACAGCATTGTGCTGGTGGATGAACCCGTGGTGCACAATGGAGTAAATACTACAGAAGTGGTGGTGATGCTTTGGTCGTACCTCTCACCTAACAACTGAAAACTTGAAAAATAGTCAGTCACAACCTGAGATCCAGCTTTCATCACCGGTCAAGATCCTTCCTGCAAAGATGGAGCTAGTTTCAAAAGAGGAGTTTACTAAAGTGTGGGATGTTTGGTGAAATCCATACGGGAGAGAATGATGTAAAACATAGCAGCTGCTCTGGAATCCATCCATCCAGATCAATGTGATTTTGAGACGGGATGAGCATAACTCAGGTAAAGAGTTTTTAAGTCCTGGAACTTTTTGAACACACCTCTTATAGTAGAAGATGTAGTGAGTATCACATTTTATTGTGCCGAAAAAACAAAACACCTAACACTGTAGCTTCACACGCATTCCAAAGCACCAACATTACTGTATTTATTAATATCAATAATAATTTCTAAACATTACAAAGATGGCTAATAATCTTTAATTGTGCCTCAGTAATGACAGAATTACTACATTCTCGTTAAAATTATTAATTTTTTAACAATATCCTCACTGCAGAGTCGTCTATGTAGAATTTCCTTGTAGGGAGTTGAGTTTGTCGAATGAGCCAATAATTTCAGATCCCTCTGTTCTTATTACCCTGTTAGTTTGCTAACCAACAGTTAGCACACACATTAGGACCAATCATTAACTGGAACAAATATGAAGATTTAAAAGGTAAATTGACCCATGAAGGTATCGCGACTGTCTGACCCCTTATTCCTGCTGCACTTTATACATACGACGTCTATTTTTGCCAAATTGAGTCTCATCTGTGAAGCATGAAATTCAACTGTATATGTGCTGCAAGTAATTAGTCACAGCTGACTTAAAATTATACACTTCATTTGTTACTGACTTTTTCATAAGATACAGCAAAACAAGTCATGTAGTTAGAGACGAGATGAGAGATGCAGGTCTAAGTATGTAACTTTGGGCACCACTGGGTCTGTCTGTTGGGTATACATGCCTATTCTTTCCCTGGACTGAAGTAAAATAAAGATGAAAGACATGACAGCTCCCCAAAAGTGGCACTAAAATATCTAGCTTTCCCACCAGTTGCTGGTTACAGTAATGGTCAGAGATCCCATCCCCTGATTGTTGGCAGAAAGTACATGAGAGGAAAAAAAAAATCAAAACACAGCTAAAAAAAAAAATGCCAAAGCTTATGTTAGGTTAGTATGTGTGAATTCTGTCACATTAATACTGACGTTACCATGTGCTGTTTGCTGTATGGGTCATGATTGACAGCTGATCTCTAAACAAATTAGTCATGCCTCTTGTTATCAATAAATTAATTATCTGACAGCTACAACTTTAATTAGGGTCGGTCCTCACAGTCGGGTTGATTTTTTCACATTTGTATGTCATTGTAAATGTATATGCATGCACAACAATCATACAGTTGAGCCTTTTAATTACAATGACAGGAGAAACTAAAGATAAACCAATCACATCAATAGAATGTAAAAACAGTAAATGACTGGCAAATTAGCAATAAATTAATTAAAGGGCAGTATCAGAATAAAATGTGTTTTGCACAAATATGATATATATAAATGTATATACATTAAAAAACAACTTTTTCTTAAAATACAATCCAGGGCTGTCTTCATGGCTCAGCGGTGATGGTGTTATCATATTGATGGGAGCACCTGAGTCTGCTGTCACACCTGCGTGTTAATTAGCCCGTCATCTATCAACAAGAAAAGGCAGCTCGTTAACCACAGACAGTGAGAAGAAGGCTGCGGGGTTGGAAAGTTAATACACCGAAAACAAAAAGGTGGAGAAATGCTGACAGCGTTTGTCTGTTCTGAACAAACTTTAAAGATGAAACATTTCAGTAACTGAAAAGAAAAGTTCCAGTTGATATGAGTAACCTGACCCTGGACACAGTTTAGACAGCCCACTCGCGCTGCATTTAGCTCTGCGAGCTGAAACGGTCTGTGGTTGAGAAATGGACTTTCACTGTCGACACCGTCTCAAGTGCAGGGGATGATCCCGAGACCGGTGCTACAAAGCAAGTTAATCATTCCTGGCTGCACATCCCCTAACATGATCAGTGGGGTAAGAGGATGCGTGAGGGTTGTTATCAGTTTTATAATCAACCCAAAGTTTCCAAATCTAGGTATGAGCATCTTCACATGAAATGGTTGGTGCTGGCAGCATCGGACCAAAATAAATAAATAAAATGTAAATCATCAACACATGGGAGAAGCTGAACTTTTCCTTCTGTTTGGACAAAAAGCATGTGAATGGTCCAAAGGGAGACTGGGTAACAAGGTTCCCGTGAATCCCAAAAGTGTTGTCGGTCTTTAAAGAGCACTGAAGCAGAAGAAGCGCTTGTTTGGAAGTTTAAGCTGTAAGATTAGGATCCCTCTCTAAATGTAGTAACCAGTCCAATTTAAAGAGGAAAAGAATCACCAACTAAGTAGACAGTTTCATGTATGTTTACATCTCCTGGTGAGATGTGTTTTTCATCAAAACAGTGTTTTCACATTTCTGCTGTTTAGCGTTTTTAAATCAGACCCTTGTTGGTTTTCCCTCTTGGTGTGGTTTGTTTATTTGGTGTGAACACGATAATCGCACTCGCACGTGGACCAAAACAACCACGTCGAGATCCTTTGGAGATTGTTTCAGGCCAGTGCAAAGCAAATTTCATACTGTAGCTGCTTGTTTACCAACAAAAAACAGGAAAGATCTACAAATGTGCAAACTCATCAATTGAATCAGATCAAACAAACTACAGGAAACTACATAAAAACACCCCTTGAAGACATTTTGACATACAGCACACATGGCACAGATGGAAGCAACTAAAATCCACGGTCACCATTGTTAGTGATCTGTGGAATAGAATAACTCAATTAAATGTTATGTCACGGTCTGGATGGCAGGCCGTGGGGAGGTGGGGAAACAGGACCCAAACGCCGGACTCTTCAGTGCAACAGTGTTTTTTTACAGAGTGGGGAAGTAAGCAACAATAAATTCCAAAGTTTCCCAGACTCCCGTGTTGTGTCTTCTTCCCAGAAAAGTCCCAGTGTAGTGCTCTCTGCTCCAGTGTCCCTGCACTCCCCGTGCTCACTGCTCCTTCTCGTCCCACATTCCTCCTGAGGGAAAACAATAGAGGCAGCCGTTACACACTTTATCCCAGCAGGCATACACTCACACTTTCTGACTATGCTAGAAGACTGCTGTGAAGTCAAACTCAATAATCCAGCGTCGGTGGAAGCTCCATCGCTCTTCTAAATAGCTCCCCTGACGAGCCCAGATGAGGAGCAGGTGTGTGGCCAGTCCTCAAGCCAGGCCACGCCCCTCAGGCCTGAAGGTGCCTGTAACATGGCCACAGAAAACAGCAACACACACACACCTGCCTACATACGGATGAGATAGGAGGCAGTGCAGACGACACACCAAATGATAATAATAATGACAATAATAATAATAACAACAGTCATAGTCCCCACTGCCCACGGACCCCGAGTCCCCAGAGCCAGGTCCGTGACATTTTATTTGCACACCTCCAAATATCAACAACAGTCACCTCAAGGGGCTTTATATTGTAAAGCAGACTCTACAATAATACAAATGACCCCCTATGAGCAAGCACTTTGGCAACAGTAGGAAGGAAAAACTCCCTTTTAACAGGAAGAAACCTCCAGCAGAACCAGGCTCAGGAAGGGGCGGGGCTATCTGCTGCGACTGGTTGGGGTGAGGGAAGGAAGACAGGATAAAAGACATGCTGTGGAAGAAAGCAAGAGATTAATAACAAGTATGATTCAATGCAGAGAAGCCTATTAACACATAGTGAGTGAAGGAAGACAGGATCATATCATAACAGCTGGTAAATAAATACAGAAATACATTAAAAAAGAAATTGTATAGGGTATGTCACAAGAACAAATGGCTGCTCTGTTTTAGGATAATGCTTATAGACCCTCATACTATCCATGCATTGACTCCGGGGATGTTCCAGGAATAGTGCACTGATTTTCTGAGGGATTGATTGGTCAGCAGGTGTCCAGATCTCTTATTTTGAACATAACTGTATGCATAGATGAAAAATTAATGGAGCAGCTAATGAAAATGTTATTAACGTCTGAGGCAAAACGTGTACAGTGGCATTAAAAATAGTCTTAAATAATCGATTTTTTTTAACCTGGTGTATTTACCCGTAGCACCACCTGTTGTTCGTTCATGCTGAACTTACGTCTCTGCATCCAGAGTAGAAACACCAGGAGAATCAGATTTGCACAACAGCAGCTTGTAAGAGTGGAAAAAAAGGAGAAGAATCTCCCTGCAGGTTTGCAAAATCAGCTTGCAATTTTCCACTGATGGAGTTTCCCTAATGCTGTTCCCAAAATGTTCTGTTCCTGGCAGCTAATTCCTCTGTTTACTTTCACTTTGACCTTCCTTCTTTTTTTTTCTATCACAATTTATGCAAAAATCAGATGTTGTTGTTTTTACTATTAAAGATATGACGGATTTAACCTGCTGCTGTCTCCACCTATTTCTACCTGAACACACCAGATTTATCCATTAGGATGTAACGTAATCGTGAATTCTATTTCATTTCATTCTAGACTGAATATATGAATTTAAAAAGATTAATTAATATAAAAAAGAATTAATATTTTAATTGTAAGGTCACAGAAAAGGCTTCTTATCAAATTACAGGAAAAAATACTTGAAAAAGTGTTTCCAAATGGAGAAGCAATTTTTGGCCTGCTTGATGTCATGGTTGTCATTTTATAGTCATCTTCAATTTATTTTGCAGTATTTTATTAATTCGACCATATCCAGGAGCAGCGCATTTATCTGCAGGCAGTTTCAGCACCAAAAGCCGTTAATCGTTTTCAGCTTTGCTTATTTCTCTTGTTCTTATAGAAGAATCACAACACTCACAAAATTCAAACATCATGGCCAAACCCAACTTTTAACAATATACAGTCTTTCACACTTGGATTAGGAGCTGAGACCTCCCACTGATCACATATTAACATGTTAACAGCTTTCTGACACTCTACTGAATGCAACACAGCAGAAAATGTTTGGATGAAGAGATTTTTATTTGTCGGTGTGATGACATTTTCTTCCATCAAATGTAAAAATGAAGAGGGAATTCAGTGCGCTCGCTGCGGATGAGAGTGCCGGCTAATGGAAATGGAAATGTGAAGTTTAAATGTGTTTCTTTGTGCACTTCAGCAGGCGGAGTGCATTTAGCCTGGAGCACAGATTTGGCATCTCCATATCACTCCACTCTATCTATCTATCTATCTATCTATCTATCTATCTATCTATCTATCTATCTATCTATCTATCTATCTATCTATTAAAAACAGTCTGTAGTACTTTAGTGTTTCTGTACATGATGTAGGAATCAGAGTGGCCACCTTTTTGACATAGAAAGAAGGACGCTGTCATTTTTCAAAATTTCAAATAAGTCACACGAAGAATGTGACAGCGGCGTGGCCGTGCTGACAGAAAACTCCCAGGGCTGTAATTTTAAAAAAATAATTGAAATCAAATAAACAGTGTGCCAGCAGTGCCTCAGCAGGCTGCCTTCTTTTATTGTATGTTCTCATTTCCAGCTGTTCACACGAGACCCTTTCTCCTCACATTTTAACACATTTTGTACATCTTTTTGTGGGTAGTTGTCAATACAGTAAACGACAAAGTAACTGATAATAGGCCACAAAGATGTTTGAAGACTTGTCAGGCAGTGTTGGGAAGGTTACTTTTAAAATGTATTCCATTACAGAATACAGAATACATGCCCCAAAATGTATTCTATAACGTATTCCGTTACGTTACTCAATGACAGTAACGTATTCTGAATACTTTGGATTACTTAATATATTATCATGCTTTTTACAACAACGTGAATGTACTATTGCTGTGTGATTTATTACTATTACTGAAGGTTCGCGACTCCGAACTGTAGTAAAGGGACCTCTGACTAATACGGCGGGGTCCCTGTCAGCTTGTAGCCGAAAAATAGCTCTACTTTGTTGTGTTGGTCAACTTTTCTTGCAAGAGACAGAGAGAGGCGTTGAAAGGCTGCTCCAACAGAACTTATTGTTTTCGGAGGAAAACACGAACACGGTGTACAGTCGAGTCTTAATAGCTTACTTACAACTGGGCTCGTCAGGCACTCTTCTTGGCTGAAGTGGTTATTATTATATTTACATGCTTCCAGCTCCCGTTTTTCCTCGATGACAACTCGTACCTTTCCACTCCCCTTTTTCTCCCTCCTCGCGCTCACAGACCCATAACGTGTATGGCAGTCCATTCTCCCTGCAGCACGGACTACACTGCCCATGATGCTACATTCTTTAGAGCTATGCTTGTAGCATTCTGCCTGTTAGCTTAGCACAACAACAACAACAACGAAAGGCGCTCTCTCACCCAGGAAACACACAGTCGCAGAGAGAGAGAGAGAGCGTCGCCCTGTAACCATGGCGACCGTAACGCTGCCGCCTGGAATAACAGAACGTAGCTGTCAAACAAAACCCAAACAGTCCTGACCCGCGACAATATGAAACAGGAAAGTACCGTAGTGTAATCCATTTATTTCAACAAAGTAACTGTATTCTGAATACCACCTTTTTAAACGGTAACTGTAACGGAATACAGTTACTCATATTTTGTATTTTAAATACGTAACGGCGGTATATGTATTCCGTTACTCCCCAACACTGTTGTCAGGTTTGAGAATTATAAAGTGCCTAACTACTAGAAATAAGCCTGAGTCCTGTTTGGGACCACTGCTTTTAAATTACAGTGTTTTTTTCTCCTTCTTTCATACTTTTCTCCCCATCTTTATTCAATTCTGTTAGGGGAAAAGAAGTTCTGGGAGCTTTGTGTCATGAATTTGGTTTTAACTTGCTGATTTGATGTAGTTTTACTTTTCCTGTCACTCACTGTAATATTGTAGGGTCTTTACCTTACAATAAAAAGCACCTTACGGTGACTGTTGTTGTCATTTGAAGCTATGTAAATTTACAGAATTGAACTCGAGAGTTAGATTTAGGTTTACGAGTCCATAAGAGTCCATATGATCATTTAAAAATTAGACTCCTGAGTCACTGTTGCCTGACATGGTTGCATCAGGCACCGATGCTGGAGGACACCTTGCACGTTGGTTACACATCTTAGACAAAAAGCCAGAATTTGAGCCCTGGAAAAGAGAGCAGACCATGACGTGAGAACGTAGCATTCCCTACTTTCATATCTTATGGAGACCATTTGGTTCAAAGTAAATTGCTTATCCCCCGCACTCACAAAATCAAAACTCCACCTTAGACCAACTCTGAGATGCTGTTCACATTGAAGGACCACACTATTTTTTTTCCACTAGCCAATCAGACCTGGCTACCTGCAGCCATCGATTTACTTATTGTCTCTGAACTAATCAACATTGGAAATGAGTGGGGCAATGAGAGGTAACCAGGCAACATACTCCGGCAATATAAATCCAATCTGCGAAAGGGGAAATGAGATATTTCCATTTATTTTTAATTGAAGTCTCTATTTGTTTGTTTCATCCATCTCCTATCCTCCCCACTGCTGGTAAGGTTGAATTCCTTTCCTCTCTCCATCTCTTTCTCGTCTCAGTAAATATTACCTTGAGGTAAATAACTTCACCTGGTGTTTGGCTCCTCTGCCCCTGAGCCTTTTCTGTCAGAAATGAAAGTGTGTCTGATTCACAGACCCTGTCCATTTGCAAGGTTGATGAGATAGAGAGAGAGGGCCGCTTGGTCCCTGCACTATAATTTCATTCACTCGTCCACAAAGAAATCATTTATACAGAATCTCGAATGGCTTTAAATGCACGGCGCACTTTTTTTGTCCGGGCATTGAGGTCTGCGATAATGTAGGTTTTAACTAGAATCCCTTTTCATCGTCCGCCGTTAATCTTTTCACGTCTGAATGAGCAACTCCAAAAGGATTTTAAAGCCCTAATTTAATCCTCTGCCTAATTTCAAAGTGGCTGTCACATTAACGCTCACTGAGAGCAGCAGAGGAGTCTGGGAATCGTCTAGGGAGCAACTTGAAGACCTACCGGTTGTCAGTTTCTGTCCGAGGTTGATCCAATTTAGGGAT
This sequence comes from Pundamilia nyererei, assembly GCF_000239375.1. Lineage (NCBI taxonomy): Eukaryota > Metazoa > Chordata > Actinopteri > Cichliformes > Cichlidae > Pundamilia > Pundamilia nyererei. The sequence goes on along the minus strand of NW_005187480.1, from coordinate 2,164,358 downwards.
TTACCTGTTCAACGGCCCCCAGTAAATCACAGCAACTTTCTGGAAGGCTTGACCCCAGTAGTTGGTTACTAAGAGAGGAAAAACTCTTGCAGTATTACTACTGCTATCAAATTTTGTGATGTTTTATAATGATGCCATTTCAAACCACAGTCAAAGCTCTTTTGAAGCCCACAAACTTAAGTGAAAGCAAAAAAAACGCACAAGGAACTAGTCCATTACTAAAATCCCTGCCTTCAATGAAGTGTTTTTGTTCATTCACCCTGTGCAGCTGGGTAGCAGTTGAAGCTACCAGTTTAAAAAAACAAACACTACACTATAATGAAAATGGAAAACGCCTGAAGACCAGTCAGATATTAATAACAAGACAGTGTTCAGAAAATCCCCTTGGTAAAACCTTAAATTAGACAGCTTTGCATTTGTTGTTAGCTGTATTTTTCACTTGATGGAGCTATGCTAGTAGTTGGCCCTGCATCCCATTTGTTTGTTTGGTTATTTAGACCCTCATTAGCAGCTATAATAAGCAATAGGCAATAAGAGTTATTGCTCATCCTACAGTGGTAAATTAAAGCCTTCCAGGATAAAAGTAATACACACAGCGTGCCAACCATACACACGATAAGACTCAACAATACCAACAACAAAGGCAGAGACAACACAATGATTCAGAGCCCTGAGTAGTAAAATACGATTTTTCAGGCCAGAGGAAACCAGGTAAGATGCTTTTCTTTACCTGCTAAGATGAAGATGTAAGTATATGTATTTCCTGTTTGAATAAGAGCTAACTTTTATTTTATAGCTAAAACAAACAGACCCAACAGGACAAGCCCTGTCTGTGGGACTGGAAATGCTCCTTCAGAGAACTTAAATCATTTATAAAGTAACACACTTGTCCTAACCAGAGAATTCTCCAAGTTGAAACCACAGAGTGAGTTATAAAGGCTTCAGAAGCTGATGTGAAGCCCGCATGGAAAACTGTATTTGGTCTGATAGCTGACACGAGGCAGCTCTATACGCAAAGACTTCCAGTTACGTAGGAGTCTTGGAAAAGTGGCTCTCGGCTCCTGTGAAATGTAACCTCAGTAAAGATTTCCCCGATAATGAAAGCGAGGTATGTTTAGTGCGTGACTGACAAACTGCTCCACGCTGTGCCTGCGGCAAAAGAAATGTGTGGTAATTTCAATACATTTCTCAAAGAGCAGGATCATTTGATGATAGACGATTGGTGAACCTCTGCCCATCTTTATTCTGAGACACTAACTTTACAGTCTTGTTACGGGCCTGTTGGCAGTTAACCTAAAAAAGTTCCACGTCCAACCTTTGGTAGCTGTCCTCAGATTCACAATAGTTTTTTGTAAACATGATTATGAGTTTATTAGATTTACCATATATTTATATTTCACAAAACATCCCAACATTTTGTGTCTTTGAAACACTGAACTGCTGATGGTATTAACTGAGTCTTTTACTTTGTATTGATAAAAAAAAAAGTCACTGGTCTCCTTTATTTAATAGTTTCTCCTCACAGCACAATTAAAAATGTATAAAGTTTATGACTCTTGGGTGGAAACATGAAGTGTTTTTGACAGAAATGGCCACTTTATATAAATGTATTAATCCTGCAGCACTCTGAGAGCCAAATGTCCAATCTGAGTTCAGTTGGGGACTCTATCCACACCCAATCACCTCTCCCCTCAACCCCCACACCTCGTTGCTTTTTGACAATGAATTGCACAAAATTAAATAAGTTATCTTACAAAAGACAAAAATGTCAAAAGGTGAATTTTTTAAAAATGTCTGAACTCTAACACTTTTTAAAAATCTGTTTAAGAAAATATTTTTTAAAAAGAGTTCTCAGTAAACTCTTTCCTAAAGGTCTTGTTGCCCAAATCTAATCGTAATTCTTCAGTAATTTTTTGGGTTTGTTTATTTAATGGATACAACTATTATGCAGCCCACTTTTGATTACCTAATCGTTTAATATGAAAGAAGATGGAAAGTGCCACGTTTGTCTTTTTAGCAAACCAAACACAAACTCAGAACATATATAGAGAGAAATTTGGAATTCAAAGGCAAATATTCTAAATGTAGAGCTCTCAGAGTGCTGTAGGGTTTTTATATTATTTCAATTCAATTCAGTTTTATTTACACAGCACCAAATCACAACAGCAGTCTCCTGAATCCAAACTGGGAGCTGGTTCCACAGAAGAGGGGCCTGAAAACTGAATGCCTCCCATTCTACTTTTAAATACTCAAGGAACAACAAGTAATCCTGCAGTGTGAGAGCAAAGTGCTCTAATGGGGTGATATGGTACTATAAGGTCATTAAATTAAATTAAATTAAATACTTAAATGAATTATCAGAACTGTATTTGATAAATATTCCTCGGGAATACGGTGTAAAAAATACTTTTATTAGATGTACGAATAATAAGAGACAAAGTAAAGAATGACCACTTGATTGCCTGGATTTAAAACTCCATTCTCACCATGTAAGGTTTTAAAAAAGAGTGAGAGTCAAGCCACATTTACATTTAAACTAAACTAAACTTTGTGGACTTAATAAGAAAAATAAACTCATATTGAAGTGTTGTGTATTGCGAGTGATGACAGTTTGCAGCAGTAAATGAAGGATTAACACAGGCAGGTTTATCAGGGATTAAAGTGACATGACGGCTGCTATCTGTCTTCATACTAATATTGACAGACATTGTTGTAGTTTTAATTGTGTGAGCCGTATTGTTGTGGCGAGATTACGTCTTGTACCTTAACCCCCCCCCCCCCACCTCGCCTCACCTCACCTCACCCCTCATCTCCGGCTGTAAACACTGTCTGTTGTCCTGTCGGCTCCTCTTATTAAATATAAATGTCTGTTTTCCCTGCTGCCTTCTGTCAAGGTCTTAAGTTGATGGTGTCTGCGCTGACGGCAGCAGCGGTAGCGCTCTCACAGCATGAAGTAGCTTAACACTCTCGCTTAATCTCATGATGGCCATTACGGCCGAATAACTACATTGCAGTTAAAAAAACTAGTGTGCTGGTATCTAATGTGGTGGATTAGAGGGGCTTTAGCGCCTCATCTGCGTGCCGTGGAGCTGATTAACCCAGCTGCTTGTTTTGTTCGGGGTCACAGGTCGAGGGAGGTGGGGGTCGGGGTGATCTGAGATGGCAGGCAATTCAGGCAAAAATTGGTTAAAGCTTTTTTTTGTAGGCTCAGCACCACAGGATCACCAAAATGCTGCTTTTACCCAGTTTCTAACACATTAAGCTTAATAGATAAGATGTTTTTGGGTTTATGGTTTCACATTTTTTTTTTATTTGTTTTTGTTTCTAATGTCTCTGTAAAGCACTTTGAATCACCTTGTTGTTGAATTGTGCTATACAAATAAATTTGCCTTGCCTTGCCTTGCCTTAAATCATTAAAGGGCCACTGAACTAATGCAGTCCAGACTCTTTGATAACATTTTGTACTGTAGATGATAAGATATTCAAAGTCTGCAATTTTATTTTGACAAACAATGTTGTCTCCATTTAAACATTTGGTATAAGTTTTCTGTTTTCTATCGTAGGTAAAATATGAGGTTATTCGATTTGCAAATCACTGAATTCTGTTTTATTTACTTTTAACAAAGTGTCCCAACTTTTTTATGGAAACTAAAAGATTTCAGAGAGTTTTTCTTTAACCTTTCCCAGCACAAGTAATGGATCAGGTGTAGAGATCTAGCCAAAAAATATATTTAAAAACCCCCAATATGTTTGTGTGTGTGTGTGTGTGTTATCCTTTTAGAAACCAGACTGACCCACATTGCACTCAATCTGTTTTTAACTCCCATCTACAACACCCTTCATCCATCCCTCCACGTCATCCCTTCAATCCGTCCACTCATAATTCACTCCCTCTATGTTCATTTTCTCTCTTTCATCCGTCCAGCTCTCTTCTCTCCAGTGAATCCCCCAAATCAGATTAACACTGACATATGCTGCCACCATTAAGACCACCTGCTGTGTGTCCACACACAGCCTCCTTCCTTTAATTTCCTGGTCAATGAATGTGTTTCCAGCCTTCTCTGCAGTAGAAAACCTACCGGGCTATCCTGAGTGACGACTCCCTCTCACATAAGCACTGAGGTTATGGCCACTGCTTCTGCTATTGTAATATTTAAGTTAGTAACTTCTATCAGTTTGAATATGTTTGCGGCTCTAATGCCGCAAGATAATTGAAATATGTGAAATGTATGTTAATGCTTTTCAGAAAAAAGTGTTTAATGCTTTGCTTATACATGACGATTATATGATTATGATTATACTTGACGATCAAGGCCTCGTGTCCTGAAGGTTAAAGTAACAGTAAAAACCTAAGTGACATTGAGTGCTAAAGACTTTTTCAGACATTGTGCACACAGGAAAAACAGCACAAAATACTTCTTCTGCAACAACCCAACAACAATTCATCTCCAATTTGTGTGACAGACATATGCCATTGTGACCCCTATGTGTCCCTATTCACTCTGCAGATAAACTGAAATCAGGCTTCCAAGCAACAGAACAGGCTCACACTCAGTCCCCGAGGGTAGAAATGCTAAAACGACACAAAATTCACAGTTTGGTGTGCACCTCCGTTTTGCCATCACTGATGGGTAATAGCATTTTTGCCATTTTTTTTGAAAAATATGAACATATGTTGGTTGAAATAATACTGTAAGTTCAGTGTTGGAAAGGTTACTTTGAAAAAGTATTATATTACAGATTACAGAATACATGCCCCAAAATGTATTTTATAACGTATTCCGTTAAGTTGCTCAATGAGAGTAATGTATTCTGAATACTTTGGATTACTTAATATATTATCATGCTGTTTACAACTACATGAAAGTGATTTATTACTATTACTGATGGTCCACGGCTCCGAACCATAATAAAGGGCCCTCTGGCTAATATGTCGGGTTCTGTGTCGGGCTTGTAGCCAAAAACTAGCTTTACTTTGTTGTCTGGGTCAACTTTGCTAGCGAGAGACAGAGAGAGGCGTTGAAAGGCTGCTCCAACAGAACTTATTGTTTCGGAGGAAAACACGAATACAGTGTACAGTCGAGTCTTAATAACTTACTTACAACTGGGCTCGTCAGGCACTAATCTTGGTTATTATTATATTTACATGCTTCCAGCTCCCGTTTCTGCTCGATGACAACTCGTACTTTTCCTTTTTCTCCCACCTCGCGCTCACAGACACATAACGAGTATGGCAGTCCATTCTCCCTGCAGCACGGACTACACTGCCCATGATGCTACATTCTTTAGGGCTATGGCTGTAGCATTCTGCCTATTAGCTTAGCACAACAACAACAACAAAAAGGTGCTCTCTCACCCAGGAAACACACAGTCGCAGAGAGAATGCACCACCCTGTAACCATGGCAACCGTAACGCTGCCACCTGGAACAACAGAACATAGCTGTCAAACAAAACCCAAACAGGCCTGACCCGCCACAATATGAAACAGGAAAATACCGCCGTGTAATCCATTTATTTCAACAAAGTAACTGTATTCTAAAAATACCGCTTTTTAAACGGTAACTGTAATGGAATACAGGAATATAGTTTCCTGTGGTTTAACTTCGGTTTCGTCAGAGTTGCTACACCCTGCACGGGAGCGCTACAAAAAGCTATATTAAAGTCTAACTGGTGTAAAATGTATGTGTGGTCAACAGTGTTGGTCAAGTTACTTGAAAAAAGTAATCAGTAACTAATTACCGATTACTTCCCCCAAAAAAGTAATCCCGTTACTTTACTGATTACTTATTTTCGAAAGTAATGAATTACTTAGTTACTTAGTTACTTTTTAAAAACACGATTTACAACCTGAATAGGTGATAAAGCGATAGATCTTTCAGCCCAATTCTACTTTTTCTACACAATCCATCATACAGAATGTAATCAAATGGAAAAGTCTCTTTTTAAAACTTGTTTTATTAGTTTTAACCTTTTAACTTCATGCATCAAGCAAAAATTAAATTATATGCAACATTCTCTGACTGGAAGAAATTTGTGTAACATTTAAGCTTATTTTCTGCACATTCCAGCACATAAAATATATATTTTTTGTGTGTTTACACTCACTCTTTCAAATAGATGCAAGTAAAACACAGCAGAAAATAAATAAAGTCAAAGACTAGCGGTCATGTTGCTCTATTTTCACCTGTAAAGCAGGAGTAGAGTAGGCGGAGGTTTACCCTGGTGCAGGTGTGCCGCAGCGGTCAGTGGAAGAATCCACAAGTTTCTCTGTGAATTTCCCATTACGTCGTAGCGCACTCGGTACTTGCTTGGAAGTTTAGGGGGTTTTTTTCGCTGTAAAAAGAAGTTTTCTTCCCACGCACAACGGACACTAATGTTTTTGTCACTTTTTATGGAATCAAACTCAAAGTAAGGTCAGTACTTCCACACTTTAAATGCTGCACGCTCATACTCTCTCCCGCACTCGATATATGATGCACTGTTGATCTGCACACAGCTGTTTTGACCCCTCGGCATATTAAAAACCATGTAACTAAATTAAAACCCTGTCATCCCATCTTTCATGACTTTTTCTAAAATGGGTTTACTCATGAGATGCTAAATTATAGCATAGAGTACATTATTTTGACCCCATAGAAATGAATGTAAAACCATCACTGCTGGGATACGCTGTGATGCTTAGTAAAACAATTGTGCACACATTTTGACATGGCTGCAATAACGTGAGCTAGAAGTGATCGATAAATAAATATAAAGGGAACTGTGGTTAGATGAATTACTGGCGGGCTAACGATGGGATTTTGCGATGCGTCAGAGTAAGGGAGTGAGCTTTAATCACGTTCAGCCTCACATGATGTATTTATTTGTCTTTTTATGTATTTCTTGTGTAATTTTTATATCTTTGTCATTTGTATATTGCATACCTTTGTGTGACCTGCACGGGGAGATGAGAGTAAATAAGTAGTTATCCTAAAATCTGGCATTTTTTTTATCTGTTGTCAGTTCACTATTATCCCTGTTACAATTGAAAAAAACTTGTGTAGGTAAAGGAGGACAAAGTCTCCGTCAGGCTGAGCTGCAAACACTGACAGGATTAACCAAATGCAGTTTTTACTGCCACTATTTAATGCGTACTTGCAGAAGGTGAAGCTGAGACAACGAGGTTCAGATTTATCTTTGGCTGCTGGGATCCTCAGGCGGCCCGAGAACTTTCACTGAGCTTACTCCTGATTCATCACATATGAGTTTTGTGCTTTCGAGTCCATCAGAGACTCTAGGTCTGGCTCAGGTCAGTTTCCTTGCCATAAGCGGTTAAACTCAGCTATCTCGGGTGGCTCCATCACTCACACAAGCTGCACATCTCAACTCTACGCACACCCTGTGAAGTATCTTTCAGGCAAGGCAGCATCATGTAGCAGCCTGTTCAGTGAGGTTTACAGTGGAACGCTGCATGTAAACATCCAAACTTTTCCATTTGGATTTGAACCGCGTTGAACTTTGTGGTTGCAAATGTGATTTCTCTGTGTGACCTCGTCTCCCGCTTATTAGAATTTTTGAAAACTTTTAGCGTGGTCTTTCATCTTTTGTGCTGATTATTCCACCATGAGAGTTTTATGTTCATTTAAGACCTTGCAGTGTTTATAAGGGCTTTCAAAATACCAGATGCATGAAAGGGAAACAGTCTGAACTGAGAGAAATTAAGAAATTACTCTGAAAAGCTTGTGATGGTGGTGGTAGGTAAATGGATATGTGAGGCTGATGTGT
>NW_005187480.1:2144116-2154149 GCF_000239375.1 Pundamilia nyererei | reverse complement strand
TAATGAGTTTTTTGGGTTCATTGAGAACATGGTTGTTGTTCAATAATAAAATTATTCCTCAAAAATACAACTTGCCTAATAATTCTGCACTCCCTGTAACTCTGTGCAACATTCTTCCTTCTTCAACTTCCACCATGTAACCGTTGCCTCTACGTTCAGTTGCTTCCTCTTGACTTCTTGAGAGAACCGTTCAATGCTGCCCAACTAATTTCTACCCTGAGACAATAATAATAACTTTGGCAACCTTGGTTTCTGTAAGGATCTATCCAAACACCTTTGTAAGGAACCTGGGAGCGATCTTTGCCAACATTTTTCCTTTTGATAAATACATGCTGTTGTCAAAGTTAACTTCTGTTGTCTTTGAGTACTTGTGAAGATGAAGGTGTCTCTGTCTTTCAGAGACTTTGAAAAGCTTGTTCATACCATTATTTCATCTTGGCTTGACTATTGTAGTAGTTTTTATGCAGGTGTCAGATAAAGCTGGACCACATTTTGCTCATGTTGGCTTACTTTCAGTGGTTCCCGGTCAGGCTTCTTCTTTTTTTTCTTTGTTATTTAAAATTTTCATATTGGCTGTCTCTTTTATTTCTTTGTTCTTTTTTTTTTAAAGTGCTTTGTGTTTCATTACCATCTTTTTTAAATTTACCTGATTTCACTTGACATGACAAATACAAGTAGGCATTCAGTTACCAAAATGATGCAAGCAACCACAAATAAATAAAAGTTTACCTTCAAGCATGGTCCTTCAGCCTCGAATACTGCATTTCTACTGCCCAGGCAAATCTTATAAATATACACTCCGTTTCACTTCTTGTACCCACATCTGACTCTAAAAGCAGAAAAGTGTCAACCTTGAGGTAGAGCCACAAAACAACTACAAAAAGATCCAAACTCATTTGAAGTATCTCCACAAAAATGAGCAGAAAACCATTAATTTTTCAGCATTGTGTTTTGCTCCTGGGTAGGAAGATGGGGGGCCTTTTCACAGTCTGTGTTCAGGGGCCTGTTGTTTCATAATCTGTTCAGGGTGTAGGTGTAATAAGCTGTACTGTGAGCCCACACCATTTTAGCCTGAAGGAAAACGCCCATATTATGCTTTATCACCCTTTTTCTGCAGTACTGTTCTGCTGAAAGTAATTGCACATGTAGTCTTTTGTAGCACGACTGCTGGTGTAAATACATACAGACCGCAATGATTTTTATTTAATTTCACTATGCATAGAAGTGTTTAGCTGGGAGAGAAAAATGCCGAATGTAAAACTGTGAAGACTTTGCGTACCACGTGTAACACATCCCTTCCTCTGTGACTGGTTTTTAAAAGGTTTAATCTGCCTTTTTATAATTACATTTCTTCCAGAATGAGCCCTATTATTATGATGGAAATGTTTACATTTTTATCCTGAGTGAGCTCTGACTTTGCTCATCATTTCTGTATGAGCACTGGTAATATTTGGAGGCTGATATTAACTGTAATATATCATGCAGTCGACATAAAAACAGAAAACGGCTGTAATGAAGACAACCGGTTCAGTGGACAGAGTGTGTGTGTGTGTATACTAAAGGCAGCTGTTAGCTTGCGCATCATCACATGTTAATCAGCTTCTGTTAGCGATGTTGCTGGTTAAATATGCATGCGGCAGCGGCAACGCAGCATCTTTAATTAAACAAGAGTAATCCGCTGCTATTCCAGCATGAATTCTTCATGATCGTTCTGCTGCCAATTAACACTGTGCGTCACTCACGCAGACTCCGACAAGTCTCGGGCTAATGTGTGAGGTTCTCCGGCAGTAACTTTTATTTTTCATGAGGATAATTATCATCATTTTTCCACGGTAGAGGGGAGGCGAAGGACTGGGGTTGGTGTGTGTGAGAGGAGGTGGCAGCAGCAGCTGTAGTTTCACTTTGACAGCAGGAAGGATTTCAGCACCTTTATTACATTTCACCTTTTAGGTTTTACACCTGTAAGCAGTATCTTAGTGTTTGGATTTACTTACAACACCAATCAAGTAACTCCAAAGATGTAAGAGTTTTAGTTAGTTTGGGACATATTTCTGCCTAATTTGATGAACCTAATTTAACTTTCCATCTACACATCAAAGAATAATAGTAAAAAGCTTTAACTGAAGAAGACCCTCATGCCATTAAATGTAGAAGCATGAATGGAGTCACTTATCTGCATCAAAATGCACTGAAAACACTCTACCTTGACCTCTTCACGTTTTGTTGAAAAAAACAGAAATATCCTAAAAGAAAGCAGCAGAAGGTCGTCATTAGTTTGCTGTATGTGCTGTAATGATTTCAATGTATGATGCAGATCTCAGTTTAACTAGTTTAGATTCTTTTCTCACAAGCTGTTCAAAAACCCTCCAGAGAACTATATACATAGTGAAAGACTGGACTGAAATGGTGATGCTGTGAAGGCCGTTTTGATGTTCAGGTAAGGAAAAGATGCATGTTATACTTTAACTATATTTATTTCTTTGTTTTTAAATATTCTGCATAATGCAAGTGTATTCACTTAATGATAGATTGTAAAGTAAAATGGAATCCAATATATTGAATGACATAATAGCTTCATAAATGTTTGTTCAGACAGTCTCAGTCAGTTATTGAGTAGATCATTTCGGCTTCACTGAGGCAAGACTTGCATGCAGAGAAAAGACAACAATCCAACCTCGGGAACATTTGAGGACAAATGGAGGAACTTGGCTGCCTCTGACCCCAGTTTGAGATTTATTTCATCACAGCATCGACTCCATGTTATCAACTGAAAATGGACTTATTATTGGACTTACCTACAGCTATTAATTAGAAGTCATTTCTTTCATTTCTGAAATGACTTCCCACCTGCGGCTCTTGTGTCAGCTCCAGCTGTATGTAGAAGGGAACATCGCTGTGAGTACTTTTGCTCTTTGCATGAGTATGTGATCCAAGAAAAGAGCAGGTGTCACTAATAACATTAATGGCAGCTCAGTTCCCGTTTGACAGAAAATACATCAATCAGAGAAACCAAATTCATCATAGTTTTGTTTTAAATATATGAGATTTTTCTTTATTCGTTTGTTCCCTTTTGCCATCTTTCCTGTTACCTGCTCCAACTGTGCCAAATGATCGACTCCTGGTGTCCCCCCGTTTATCCGCTTTAATCTGTCAGAGCTGCTGAATCAATGTTAATGTGCTCTATGAAATGTTAACTTGCTGCCAGTGTCATTTTTCCTGATTAAATATTGACAGAGGAGCATCATGCTTTGATGGTCTTCTGAATATACATCAATGACACCTGAGCTGCAAACCTGCCAGAAAAAACTGACTTCATATTAGACCAGAACCAGCAAACCAAATTATATAAAGTACAGGATACTGTCCAAACCCTGAACCTCCTTTCATTTGCTATCTGCTTCCAGTTTTTCAGTGAGTAAAGGATCTTTCCTCGGGAAACTTTTTTTTTAACAAGCTGGAACAGAAATGCCTCAGACTGTCATAACAGATACTTCTCATCAGTCACATTTCAAGTCTTGCTGCATAAACAATTCAGTGCCAGCTCCCTCCATTTAAATCATCACCTTCAAATTCTCTTCAGAAATTTCAAATCAAAAACTTTTCCATCGAGTGCTCCTGAACTCGTCCTGTTTAAGGTGTAAATAATGAGTTTTCTCCGGCCTTTAGCCGTTGATAATCTTATTGTTTCTATCCCCTTTCTGTTTCTTTTGAGCAGTTTATAATGAAACAACAACTAATGATGTAATGCTGAAGTGCTGACAGCTAAGGAGAGAGTTGCATTTGGTTCAAAAGATGAGGTTGTAGGTGAAATGATGACCTGATTCTGCTGTCACAGCTTTAGCTGTCCTTCTGATAGTTATAGCTGGCATGCCTGGCCAGTAAATTTGTTTCTCTCAAGCAGACATTGCAGAGGTAAGGAAGAACCATCCACATCCAACAATAGAAGCCTTAAAAACTTCAAAATAACCAACCTTTATTCCTTTGCAAGAAGTCAAAACATTCACCCTTCAAAGTTAGAGCTAATCTGGGCTTTCAAAGAAAACTTTCAAACTCACTTTAGGAGCCCATGCTCGACCTTTCATCACCAAGCTGCAACCACCTACAATCTCACAACTATCATCCCAAACCGTACAACAATAAAGTGGTTTTCTTTTATCCAGCTCTAGCTCAAAAAGCCGTGCAGCAGGAAGAAACATGATGACCTCATGTGTAGGAGATTGCTGCAAATGTCTTTAAATCGCTCACTACCTGTAAACAGGTGAGCTGCAGGGGAGCTGACAAGATCCTCGCTGAAAAGATTTGTTTGTAGATGTTTATAATGCTGGGAACATTAAACCCGCTCCTCTAAAACCTTTTGAAATGTCTTTGAATTTTCATAATTTTGAATATAATTAAAGAAAATTAAAGATTTGCAGTATATCTTCCTTTCAGCTTTGTTTGTTTGTAAGGACGCCTCTAACACAAACCAGACTTTCCCTGCAGCAGTTCTGCATTGCAAGCATTCAACGATGATTATGACATATTCTCAGGAAACAATGCATTTAGTGTTACAGCTAATCAAATATGCATCTGGAAAACATGCTGGTGGTCTTTTTTTGAGAATTCCCTGACCTGCAGTATTAAACCACATTGCACTAAGAACTGGTGACTACGGGTATAAGCAAATCAACCATGTGTAACTTTCTGGGACTTTCACTGGAAACCTTCAGTGCTAATTGCTTTTCCAGCCACAAAGCTGAAATCAGTTTTCTGCTTCCTAACTAGAAACCTTTTTGTGACCTTGACAATCCCCCCCCCCCCCTCCTCTCTCTCTCTTACCTACTTTTAAAATAGACTCTTTATTTTTGTCTTTCTCTGTAGGATGCTTCTCTTAGCTCCTGGTGCATCTTCTTTGCTTGTTGTTTCTTAACTAGGAATGTTTTTTGTGTTGCTCCTGAAATAAGATTCTCCTTTTATCTTTTGTTTTCCATCTAGGAAGCCTTCTTTCGTGATTCTCAACAAGAAAAATACAATTTCCCAAACTAGAAAGCCTCCTCCTCCTTGTTTATGATCAGGCCTCCTGTATTCTAATATCTTCACCAGAAAGCCTCGTCTTTCTTTGATCCCTAACAAGGAAGCTCGCAAAACTAGACAAATATGAAAAAAAAACAAACATAAGTGATGTTTTTATTAAAAACTGTGTTAAATTGAATGATTGCTGACTTTAATTTCTCCATTTTGGTTCACGCTCGGCTCTCAGCAGTGTTAATTCTGTGTATCTGCAGAAGTAGAGGAAATGTCAGTGGTTCAGTTCCTGCTTTAAGCAGCTCTGTGACTCCTCTGCCTCCTGTGGTCACTCTGTGGGTCAGTGGGTGTGCAGGAATGCTGCGAAGTGAAGAAATGGAGAGCTGGTGAAGGTGAAGATTTTGAATGGTTTTATTAGAATTGCGCTGACTCTCGGTGAAGTCGGTTCAGTGACAGCGGAACAGACGGGCTGCCAATCAGATCGCTGAAGTAAACCATTGGGGTGTTTTGGTGAAGCAGTAAATTCCACCCACATCCGTCTGAACGGCTCCAAAATCCTCCTCTGCTGTAGTTTTGTGCCCTCTCGCCTGTGAAGCAGCTGTATTTCTGTGAATCCCAGCTCGTCCATTTCCAATGAGGGTCAGTTGTGAGGGAGGAGGATGCGAGGAGGGAGCAGCAACAGCGCTAAAATCTCGCAGTTTTCCTGACCACATCTCAGGCTACGGTCCTGTTTTCTTCCTCTCCTGCTGAGCGATGTGAGGAGCAGTGGCTTTAACCCTGTGTGGGAGGACGAGGAGAGGAAGCACATCTGATTATTTATCCATTCAGAAGCGAGCGGCTATGGCGGACGTTCCCCCGGCCCCGCCTCCTCAGTTGAATCACCTCAGCAGTGCAAGCTTCATCTTTAAAAACTCTCCCTTCATCAGAGGATCTGTAGCTTCGCAGCTCAGCGCGCTCAGAGAGCAAAGGTCAAACACTGTAAATGTGAGCGAGGTGTCCCATGTAACCCATTACCCAGACTAATGTGTGTGTGTTTTTCTATCGACCTGCAAAAAGTGAGGCCTCACCCTGACACAGGCTGCTCTCATTAGAACAGCAGACAACAAACAGCTGGCAGCTCAGTGCACCCCGAGGCTAAAGGTTAGCTTGCACTGCTAACCTTCACCCCAGGATCCATCAGTGCTCCTCACCTCCTTCCCTCATTCTGCATGAGATCCATCTTTCTTTCCTTTTTCCTGTTAGTGCAGGAAACCTGGACTGAACTGAGCATTGGTATTTTCTCACTCTCCCCAATTCAAAGTCATTGTGAAGATGATTGAAAATGATGAAAATTTCTCTACTGGAAAGACAGTGCCATCTGTGTTTTAACATATGCAGTGTAATGTTGATCCAGTATGTCACGTTGATGGAATACTTCTTTGGTTCAGTCAAAATAAGATGTACAATGTACACATGTTGGACAACATATGGAGTCTGGCATGGAGGCCATCTGCTTGCAGCACTGCTGAGTTCTTGTTGGAGCACAGGTTGCTTTGATAGGGACCTTCAGCTCCTCTGTATTTTTTGGTCCATTGCGTATGTTTGACAATATGTTAATAATACTCCGCAGATTCTCTAGGGTTACACTGATTGGCTGGCCAATCCAGCACAGGTATTAATATGGTCAGCAAACCAATTTGGTAGTAGTTTAGCACTGTGGGCAGGTGCTAGGTCCTGCTGGGAATGGAAATCAGCATCTCCATAAATGGTGTCAGCAGGTGGAAGCTTGAAGTGCTCCGTAATCTCCTGATAGATGTCTGTGTCGACTTTGGACTTGATTAGGGTTGCCAACTCCCTGAAAAATAAATAAGGGACACCTCGTGGCCAGGGCCGGGCAACCCAGTTGTCTTCACCCTTCCCAGTGTGGTAGCTCTTTTTTTGTGTGTGAAATTATTTTTTTAACCATTTGACTTGAAGTTGATTTAAGCAGATGCATATTCTTTGTGATATGACCATATGGGAAACAAATGATCATTTAGCCATTTATTTTTAGCTCAAAATGACAACATTAACACAGTAAAACAGGTCTCCTTCTTAAACAGAAGCCTGTCATGCTTAACTTTTGAGAATATAAGTAAATCTTTCTTTAAAAGAACTCTGTCCTGCTTAACTTAAAATTATATAAATTAATAGAAAACAATAGAAAGAAAAATATTCTTGTAACAGTGCACATATAGTGCATTTAGTACAATTGGCTTCAGTTGAAATATTATTTCAGCTTTTCTAATGCTAATCAGCTGCTCCTGTTTGTAAACCCGCTTGTTCCCATGATTACGCATCATAACTCATCATCATTATTCATCTATGTATTACTTTTATGTATTAGTCATCTATTTGTTGTAATCATCTATCCTTGCAGTCGTTTATTACACAAAATAAGTTATATTATCACACTTCTGGCCACATAGCGCTGATTTTCACTGCACATGCCCATATTAACTTTTTCCAGCCAGGTGTTTTCCTTTTCCCATTCCTCCCTGTGCTTTTGCAGCCTATTTTTCTTTCTCTGAGCGAACAAACGTTGCTGCTCTAATGCTGGGCTTACACTGTGCGATTTTTGGCCCATTTTGAGACGATTTCTGAGTCGTGCGACCGATTTGGTGATCAGACCGATTTTGGCCTTCATCGTGCGTCGTGTAGTATACGTGGGGTAACGAGAAGCGATTAACACCTCACGACCAGCTCCCGATCATCAATCGCTCGTGAGGGTGTCACCGCAGCCGCTCACACTGCGCACGCGCAAACACGTAAACGTCGGTGAAAAAGACGGAGCAGCACGGCTGTGCAGCGTGTGATCTGGACACAAGCCATGGAGGCACAACTTGTAGAACTTTGGAAAGCTCACCCGAGCCTTTTCGATGTGGCATCACAAAATTATCACGACCACAACAACCGTGAAAATAGTTGGATCGACACTGCTGCTCAATCACAGCTGCCTGACCAATGTTTTTCATTAGCAATTTAGCAAAGTTGATGGTGGTGGAGTGTCTGTGTGAGTGAAAGACAGAGAGAGAGAGGGAGCGACAGATTTTCTGTTATAACCTTCATGTTATGGACGCACAGTGTGAGCTCTCAGGTCGCATCAGAGCATCGGGCCGTATAGTGTGAGACCTGCATCGTGACCTACCAACTTCTAACCCCTGCGAGTCAATCGTGCAGTTTGAAAATCGCACAGTGTCTGCCCAGCTTTAGGTGTACTGTCATCCGAGACTTGCACCGCAGTGTCGGCGTTTATTTCCCTGTTGGCCATGCTTCTTGTTGTGGTCATCTGTTGTCTTCCGGTATTTTCTCTGTAAGCGACCTTTCCTCGACCAATGAGATGAGCGGTAATCTGAATTGTCATACTCGAATTGTCATAAGTGTTCTGTCAGCTCATTGGTCACAAAGCAGGAGAGGGGCTGGGAATTATGTTTTCAAACAAAGCGTTAATTCCATTAACATTTATAGACTACTTTTGATTCTCACTGTATTACGGGACAAAGTGCGTCCCTTATTAGCTCAATACGGGACGTGTACTTTTGTTTCGAAATGCGGGACGATTCCGTATTTTAAGGGACGGTTGGCAACCCTAGACTTGATACAGCAGACCAAACATGAGCACCATGACATGGCATCTCAAATCAGCACAGACTGTGGAAAGTTTCAGCTGAAAGTCAAACACCTCACAAATGCTGCGCCTCTCCACTCTTCCTCAGACTCTAGGATCTTGACTTCCGAATAATATACAAAATGTACTTTCATGTGAAATTTGGACTTATTCGGTCCTTGTTGCCCCTTGCTCCTTTAGATGAAAAGTAACTTGATTTTAGGAATGTGACAGTTGTAGTGTGACGTTTCTGTGCGTAGCAGCTCTTGAAGCACTGACACCAGCTTCAATTTTTGAAAAACCTGTTAAATCCTGTTGGTTTCCTGCCATATTTTTCCTTTCCCTGAACTATAAACTGCCAGTTTCTCTAGATCCTAGCAGCACATCTGGATGATGTACCGTGCACTAGTGGGTCTGCTGGACCAGTGCAGACATGCTGCAGGACCAGATGCGCTGTCTACACCAGCTCTCTCTTACCCTTTACCCGCCCCTGTTGCTTGTCTTGTGTTTCTATGGTGTATTGATAGTCATGTGCTTTTTGTGCTGAGGTGTTTTTTCTGTTATCAAACTGTTCTCCCACTAGGAGCTCAGTCTGAGTGGAATTTTTTTTCTCCTCCTCTTACTTAATGTTATGTATTTTCGTTGTTTGTTTCCTATCAGCCTACCTTTCTGACGTCTCCCCAATGTGATGTTTGTGTAAAGTTGGTCAGAAGGTTCCTTTGTAAGTGCACATGCGCCATTAGCGTGCTGCCTGCTGTAACCCTAATTTCCTTCGGGATTAATAAAGTATTCTGATTCTGATTTATGGGTATTTGTACCTGTAATATCCCAGAAACATTAGTGTTAATACATGTCTCTTTATATTTATGAATATATTTAACAATTTATTTCTACACTTCATTTTATATGATTGTTGTGTTGTCTGTTGTATGTGTGTGGCTATGAAAGCTCAGTTTCCCTCTGGGATTAATAAAGTTTCTCTGATTTTGATTTCTTTTTCAAATCATGTCCTTTTTGGCAACTTTGGCACCACAGAGCATCCAGATCATAACTCTGATTGCAAAACACATTTAGCTTTCCCAAGAATGGCTGTATAAATTCTCTATAGGCTGTTCTTGTTCATGTGAATCTATCTATCCATTTCTATTTGTGTTATTTCAGTTATTACATTATATGGCTACAGTGTGACCATGTCCAAGGCAGGGCCGGCAGGGACAAAAAATGGGCAGGGGGAAGTATGATAAAAGGATAGAGTACAAATAGAAACACATGATTTATCGTCAGCTGCTGCACCTGTAAGAAAAAACCAAACCATACAGCATCTGCAATACAAAAATAGAAAATACACACACACTATGTGAAGATTGTTGATGTATGTGTGTGTGTGTGTGTGTGTGTGTGTGT
>NW_005187480.1:2142241-2143982 GCF_000239375.1 Pundamilia nyererei | reverse complement strand
AGCTGGGAGCAGACATAGATAGAACCAGGATAACTGCTTTATTCGCAGCTCTGATTTCGATTCTGATTTTTCTTTTTGATGGATTTACACGAGGGTAGCTGGGAATGATCACACTATTCCTGATACAAAGCATGATGCCAAGTTTCTTTTCATCCCATCTCATTTTATTTTCCTTTTCTCATCGATGTCTTTTTTTCAGCCTTCTAAAAGTGAGGATGTGACTGTCAGAGGATGATGATGATGATGATGATGATGATGATGGTGTATTTTTACATGTGGATCCCAGGAAGAACTGTGACTACCCTGCTAACAACTACTGGAGACTGAATTAAACAAATGCATGAATTCTCTCACATCAGCTCTCCCCTGATATCCTGTGTCATTTTACAAATACAGAATGATATTGGTTGTGGGTAATTCCCTCATGCACACTGAACATTGTTGCTGAAGTTCAGCCCTGCAGCAGTTTGTGATGTCACAGTGAGACGACCCTGGACACTCACTGTCAGTGGACACACACTTTAGAAACGTTTATCATTACATGTATGAAAGAGTGTATTTATATCTATTTGTAACTATGTAGGAGTAAAATATTTGTTAATTTTTCAAAATTTATATTATTAAAAGTTTATTTCATACTCTCATTAGTGGTTTATTTTCAGATATTTTGTGTATGTTTTCAGTATTTTCATTTATCTCAGATTTCAGTAGTGAAAGCATTTCTTCCAACTTCTGTCTTCTCTGTTCCGGCAGACAGCCGCCCACTCAGAGTCTGCTTCTGTCTTACGTTTTTACTTCTCGCTGTCTACACTTAGTTAAAAACTGTTTATGTTTAAGGTGATAAAAGTGTTAAAGAATTAAAGTCTTATTTCCATCAGAGCGTATGTACAATGCAGAGCAAACAAAAAAGTTTGGAAACTATTTTAATTTGAACCAGGTAGGGTCCCCCAAGGTGACATGCCAGACCAAGAAATTCAGAACAAGCCGATGAAGCTTCTGGTGGCCAGATCTCGACAAAGAACAGCCCGAAAGAGCTTTATACCCTGCTGTGGGCCCACCAGTCACAGGAGGGGCTGTAGGGGTTCAGTATGAATCTGTTGGGTTGGGATCAGGGCAGAGGTCCAGGTGGTCACTTCTCTGGTGGGAATGAGCTTATTTGCGAGGTTGAACAATATCTGGCTAAGTGTGGTTTGGCTCACACACCACTGCAGAGCTAGGCTTCTGCAACCAATTCTCTGGTGAGGGCCTGGACTATATATTCTATATTCCACTCTGGATTTGGAATCAGTGAGTTACCTGGTGTTTACACACCAAAAGGCAGTTCAGAGTACCGGCCTTCTTAGTGACCTTGGGTGGGGTCCCCATCAGGGGACTCCAATGTGAACTTCAGTGCTCACACAGGCAATTACAGTGACACCTGGTTTGTCAGGGAGAGACGGCCTGAATGGTTTTCTGTTATTGGACTTTGATGCTGATGGATTTTTTGTTTGCTACCATCCGTCCAGCACCAACACGTGCTCCAAAGAAAGCTAGCGAGCATCAGCACCAAGTATGAATGGATGAATATGCAAGTATGCAGGGTGGAGCAGTTGAATCAGGGAGCAAACCTGCACAGCTACAAACCTCACCTGTCTTCATACCTTTTATCAGAAAGGGTTTATTGCCAGATGTTGAGCAGGTTTACAACATTAGGAAATTGCTGCGGTGCTTCAGTGCAACATACTGTCATAAAAATATAAAA
>NW_005187480.1:2133050-2139634 GCF_000239375.1 Pundamilia nyererei | reverse complement strand
GAGAGAGCGGCCTGCCGGTCCGCGCGCAGCAGATGAAAGCCCTCCAGCTTGAGCGCGCTGTCCGGGATGTCCTCCTTTTGAATTTACCTGACACTGGGACTGATGCAGTTGTAATAGCCTCAGTTTGAATACAGTTGGTCCAGTATGAGGACCACTGCCAACGATTAACCAGTCACCACGACTGGGACTGATGCTGTTGTCTGGGGAATTTTAGAAGGCTGGGACTAACTTGATTTTTGCACCCCTGAGGAGCTGCTAATGAAAACCCTGAAGTCAGTTGACATGGCATTACAATCATGTGATTATGTTGCTCTCCAGTGATTGGTTAAGTGAAACCAAATCCTTCACTCTTTCAAAGTGGTTTAATTTGGTCTGAAGATAGAAACAGAGAATAATGATTTGAGATTAGTGTGCTGCGACTGATCAGCTGACATGTTAACCCAGATTAAGATGTTGTTTAAAACACATCTTGTTACCTGAAATCTTTACCCAAGTGACAGTCGTGGTTACACATTAAATTCGGCCTCTGCATCATCACTGTAGTTTAGCACAAATGCCTTTGCATAATTCCCAGGTGGAAAGAGCAGCAGGTTGAATTGGACACCTAGCAGCCTGATTCTAACCCACACACTGTATATTTGACACTCTCGCTTTAAGCAGCTTTTAATTTATTCGTTATTTGCTTTAGACCTTTGATGCAGATAACAGTGTGAAATTAAAGAGATTTCTTTGTCGCGTTGAGTCACACTGATTTTTCTCTGATATGTTGTGGGGAAAATAACCCGTCAGGATTCCGATCAGAGATTAAATACAGATCATAAACATATTGCTTGTGAAGGGGGCCTGGGGTCAACATCTGCCAGTGTTGGAGGATTACTGAACCCTGTCATCTCTGACACAAAATCCATAAATACTTCTGTTTGGATTTTTTTCATATTACCATGCTTACAGTAATACTGTTGTTAACCTACATATTTGACACGAGTGCATTAGCTCATGTTTTGCAAGTAATTTTTATGGAAACTGATTTGTTTTCGTCACAACTCCCGAGTCTTTGTCTGCTGTAAGCACATGTCACTGTTGTGTTGCTGTCTTCATCGGTGAGGTCACTGGTTTGTTTATGGGGGACAACCGCTGTAAATGAGCTGTAATGGAAGTACGTTGTGTTTGTTGCCGCTTTGTGACAGTGTGCAAACACAGAAGGATTAGGCAGGTGCTTCCACTGTTTATTCTTTATTCGTGTTGGTAAATATTACTGTTATTTTTTAGGGTTGATAGAACAGGCTCTTTTTTTGCTATATTTTTAACCTCTTTAAGGCGGTGGAGGTGGAGGACAGGGTTAGACATGAGGACACAGACACCCCCCCCCCCCATCATCATTGCAGTCATGATGTTGTGTTTCCTCAGCTATGTGGATTTCTGTTAATCTCCCTGCATTTTTCCTTTGTGGCTGTTTTGAGTCCTTTCAGATATATTTCGAGTCGTTGTTGTCATTTATACTTTATACTTTATAGTTACTTTGTGTCTCACTGCATTCATTTTGAGTTAAATCTTGTACTCATTTTAAGCATCTTTGCAGTTAGTTTATGCCTCTTTCAATCCCTTTTCTAGTTATTTGGATCACCTTGTGATCAGTTTATGTCTCTCTATAGTTAGATGGAGTCTCTTTGCACTTATTTTGAGTCTTTTTATAGTTTCTTTGTATTCATTTTGTGAGTTTTTTGTAGACTTTCGGGGTATTGAAGTAGTTTTAAATTCTTAGCTTTGATTTGTTGTCTTCGGAAACACATTTAACTTTCTGTGAAAGGTCCACTCTTCTTTACAAAGTTGTTTATTTATACTCAGCTTTCTGCATTTCAATCAGGTTGAGGTCTGGGCTTTGACTGGGCCATTGCAACACCTTCATTTGGTTTTTCAGTCATTCTGTTGGAGATTTGCTCCTGTACTTGAGAACATTGTCGTGTTGCATGACCCAATTTTGGAAAAACATTATCTGTCAGACTGATGGCTTCAATTTTGACTCTCGGGTGCTTTACGCAGAGAAATTCATAATCGACTAAGAGACTGCAAAGTGCCCAAGTCCTGTGGCTATAAAACAAGCTCAGTGAGACTTCGGGGTGGAGTTTGTTGGGCTGTGCACTCCTGGGAAGGTTGCACACACCTGAATGCTCCACACGAGCAAACAGGTGAAAGCGCTACATTTAGAGTTGATCAGTTAACCGCGACTAACTGATTATCAGCACCTAGCTGTTAATTACCTTTTTAACACCTATGGAAGGAGTAAAAGTCCACTTGTTAAGCGAACAGCATAGTCTTGTGAAAACTTTATTCTTCATGGCTGTTTATTGTGTTTCTGTGCTTTACAGGTTTTTTTTAGGGTTTTTTTGGCTCTCTTACATTTCTCTCTGTCATCTTTTTATTTATTTATTTAGCATTTTGTTTTGACTCTTTGTAGTAATGATGTACCTCGGCTGTCACTTTGAGTCTCCTGGTTGGTACACTGAGTCCATTGTATTGATCTTCTTTGCTGTCATTTTGAGTCTTTTTCAGTTATTTTGCATGTCTTTGTTATTTTGAGTCTCTATGCAGTCTTGTTTTAAGTCTGTTTAACCCTTGATGGGTCTTCATTTTATTGTGTACACTAAATTTTGGTCTTTGTTGTTGTTTTCAGACCCTTTTATGTTGTCATAAAGCTTTGAGAGATAGATGCGGTCACGACTTTGAGATCATAGTGTTCATTCGCTTATTTGTCCTCTTTAAAGAAGCTTAATGTGTTCATGTATGAGTCCAGTCAAAGCTATTTTTGAGATTTCTGTTGTTAGATTTTCATAAGATGAGAATCATCAGTAAAGCAGTTTGTCAAACACATGAAGATGATGATTTGTTCGATATGTTGATGTCAGACAGTTTTGACTGGCAGAAATATGACACTGACTGTCAGAAATCAGATACTGGAGAATGAAAGTGAAGCCAGAAAATGTGTGACCACTGTCATTTTCATTCTCATATTTTTTTCAGCTTTTATCTCAGGAGGGAAAAAACAGACTGCAGCTGGAAGAAAGACAGTTCACTGTTGTGCATGAACACTGAGGAAATTAATTGGTGATTCTGTTTATTCAGGCTCTAAATATCTATGATGACTGTTTGAGTTAATAAAGGAAATCTGTTACTGTGCTCGATCTGCCCTGTTGACTTGATGTGCCCGTGTGATTCAAACAGCGTAGAGCCGAAATAGGAACCTGACTCCTCTCTGGTCTGTTTCCAAACAGTTTACATTTAATTATCTGCAAAGTAGAGAGCACGTATGCAGTCGTTTAGATTGTGACTGTTGTAAGATGGTAATGCATATTAACACACAAAAGGCTGAACAAACGCCATATCATAATGCCTTGCAGTGTTTGACTCATTAATGTGCTTGTACAGGAAGTGTGCACACAAGCAGTGTTGGCTGTTGTTCATGGCAATTATCGAGCATTTGAAGAATTCTGATTTCAATCATTAATTTTGTTCTGTCGGTGGGAGTCAAAGTTAAAAAGTTGATGATGCAATGAGTACTATGATGAACATGAACACCGCTAGCTTTGCTCATGCTAAACGAAGCTGTAATCTTGCCTGTGGTGGCTCAGGCGTAGAGCAGGCCATCTGCTGATCGGAAGGTTGGTGGTTCGATTCTTGGCGTCCTCTAGGCTACATGCCAAATATCCTTGGGCAAGATATTAACCCCAAGTTCCTCTCTGATGCATTTATCGGATTGAGAATGTTAGTTAAGAAGCACTAGCTAACAGCTTAGGAAAAAGTGCTGGTGTGATTGGGTGAATGCATGAGTTGTGTAAAGATGATGATAGAGTAGAAAAGCGCTATATAAGAATCAGTCCATTTACCAAGTGATTGGTTGTTGTCACCATGATGGTCACACCAGGAAAGAAAGTCGTATCCGGTTGTTAATGCTGGGCATAAACTGTGCGATTTTTGGCTCATTTTGAGCTGAATTTTCAGTCGTGCGACCGTTTTGGTGATCGGCCCGAGTTTCGCCTTTCATCGTGTGTCGTGCATCGTGTAGTATATGTGGGGTGACAAGAAGCAATTAACACCTCACGACCAGTTCCCGATCATCAATCGTTTGGTCGTAAGAAAATCAAACCTGTTTGAAATCCTGTCGGCCGTCGTGAGGGTGTTGCCGCAGCCTCTCACACTGCGCACGCGCAAACACAGAAATGAAAGTGAAAAGACGAAGTAGCACGGCAGTGCAGCGTGTGATCTGGACACAAGCGATGGAGGCACAACTTGTAGAACTTTGGCAAGCTCATCCGAGTCTTTTCGATGTGGCCTCACAAAATTATCACGACCACAACAACCGTGAAAATAGTTGGATTTACATTGCTGCTCAATCACAGCTGCCTGATCAATGTTTTTCATTAGCAATTTAGCAAAGTTGATGGTGGTGGTGTGAGTACTCAGGTCGCATCAGAGCATCGGGCCGTATAGTGTGAGACCCTGCATCGTGACCTACGAACTTCTAACCCCGGCGAGTCAATCATGCAGTTTGAGCAGAAGCTGAATAACGCGAGTGTATACCCAGCTCAAGTGATGACGTATGAATCCTGCTTCCGGGTCCAAACTACTCTGCGTTTATTAAAGCTGTTGTGTTTTTAACATGTTTTAATGCTTTGTATCTATTTAATCTGAATGAGCCCCTAAAAAAGTCAGTGATCACTGTCGGCCTCTCTTGGTTTTTATTACCACTGTTCATTTTAAAACTCAGTTTTTAAAACCTTAACATATATCTACAGCCCAGCAGCAGTATATTAATGAATAACCTCGTATTGTGGATGGATTATCTCAGATTATCTCAGTTGTTCTCCTGACTGAAGTCTGGTCCATTTACAGCATCCTGCCATGCGATTGGATTTGTCCCTAACCATTGGGAACCCTCACGTTAGCTTTTATCGAGTGTAAAAATGTTAGCTTTCATCCTCCACCTTCACTGTGTTTATATTATGCTAACATAGCTGTGTAGCTAGTCACCACATAGCACATGATTATATACCAACTAGTTCAACTTCAGTAACCCTACAAACGTCACTGTTGTTTAGTTTCCTGTCTTCATTTATGTTGGAAGTGATAGCAGAGCTATAGCAGACCTAACTCCCTGCCAACTTCTAACACAGATTAACTTCATAAACCCTATTGTTTGTTGATGCCTGGATGTTTAGTTAATCGTTACACCTGGTAGAGCAGCCACACTGAGCATTTTATTAAAGATGAAATAATTTAGACAGTTTGTAACTCTCAGTGATGCTGCAGTGTTTGTTTGACTTTGGTACCAGAAGCGGAGTTTGGACCTGGAAATGGCTAATGATGTCAGACTTAATGATCGGATAGACACGGCCACAAAGTGTGGAAGCAGCATGTACATGTGAATCCTGCCCGTCAGAAGTGTCTCAGAGGCATCTCTCGGCTCTGTGATGTTTATTTCTGACAGAGCAGATGATGAGTGCAGGATGACAGACACAACACTGAGAATTTGGACAGTTTTCAAACTAAAAGATGCACCAGGTGTAAGAAGGATCGGGTCTGTTTGTCAAGGACACAGCTTGCTGCAACTTTTTTTATAGAGTGACTAAAGTTTTTCAGAACATCAGGTTTCAGAAGATGTGGCACCTTTAACTGAAGTCACAAACAACAAAGCCGTTAGCAGATGATTTGCAACAGGAATGAAAAATGTATTGGTTACTTTCACACACACATGTAACGGAGCGGAAAAGCTGATTTTATTTCCAAGATGTGGGTTTTTGTGTTTTTAAAAGGAAGGAAACCTTCCTCAAAACGGGCAGAGCAGTGGAGCCGCCGAGGGAAGAGCACACGATACAAAACTGTAGAATTAAAAATATAATTTATTATATTTAAATAGTTAAAAATGTAAAATGAATTAAAACAACCTTGGCCAAGGAGTAACACAATAAAACAACATTAAAAGTCCAGTGGAATCCACCACGGCCTAAAAGTCACAGAAAAACTAAGAAATCCAGCGTAGTAATAAAAGAGGGAAACCCAGCAGAGTCCTCGCCTTCCTCCTCGCATTCCACGTCCTGGTGCACTGAAGAAAGGGAGGGAGCGGCAGTCACTATTCTTTTGACAGTTTACTTTATTAAAAAAAAGGATAAGTCAAAGACTTACCCCGGTGGGCAGAGCTCTCAACTCCGCCCACCGCTTCCTCAAACTGCAATCGGCACCGCGGTCTCACTGCTTCTGTTCTCTCCCGCGGTGCACGAACTGGCTCTTGTCGCTCTCGCCACCTGACTGCCGCTACGCGTCTCTAGTCGCTGGTCATCTGCCTTTTCTCCGCTGATCGTTTCCCCTTCCCAGTCGCTGGTCGTCTGTCCCCTGATCGTCTCGCTTCCTCCCTCTGTGAACACCAGCTCCAACCCTCTTATGTGTCATTCAGCACTCTGTAAATTACTTTCCTTTCCTCTCAGGTGTGTCCAATTAGTAACAACGGGGGAAAGGGCGGAGTCTCTCCAGGACAATTTGACGGCAACGAAAACATGCAACTAAATAAAACACTGCACAAAAATATAACCAAT
>NW_005187480.1:2128378-2132982 GCF_000239375.1 Pundamilia nyererei | reverse complement strand
CACACACACACACACACACACACACACACACACACACACAGGTAAAACATTCACCGGGATCAGCTTACCCAGATGAACCTGAAAAATACTTTTAAAAGAGTCACTTCTCCTCCACTCATGGAGTGACCTTCCAGCAGATTTTCTTTCTACTCAGAGAAGGTGAATGCACTGCTGCTCAGAAGTAAACATGTTCAGTATGATGCAACATTTTCCACATTGTATGCGTTACTTTTTGATGCTGTCAAAACTCATTGATTGGTTCATACACTGGGAGATAACCACATCTTTCATTTGACACATTTCTAAGTTCACTGGCTTTTTTCTTGCCTAAAAGTTTAAAATCTATGCAAAAATCTTGCTTGTTATAGGATTTTATTAAAGTAGAATACAATATATTTTAGCAACATGTTTTATATATCTGAATATATTTGTACACAACAAAGACACAACTAAAGGTGAATATTATATTTACTCTGTATAAAGTGTCTCTGAATTACTTTTCAGATTAAAATCTTTTATATTAGTCTTTCAAGGACTAAACAGAAAGTGTTGCATATCTTTGTTCAAAATATCTGACTGTGAGAGTTTCTTTATGAAATAAAAGCAGAGAGCATGTAGGAGGAACTGCAGCTTTCTGAACAAGCGGCCTTGATGATGATGATGCAAAAAGTTTTTTATTTCTTCTGTAGGAAAAATAGACGATTAAAGCTTGTTTTTAATCGGTGTTTACATGTGCACATCCGGCGAGATGTAAGCTTGATGAAAAATCATTATGTAGAAATATTATGAACACAGAGAAAGCAGCAAAAGAACAAATGGTAACATTTAGTGCTTCGCTTGCTGTACAGATGCTTCGTCTGAAGGCTGAAAAGTAATTTAAAAAAATGCAGTGAAAGAAATTTGTTCTTTTGGGTCAAAGGTTAAACAAAAGAGAAACTAGTGCCATAATCTGCCTCCTGAATTTGAATTAATTCTTGTTTAAATTGGGAAATTTTGCCCTAACCCTAACCCACTGTTGGCACTAGAGGAACGGGGTCACCAGACTCATAAACATCTAACCTTCAGTGACTATGAATATGTACAGAAAATTTCACCCATAATTACAGCAGAATTTTATGCTAATAATTCATTTTAATACCAAATACACTATGAAAATGTATTTTCTCCCCTCATTATTCAGTCTCCAATCTATTTATATAGCAGTTGGCTGAAGGTGCTTAATGTTGTCAGGTAAAGACCCAACAAAAATACAAAGAAAAGCACTTTAAAGTGCAGCAAACACCTCTTAGTTCACTTTGATGCCCATGCGAACCAAACGCAAAGTTGAACAGTCAGGACCACAAAAGGTTATAGATTAAGATTTCATATTGCAGTAATTAATATTCGAAGGTGTGGTTTTGTTCTAAGAGAGCAGCAGAAGCAGAATCCCAGTCTTTGACATCATACATCACACTGACACAGAAAGAGCAGGATATGATGCGCTATTGTGGAGCCGGGTCCCAATGATTCCAGGGGGCATTCCTCTGGTTTTTAGGTTTAGATCATTCCATCTCAAACCATCTGTGTTTTCAAGTTTTATTTTCTTCCATAATCTTCCTGTCTTGTCTTCTTGGTTTGATTACTTTCAGCTGTGTCTCATTGCTAATTATCTCCTGTGTATCTCTTTTTCCTTTTTGTCAGATTGTCTGTTTGGATTCAGTCTCATGTTCGACCGTGTATCATTTGGTGTTTTTGGTCTAGGTTCCTTCTTTCATTTGGACTTATTTTTGAACTTTTTACTGGCTATAAAGCTCTTTTTCCCTTTGCAAATTCAACCTCCTCATATCTGAACCTTTGGTCATCTGCAAAGCTACAAACATCAGCAGCTTGTGATATTGTGTCCTTGATCTTTGAAAGTTTTCAGCTATGTTTTAGGAATTAGTTTCGTTGGAGTGGTAATTACAACATCACA
Source organism: Pundamilia nyererei (assembly GCF_000239375.1). Lineage (NCBI taxonomy): Eukaryota > Metazoa > Chordata > Actinopteri > Cichliformes > Cichlidae > Pundamilia > Pundamilia nyererei. Next base: position 2,131,031 of record NW_005187480.1, on the reverse strand, counting down.
GTACTGCCACTGATTGTATTGGCTTTAATTTAGGATCTGTTCAAACGTCTATACCATGAAATCTGTATTCATATTTGGAAATACACCAACAAATGTAATGAACAAAATGTGGACATACATTAGGAATCTGTATGAGGGTATACTATACAGTGGCTGTGTCTCCATCCTCTTCAGAAAGGAGGTTCTGATGGAATCAAAGCAGCATCAATGTCGGCTTTGAAGTCGAGATGGAGAGATGAAAGGAGTTCTGACCTCTCCTCCCTCCGACACCGCCTCCTCCCTGTTCCTCTCTTGCTTCTTCTCTTCATTTCCGTCACATTTACTCTCTACTCCCCTCATCAAACCTACAATTTTCCTCTCTTGCAGGATATCATCATCATCATTTTTCCACCCACAATAAGAGTCTGCGTCCCCGCCCTTCGCAAGTCAAAGGTGGAAAATGACAGTAATAGGTGTAGTTCATCATTCTGGGGGGTATGCACACTCTTTGGTTTGTGCTGAGCTCCTTCTCTGGCACTCTCAGTTCAAAAACTACCAGTATATGTAAAGCTTACTGATAAATTAATTGAAATAGCATAACTAAGATAGGAGGTTCTTTCAGTGTTCATTTCCTAATATCTGCAGAAATGAGAGTTTCTCCCAGGCAGCAGGACAAGCTATTTTTTTAGTCCAAAACACAATTTCCCAGTAAGATTGGAGAGTGTTGTTTTATTCTTTGGCAGCGTACCTGTGTATGATAGTATTCTGAACAGAGGTGTTAAGCAGTGATTTCTTTCCAGCTTTCATCTGTTTCTCCGGGTTACTTTTTTATCCTCGCTGAGCCTGAGTCTGTTTTGTGCCTTTGGAGTCACGTTAGCATCACAGGTTTGCTTCACTTTGGACTGTAAAAACTCTGAAGACTTGGAGATCACTTTGTAGATGTTTCCAGCTTTGTGCCAATCAAAAGCTCTTAATTATAAGAACTTTGACAGCTCCTTTTGCTAGGCACGACTCGCACCAGCAGATGCTTCTTGTAAAGTGAGCTCAAAGTTGCCCTAGCCCACACCTCCAGTCTTATTTTATCAAGCTGGGTTTGTGAACTTCTGGCTTTCGTTAGCTTTCGCAAAAGTCATTTGCATAGGCTTCACATGCAGTTTCCAGCCTACACTGCTAAGAAAGATGAATCTGTTTATGCTGGACAATAACAACATGTGATGTGAATGTTCATAATGATAACCTATACGCAGTTTTTATGCCACTACAGTGCATCTGCATATGTCACATGGCTGCTCGGATTAGCACGTCCCGACTCCCACACATGATAACGCGGTGTAAATTCCACAGGTACTTTATCTTGGAGTTGTTGGAAAGTGTGTTTCATTAGTTTTGGTGGAGCTAAAGCTTCTGCCAGCCTCTCTAGGAAAACATTAAAATCTAATCATGTGTGCCAGCACAGGCTGAGCTGTTCTGTTGCATCGGATGGCTGTGTCCTGACCTGCACTGAGGAAGACTCTCCTCCGTAAGAGATGATGATGTCCAGCCTGTCTGTCTGTAATTGTTTGATTTTGTTTTTCTACCTCACTAACAAACCAGATTAGCACCAAGAGGCCAAACTCCGATCAGACCTCGCTCACAGCTCTGAAGGTGTGTGTGTGTTTTAGCTCTGTTAGCGAGAGTGTTAGCATTAGTTCGTGTGTAGGCGGAACCTGTGTGGGTTGCAGGGCAATGTCTCATTGGCTGCCGGCAGGTGTGTTTTCTGAGTGGCGGCTCTCTAATGAGAGCCCGTGGGAATTTGACTATAGACCTGTGCTCTAACACGGCTGCAGGCAGAAAGGCCTTCATCTCCCATCATGCCCCCTCACACCTCATCCAGCTGCGGCTCATGCTGCATTCAAGATTTCTTGGAGCGATAGTAAAAGACAGTTTGTTCTGTGCAAAATGTCTTTTAGCTTTCAACTTGTTCAGACATAGAAGCTGTAGCAATATTGTTGAGCTCAGCTTTAGGATGCAGCAAAAGGTACATTTCACATCATGTTCTGAATAGCAAATACACCCAAAAACCAGTCTGGCTCATTTCTAGACAATAAAGACACACATTATTTTGGATTCCAGAGGAAAAAACTGAAGTATGAAAAACAGAAATCAATATGGGAGTGAAGATGTAACCAATTTTATGGTTATTTCATTCGATGCACAAACCAGTGAATGTCAGTTGTTGTTTTTTTTATATTTACTTGCTGCGTTTGTTTTTATGACAGAGATGGCCTGGTCCTGGTGAAAACATGTTTGGGGTGAAAGGGGTTTAGATGCTCAGTTTAAGCAGAACTGATGTGATGAATAAGTCGTGACACTGCCAGGCTAAATGCTGCAACTTGACAAAAGAATTTAGGGTCATGGTTAGTCACAGCAGACCCATCAAGTGTAGGTTGTCCTTCAAGCTAATTATCCTAAAATATGTTGTGTTAATAAATATTATTAAAGCAGAGTTTATCCTCATGTGTGCTTGTGCTTAGAATTCTGGGAGTTGAAGTTTAGTGCTGTCTTCTTCTATAGATGAATAAGAGCAACACTTTTGTTCTCCAATGAAAGCAGAGATTCATGCTGCCAGTGCATCTTGACATGTCAACTTGACAGAATTACATTTGCTAAGGATCTCTCTCTCTCTCTCTCTCTC
>NW_005187480.1:2123370-2128008 GCF_000239375.1 Pundamilia nyererei | reverse complement strand
TTTTTTTCTTTTTGTTTGTTTTTTTGGTAGTTTGAATGTCTTTTTGTTTTTGCATCATCAGTTAAAAGTATTTTCTGTCACTGAAAACGTATTCTGCAGTCAGTCAGCGCCTACAATTTAAGTCAAAGTTACAGGACTACAATACTGTTGCTCATAAATGTTTGACCACTGGGCCCAGTGTTAGGTAACCTTTAAATCTTAAGACTGATTTTCATCAGCGATGTTAGCGATACACCTGTCTGCGTGACAACAGCACTATTTCCTGCCCTGAGTCATTGGACCTTTTGTATTTGGTAAAACTGAGGCCTTAATGTGACATAACTGTAGAAGGCTTGTATGAGGCAAACCTTTAGAATGAATGTTTTCTGTTTGATAAAGCGTCTCAATTGTGCTGTTGACACTTTTTGTAACTATGTCAAATTCATAGCAATAATTGCTAACACTTTTATTCAACTGGACTTTTATTGTGAAACATTTCGTGGTGTACTATGGGCCATGGCAGTCGGATGGAACTGAATGGAGCGAAAGCAGAGTCGATCCAAATGAATCAAAGACCCATTCATTTTCTTCCACTTTTCCAATTTAGGGTTGCAGGGTGATTGGAGCCTCTCCCAGCTGCCGTGGTGTGAGAGACAGGGTACACTGTGCACAGGTTCCCAAGAGCAACAGACAACCACTCATGCCCAATTAAAATAACACCATCAACAGTGTTAGGTTTCTCCCTCCAGAGAGAAACAAACTCCACACAAAAGGGTGGATTTGAACCCAGGACCTTCTTCCTGTGCGGCGGCAGTGTGCACCACCACACCACCTGTGCAAAGTCACATTCGCATGTGCTTTCCCAGTTGCAAATATGCATAAACCAGCAGCAGCAGAGGCAGTTTTGACAGTCATTAAAAGTTTTATCAGCCTAGAGATGTTTGGAGGAAATATGAAAATGACTCGTTTAAAACATGATTTTTGTCAGATCAAACACTCAAGTTCATTTGTGAGCTTTCAAGGTGCTTGTAGGCGGACTTTGGTGCTTTTTAAAACAGTCTGGTTGACTGTGTTTCTGTGTTTTCAGTCTTTAAGACCAGCTAAGCAGCATCTGACTGTAATTTATCTACAGTTTGCTTTCAAGTTTATCGTGTAAGTCTGCAGAGGAAAGACTTTGAACCTTGTGAGGAAAATATTTTGCTCACAGGTGAAGCGTTGCTTGAGTTTTGTTAAAAATACAACCCGGCCTGAAGACTACAACCAAAAACTGTAAACTCGACTGTCTGAAATAACATTACTAACACAAAAATAGCAAAATGAACAAAGTGTCCCTTGCACACTTGTATGTCATTGCAGGTGGGATGCTCCAAAAACACATTTTTATTTGGTTTGTTGCATGCTTATACTTAATGTGGCAGCCCTTCCAGCACAAGCACATGTCGTTTCTTCTCCCCTTTTTACTGGCTGAATTATTAAAGTGCGTTCACCTGAGAAGACCCACCTACTGTCAGCGACACAAAAACTGCTGTTTGTTTACAACCTCCTTACGGCAGTCAGACTGCAGCTCGTGTCAGACTTTAAACCTGCGTGTCTGCCGAGCTGCGTGTTTCGGCACAAACCAGCTGTGAACATTTGAAGTGGATTTGATGAACTTGTTAGCAGACAGGTATTACAGGTACAGATATTATCAGTGATTTGATCGCACTGTGACTTGAAGAAAAAGCAGACAAAATGTGAACAAATTGAGAAACAATTCTCGCAAACTCAGCAGCACATTCGAATACAAATACAGGAAAGACAACTAAACAGAGCAATGAGCTGCATTCCTTTGCGTGTGGGCTGAATTATTTACCGTGTTTTGTTTTTTTGCATGGATTTTCTCATGTCGGGATATTTTGGGATCTCAGAGCCACTGAACAAACAGTTAACAGGTCAAAGTGAACCTACCTGACACCTGAGCACTGAATGTACCTGAGAGGCTCTACCATTGTTATGCTTGCTGCTACAATTTTTTATCTTATTTTTTCTTTGTTTATTTAATCAATCATATTTTAAAAGGGACTGTTTTTATATGGCATATACTTCCATTTCTGCTGGATCACAAATATCTGATGTATAGTCATTCGTGCAGTGAAATGCTTCTTTTAATTGTTATAAGATAGAAACTGGCCCCCCACTGGGATATTTCATTTTCAACCACAATCATTATCTTTATGTATTTTCATTTGTATTTGTCAAAAAGGGACATTATTTTTACAAACTGTGATATGATTGGTCATCATGATATATGAAAAAAACGCCTACTGAGAAAAATCCCAGAACAGAAACATAGCATAAAGATTTAGATTAGATCCAATAGATGAAAAAGTACAGTTTCAAATCAAGCCTCTCCAGCATGCAGAGCACATGTCATAGTTCCAGTCTGTGCAGCTAAATGAACAATTTCATGGAACAACAAAGACGGCACAGTGCTAGCACTCAGTGAATAACACTGTAAATAGACATATTTTCTAACCTGATGGTTATTGATCTGCAGTGAATACAGTTCATTCCTGCATGACCACAGGAGAAAGCTGAAATAATTTCACGTAAATACCTCAGTCTGTTACATTATGCCTGTAATGAGTGGGTAATGAAGTTTCTATAAAGAAAATGCACAATTCAGCGAGATCATGGATGCTCTTGAGAATCCTGATCTCAATGTCAATGAAACAAGAGCCCTCAGAAGATATTGATGAGGAATATTTAGGTCATGGCACATGGCCACTCACTATTCATCAATAATGTGCTCAAAAGATACAAAACATCACTACCACTCTCTGCAAATGAAAGTGAAGAAAATGAACCAAAGCTGTCTTTAATAGAAGAAGCGTGTCATGAGAAAAAATACTGAAAATGATTCATTGAGTCAAATGATATTTTTAATTTGCATCTTTAGTTGTAATATCCATGGATGGTGAGAGTCTATCCCAGCTGTCATAATGTGCTCTTTGTGTGTGAAACAACTCAGAAAATATCCATCTTGTCATGACGTTTAGTCACTTCCTATTTTATTTTGAAATTCTTCGTCCGTTTACTATAGACCAGGGGTCAGCAACCTTTAACACCCAAAGAGCCACTTGGACCCGGTTTCCATGCAAAAGAAAACACTGGGAGCCGCAAATACTTTTTGACATCTAAAATGAAGACAACACTGTATATATTGTTTTTTACCTTTATGCTTTTTGTGAACAACTAAGGTGTGTTGCTTATGAAATCCATGAAGTGCTACAGAGAAAATTATATTTTATTTATGTAATTAACACATTTTTAAATCTTGAAGAAATATAACAAAAGGAAAGACACCCAGCTGAACTAAAATGATCCAGCAAACAAAAACTGTTGTGAGCCGCCACCCTCATATCGCCTTTGAGCTTTTGGAGCCTTGACCTGACTTTTAAAAAATAATTGGAAAAAAAGCACTATGCTGCTAAAAGATGAAAAATAGATATTTGCACAATTCTGTCTAAATATGTATTTTGGTTGCACGTGTTGGTATTTTACCAGGTTATGGTGTGTGGCGGGGTGTGGTCTGCAGCACCACTGCAGGCGAGGCGGATGCACCTGAGCGGGACCTGCAATCACGCCGCCTTAACGTCTGTGCTATCTGTGCTGTTGTGTTGGTATGTGTCAGGCTGTGAGCTGAAAAGCTACAGCCGGCTGTGTGGGTACAGCAACCGTGTGTGAAAAGTGGTCAATAAAGAGATGCTGAAAAGCATGTTCATGGAAACATTGTCGGGTCTGCCGTGATATGTTTACAATGGAACTTCTGCTCCTGAACCTCTGAACAAAGCGTCAGCAAATCGGGGCTGTACAAAGTCAGCAGGTTGCCGACCCCTGCTATAGACAGCATAACAGATGGACACCGCTTCCAGGACATCAGCCGCTGGTTTCTGTCTTGTTTTGAAGCCTTGAGATGATTTTCCATTGCACAAAACCAATGACTTCTATGACCAGGAATTATAAAAATCATTATTTTTGTTCAGTATGATCCACATTGAGTAACTAAACTCACAAACTCAGCAGAAAAGTGTCAGTTTGTCACTAATTGTCTTATAATGTGAGCTGTTTTTTTTATTTATTTGTGTGTTCTCAAATGTGCAACTTTACAGGACAGCCTGAATGTTTTCATATTTTTATTCATATTTAAACTAGCCAATACCCAGACATATTACACATCCTGATTCATTTCAATGGAAAATTTCAGGCTTTTATAATTTCTGATTTGATATCCACCCTCGCTTTCTGTTTCATATCGGCAGTAAAAGAAATTTAGGACCGCTCTGCCCTGCCTCAGTCTTTGCTTTTACTGATAGCAACCAGCAAAAACACATCCCACATTATGTATTTTGCTAAAAGGGACTTGAAAAGGCTTTTTTTTTTTAATAATTGTGAGAGATAGATATTAGCAGATGCAACCTTCTTGAATAATTATAAATAATAATTAATGTTAATCAGCCCTCTGTTGGTGGTTGACCTCACTGTTGCCATGGAGACTACAACACACAAACACAATTATTGTGGATGCTAAATAGGTGTGTTGTCCTACAGAATGCTGTGTGTGTGTGTGTGTGTGTGTGTGTGTGTGTGTGTGTGTGTGTGTGTGTGTGTGTGTGTGTG
>NW_005187480.1:2068624-2123350 GCF_000239375.1 Pundamilia nyererei | reverse complement strand
TGTGTGTGTGTGTGTGTGTGTGTGTGTGTGTGTGTGTGTGTGTGTGTGTGTGTGTGTGTAATTTCATATTTCATTTGAGACAAACATAAGGGTTTTGTATCTGGCAGCACATTAGTGTATGAATTAATGAGAAAGGATGATAACACACACACACACAGTTAATGTATCACTAAATACTCAAGGGTGTGCGTGTGTGTGTGTGTGTGTGTGTGCGTGTGCGTGTGTGTGTGTGTGTGTTGGAGTCAGGGCTGCCTGATTGATTGGCAATATTTTCCAAAGCCTTGTGCTGCTGTGAGATGTCGAGTAGAGAGAAAGTGAACCGTCCCTTTGTTGTTCAGCTTTGAAAACACATCTCTCCTTCTTCCTCGCTGCTCTGTTTCTTAGTTCACACCATGCCAGCGTATCCCACACCTAAATCCAAAGCTTAAAATAATCTCAAGACAGGGAAACATGGGATGTAATGTTAAGAGGACAAGTTTCTATCATCTCCTAATTCACTGGCAATAACAGCAGGAAACGCTGCTGTCAAACGTACAATATTCCACTTAAAAATCTAAAGAGTTACAACAATGATAGACATGTAAATAAATGTAATATAAAGCTTTGTTACCATGATTAATTAATAATTATTATAACTTTAGTATTAGAAAGGAGAACCCAAACCTGGATTCTTTCTGATGGCCAGAAGGGGGTGACTTCTTCTATGTGACTGCACAGGAGTCTAAGTGAAAACGACCCACTGATCCCTTTACTTATGACCTCAGTAATCGCTCTCATGATAAGTTAATGCTCTTTTGTACCTGGCATCAAGTTTCTTTTGTGCTGAACTTCTTCCACGTCAAAGGCTCTGAGTTTAAAGACGGACCAGAAGTGCTGATTATCAGTATTATGATTATGTGAACGTTCATTCATCAACTTAAAAACAATAAAGAGAGCATGCCAGTGAGGGAGCGAGCTGAATGGGAGCACGACCAAAATGCATCTGATGATCGTTCCGAAATAATAATAGTTCCCAGTGGAGCTGCGCAGCCGTGTGCAATAATCACGTTCCAATAACTATAAATGTGTGAATCAAATCAGTTACTGTGCTGACTGATTTACACTTGGGTGGTCTTACTAAGTGGACTGTATGCTATTTGAAAAAAGAATTATTATATAAGACTAATATAAACTTTTTCGTTTTAATTCAACACTAATATTCATTTCACAAGAAATGTTATTTTAATGTAAGTTTAATATCCCTGAGTTTCTACAGAGCCAAGATAATACAGCATGTAGGATGCTTTGAATAAAAACTCCTACATACGTACTCACCTTGAGTTCCTGAGTTTCACCAGAATAAATAAATTAACTGTGTCACCCTGAAGTTCAGTTTCCTGCAGCAAAGAATATAAATATGAAAAGTAAGAAGCAGTATATTTGTATGATGACATAGTACTGGCAGAGCTGCCTTATTTATTCCATAAGGGGACAAGTCTGGAACGTGTTCCACACTTTCCATATACATACGATATTTTTGCTGGGCTGGAGTGTTACATGAATAAATCCAGTATGCAGTGGAGTGACTTCTCTTATGTGTCGAAGCAGGTTCTGAATGAATATTGTTCGGTCTTTACAATGCAAGACAGTGAGATGACTTACTACTCATCTTGCTGTTCACAGCGAGGTGCTGTGAAATGTCTCCTTGCTCCCTGGATTAAAAGGAAATAAAAGCATGCCATGTTGTTTCCAGATTTTAAAAGTGAAATTTTAACAGGGTTCACTGAAAAGGTCCACATGAAGAAATAACAGATTCAGAAGTGAGTGAGCTTTTCAGTGCTCAAACACACACACACACACACACACACACACACACACACACACACACACACACACACACACACACACACACACACACACACACAGGAAAATATCTGGACACAGACTGATAATCATATCTTCTTAATGGTATTGATTTGATACTGACAGTTATTATCCTGCTTCTGGTCACTATAGATCTAATAACCTGTTTTGGTCACATGATCCACATTGACCATCATCGATGGGAGCAGTCCATGCTCATCTAACTGAAACATTACAGGAGCTTCTTTAGTGTTATAGAATATGATGTATATCATTCACCACTCATTAAATGAATAACCCACGTGTGCCAATTCTTTCCATTCATGTTGAATCTCACTGCCTGAAACTTACATTCTCTCTTTGGACTGCTGTGGATGCTTAAAGAATTTAGAGGTCTGTAAGCTACTGCCGTCATTATCATCTCATTCAACAGTTGGGATTTAATTTTGGAAATTATTGTTCATGTAGAGTAAAAGAGCGGCTAAAGCAGGGGGTGATTTAGGCTATGACAAGTAACATAAATGCAGCGTTTGTGGTTTCTCGTGTTGTTTCTGATGACATGCAGTGAGAAACCAAACGTTTTCAGAACTGGGTAATGCCAGTCCATCTTTGATATGCAGTCTTTTATTTGTAATATCTTTAGTAATTCAGAAATAAAAAAAATTCCCAGCCATAAACCTAAAACAGAAAATAAAAAGAAGGAAAAGGAAAGTTATAATTGATTTATTTCAATAAGGAGAGATTGTTTGGAAGAACTGAACACGATTTATTGAGCTGCAGAAACTAAGTCTAGATGCTTGTAGTGGTGAAGATGAGACTGAGGCTTGGGTGGAGCTCTGGGTTTCTCAGGTGAGGTTGAGATGTGGGTGGAGGTGGGCTGCACAAATGAGAGTCTTAAAGGGAGAGCGCACAGATTTAAACCACGCAGAGTGAGGGCTGATTGGCTCAAAGACGGCAGGCAAGAAGATGATTGGATTAATGTAATGACATCACTGACAGTGTGGTAAAGTGGTAGTGATGTGAACAACAGACTAGCTGCTGAAGATGCAGGAAAGCAGGCAGATGAGTGATTACAGATCTTCTTTACTGAACTTAAGCATAAGCTTCATTTAAATGCCCCCCTAGAAATCCCCATCGGACTACCTGTAGATGTGCTGATTTTATGGAAGGAACCAAATCTGGTGAGAGAAGGACGAGCGATTGTGATGGAGGGGACAAGAAACATAAGTTTTTTCAGTGGGTCAGAGCCAAAGAGCCAGCTGTCAGGAGCAGGGAGGATCCTCAGTGTAAAAAGTTGATATTTGATCTTTGTGCATGTCCAAAGTTTCACATGTGGGAGACTTCGGATTGGAGTTGACCAGATTTATCACTAGCTTTCCTAAATGTTTTGATTGTTAAGGGTTTAATAAATGGTGGCTCTTCAGGCAGAGTCAAAGGTCACCTGACAAGCAGAAAAAAGTGAACCATCATGTCTTCGCCTTCCCAGACTGCAGCACCGCCTGATGATGTTGCTGTTATGTCACTGGATAATCCTCCAATGCGTTGATAAAGCCACTTGCACCCCAATTAATTGCGATTAGGCTAAAAGCTCCATTCAAACATACACGAAAAGCCCACTGCTAAAATGATCCCCTGTTACTGTGCCAGTAACAGTCATTGCCTTTGATTAGGTTTGCAGTCTAACTTCGGGTTACCAGATTAGAGGTCCATATATGCTGATTTGTTTTTGCACAGTTTATGTGATTAAATGCCGTGTGCACTCAGTTACAGCTGAGCTTTGAAAGTTAATGAGTTTTTAGATTGAAATCAAATTTTTCAAGATGTCTGTTGTTTTACTTCATTTGAAAATATAAAATCACCTTGAAAGAGTGAATGCAGGGAATTTTTGGCATTATCTTTTTGGAAGCAGGTAGAGATTAGGAGTAAAACTTTTGTTATGTTCAAGGACAATTTGACTTTTGGACTTTGAGACCACAATGATGAGTTTTACTATTACAAAATCAAATATTCTACAAATGTTTTTTGTAGATTTGGTTCTCTTCAAAAGGCAGATCCAAAACCAACATTTGAAATTTGGTACAAGCTGTGAAGCAAAGGAAATTACAAAAAATATTGATGTTATTTTGGTTGCTTTTACATTTACAATGGCTTGGATCTTTTTCCAGCTATTACAAAGAGTGATGTGTAACAAATAACATGTTATATGAACCATTGTTGCAGACTAAATAAACTCTTTGATGGACAGTTTTCTGTGATGAAAACAATGTTAAAGCCTCATTGTGACACAGTGAAGGTAATCACAATTTTCCAAAATAAAAGTAAAATCAGGCCACCAAAAGATAGAAAAGACAAGAATGAGAAACAGAATAATAACAGAAATTACCAGAAAAAAAGAAGAATACATCAACAAAAAGAATTCACAAGCTGAATCCGAAGACCTCCTACTCAGACTCAGAAAACTAAGACTTAGTTTTCTTTATTGGATTATAAAACAACGCTCCTCAGACAGCTGAGGCTGGAGAATGAAGCTCTGTCTTATAATAATGTTTCGCTCCTGCGTGATTTGGTGACCTCTGTAGCTCTTAGTGGTAAATGCAAATGCAAAAGTATTCTGGGAATAGAAAAACAAACTATTGTTCCTTAATAAAGAATTCAAGACCTTTTCACTTTATGCTGCATGTGGCATGAGTCAGTACAACGCAGGTCACAGTGGAAGTGACGAGTGTGTTCCACGAGTCCCTGCAAATGTTCAACTGTTGCACTGTTAAAGAATGAAAAATTATTATTTTACTGATTTATATTTTGATTCATTTTGAATGAATGACGTGTAAACTCTTTGACAGATTTCTGCATTTCTTATTTTTATTTCATAGCTAAAGTCAACGCGGTGAGGATGTAATCATGCTGGGTGTCTTGGCTCACCAAGCTGCAAGAATACCCTGGCTGCTTTTGGATAACGAATAAACATAATCCCATTAAATTTTCTTTCTGAATTTCTAGCAGCAGTCACGTCCATTGTAGGTTAAAGACCCTAAAATATTAGAGAGAAAATCCCAACAACCAAACAACCCAGAATAGGTAGCACAGGGCAACAGTGGGAAAGAAAAACTCCCTATTAACAGGAAGAAACTTCCAGCAGAACCAGGCTCAGGGACCAGAAACCATCCATCTGCCCCAACCAGTTGGGGTAATGGAAGGAAGACAGGACAAACCATTTACTGTGGAAGAGATTAACTAACAATTAAATACAAAAGGGGAGCATTAGGTAGCCTGAGCCTATGGTAGCATAACTAAAGATGGTTTAGAGTCCCCTGATCCAGCCCTATCTACTGTATATGCTTTATCAAAAAGGGAAATCTAATCTTAAAACTTTCCTTTTTTCCTAATCCTCATTCTTTTTTAAAATATCCTAGGAACCAGAAGTAAGTCTGCAGTCTAAGAGCGAAGTGTTCTGGGGTGATTTGGTACTATAAAAATATGATGGGCCCTGATGGTTCGAGACATTGTACATGAGGAGCATTATAAATTTGTTTCTGGATTTATGTCCTCTTTGGGCCTTGTCAGTACTCTGGCTGCAGCATTTTGGATGAGCTGAAGGCTGCTAACAGCCTGCTGATAATTCATTATCAGCAGGCTGTTATAAAATAAGTAAATGTCTAGAAGTAATAATAATTTAGTAATTCAGAAGCAGGATATTATTAAGACATTCCTGTATTTTAACTGATTGATGCATGTTATCTGCCTACATGAGTTTCTTCTTTAAGTTAATTTAAAGAAGTCCAGAATGACTGAGAACCTTCACAGACATAATGAATGGTATCATCTGCATAGAAATTAAAATGTATGTCATACTTTCTAATAACACTGTCTTAGACAAGCACGTATGATGTAAACAGAATTGGTCCTAGCACAGAACCCTGTGGAACTCCATAACTAACCTTAGTGTGTGAGGAGGACTCTCCATTTACATGAACAAATTGGAGTGTATTAAATAGATATGATACAAACCACTGCAGAACAGTACCTTTGATCTGGTCTGTTCTAGTCTTTGTGGTAAAATATTAAGGTCAGGAGTATCACATGCTGCACCGGGGTCAAGAAGGATGAGCACAGAGATGAAAAGAAGATAAGAAGATCATTTATAAACTTAACTGAAGCTGTTTCTGTGCCGTGATGCACTGACTGAAAATCCTGATGGAAACTCTTCAAATAAACCTTTCCTCTGCAGATGATCCCCCAGCTGTTTTACAACTACTCTTTCAAGAAATTAAGAAGAAAAGGTTTGAAATTGGCCTGTAATTAGTTGAGACAGCTGAGTCAAGTAAGGGCTTTTTAAGTAGTGGTTTAATTACAACCAACCACTTAAAAGCCTGTGCAAGATATCCTGTTGATAAAGATAAATTGATAATATTTAAGACTGAAGCAGTAATTAATTGTAAGACGTCTTTGAACAGTGTTGTAGGAATGGGTCTGATGTCTTATCTGGAGAATTTATGTAGGAGGGATTTGTGAAACTGCGGGAGATCAGAATGTAAGAACTGGATCAGTTTGCCCGTTGTATTCATCACCGTCTCCCAAACTTTTATTTCTGCACAAGGGCAAACACGGCCTCATCATAAATTCCATAACAGCTGTTTATCTCCAAAAACAATGTTCTAACTTAAATATTTTTGTTACCTAATCTGCAGATGGGTCGCTAGCCCCGGTCTCTTTTGTGAGGGTTATGCAATTGAAAGAAATTATATAAAAGAAGTAGAATTTAGTCTTGTATAAATATCAGTGATGCGGGAGTGATGGGCAGGGATCTAGCTCTCTATCCATCTGCATGTGAATAACACACAAACTCATAAGACTGGGCAGCGTGATTGTCCAGCTGCTCTGCTGTCACGCTGTTTTTCTCTCTCCATCTCATCCTTTCTTCCTCTTGCTTTTGTGTTGCAGGTCATCCGGCTAACGGGTTAATTAGCTGAATGAAGTGCTTTGCAGTGGAAATGTCAGGCTCACTGACTGCAGTTTGACTTCCTGGATGGAAGGTTAAAGGTCGACGGCAGGTTTACTGAACCTTTTCCCTGTCACCTTTATCGAAATGTCATCCAGGAACCATTAGCGCGTGCTCTGCCGGGAGACACTTCATGTGTTAGACTGAAGAACGGATGACTTTGCAGATGCTGACAGAACCGGCGCGCAAAAAGGAGTCCTCGCTTCGAGATTCTGATGATGCTTCTGGATACTGACCCATTCGAGACACCTGGAGACAGAAGATTAAATTCCTCCCGCTGTGGTATAATTTACTGGGAACACTTCAGATTTTTTTCTAAATATTCTCACTGACGCTCAGAACATGATGAAACCTTTCCTGTACCTCTGCTGTCAGTCCCAAATCTCTCCTTGCAAAGAAAACTTCCCCATGACCAAGCACATGGAAATATAATTATTGGATTTATGATATTTTCTATGTCGAGTCCTGATCCTCAGAGGATAAACTGTGACGATTTAGTGACCTCCTGACTCAAAAATATTAAACCTCACAGTTCTAGCATTTCAGTTGCCATCACTTTATCCTTCTTGACTTGTGTCAGATTATTATTACCTATGTATACATGCAAGTTTCCAAAAAACATATCTCTATATGAAATACAGACGAGAGGAACCATGTTGGTGGGGCAGTGTGAGCCTTATTACTCTCAAACAGTAAGGCTCAAACGCAAATCAAACAAATATAAAAAAGCTAATTTTATGGTTGTTACTCTTAAATTAATCCCAAACAGAAAAACAGAGTAAACAATTTAACTAATCTGAGGTTAGTTGGGAATGAGGAGAGGCTGCAAAGTGTAAAAGAGGTGATATCAGGAACGCTCACACTCCTGCCGGAAAGTTTGTTTGGATGAGGTATTAAATCAGAGTTTTTCTTTCTCTTGTAAAGACAAACAGATGGCAGGCGGAACATTTACCGTCTTATACTGTCTGAGTCACTTCAAAGACTGACTTGGGTCATCTTATGACGCACAATAGTTTGTTATCTCCAATTGTTGCTTTACTTTACAGATACATTGAAATACCTTCAAGTCGGAATGCTGGAAAGTCACATTTTGGGTTTGCTGTTTGCATGCGTTCAGAACTGAATGAGGTGTTATTGTGAAACCCTGCGGCTCTTCTTTTCAGACATGCCTGTAAACCACGCGCTGATGATCGGTTAATATTATCTTAAAACATCGCCTTTTGTAAGAGATCCTTTCATTTAGGCCTGGTGCGGAAAGACCACACTTGTAAACATACAATGCAAATATCCACCATATTAAGTTCAATCAACACCCTGCTGCTGCCCATGGCGTCACATTCACTTCAGCGACGCAGGGAAAGAATAAAGCTGATTGCTGCTGTTCAAAGTTTACTGCGTCCTTATAATGTGACTCATTAGGAGCATTTTTAACTGTTTTTCATAACAAACGTTGTTCGGTGTTTCTATAAAAGAGAGAGGAGATCATTCCACTGAGTAATGGACTTGTACATCACTAGCGGCTAGAAAACACACAACAGGATGGAGAAAGAGTAATTCCACAGATCCTGAATTCACAAATTCACAGCTGAGCAATTTGTCTAATAGTTGTTGAGACGTTCCGCTCAACAAGAGAAATGTCAGCTTCATGGTAGCAAAAAACGTGTGTGTGTATGAGCGTGTGTGAAACCAGCAAATGTTGGAAATAGTCCAGGGGAGACGCCCGTGCTGGAGATAGAACAATACACAAGGATGTTTTCATATTCTCCGAGTTCTGCCATGTATGAAATAGATTTTTGTAAGATGTCGTTTGAAACAAGGGGGCAACATTTATTTAAAATGAAATGCTACCGTGGACAATTCCCAAATTTAGAAGTTTGACTCTGGTGAGAAATTCTGGAGCACAATCCAAGAAGACAAGTCAAGACAACCTGGATGGCTCTGTCACTCAGCCGTAAACTGAGGAAGGAACTGGGACAATCATATTGATATTTCTTATAGGTGGCGCTAAAGTATTTCAGTATTTCAGATCTCATAGAAATTCTTCCAGGTTCCATATGTTTTAGTGGATAGGGCTGTCAGTTCATGTTATTATTTTTGAAATATTCATTGAAATGTTGCTAAAAATTGATATGTATTCAGCACTGGCCTGGCCTACTCTACTGACCTGTCAGTAAACTGAGGTAGTAAATAATGGAGGAGGACACTAGAGAGCATAAAGAACAATGGCCAAAGAAACGGACAATTTGCCTTTGGTAATTTAGGTTTTTGATTTTCTGCCCAACACCACAAAGGCGCGCATTATCTCTAAACGACACGTGCGTAATTCGAAGTATTAAATTGAACAATTGTTGGTTTGTCACAATATTTCAAGCTCTTCATTACAAACGATAAAAGATCAGGCCATTGGCTTGAATCCATCAGGATGCACTTAGTTTTTGTTACGTTCATCCTCACAGCCCTCCCCACAGGTGAGGTTTGACTCACGAGCACTTTGCATTCAAAACGGTTTGAAAGAGTCAAGTGACAACACTCAACTGGGCCACAGAGGCAGGCCGACTGACCAGCAGACATCCCACCAGCACGGCTTAAAGAACAGAACTGATGATAGCTCACACCCCACCGCGGGAGAGCTGCACACTCTTCAATATTATCAACTTCCAGCAGAGATTCATTATTTATGCTCTACATTTCACACACATGCGGGCATGCACACACACACACCAAAGAAACCTCTGGAGGTTAATCTAATTTGTCAACAGTGTGTGTTTGGGAGTCTGTGTGTTCCAGCAATTTGTCACTCTTTCATACTGCAAATAATTCATTAACTGTCACAGCTTTGCTCTTATTTTTCATGTCACTGTTCCTCCTGTGTTACTCTGAACTAAAAGCTTTGACTCACATTTATTTACCTCACGTTTTTTGTTTGTACATTCCCGCCGCAGCGGTGCCGTGTGTCCCCTGCTCGTTTCTTCTACGGCTTCCCGTTAACGTTTGCCGCTACAACCGCTGATTTCCCCTCAGGGATCAATAAAGTTTCATCTGATCTTATCAATTGATGTTTACTGTCAGCGTCTAATTAATTTGGCTCGTTGGCAGCAGGTAGATTACAGATTACACTCTATTTATTAAAGCGGGACGAAACAAGGCCGTTGAATGTAAAGCAGCTCCCTGATGAAGAAAACGAGCAGGTCGGCTAATCCGCGAGGTTGCTTCCTACGTGACCTTTGGCCTCTACATCCTTCCTACTCCAAGGGATATACAGCTTAAATGTTGTATAACATGGATGTGATACGATGATGAACTCTGATGTGTTTGCACAGCTTATTCAGAGTGTATATGCTCAGGTTTATATATAGTTAGGTCCACAGTTTTTACAGTTTCACCTCCGTCCACCGACACAGTGGATTTTAATTCAAACAAGCAGGTTATGGTTGAAGTGCAAACTTTCACTCAAGAGGTTTTATAGAACTTTTGCATTAACTACAAGGGATTTTCATCGCAGCTTTAAAGAAAATCCTGATATTTAAAATGAGTTCATCCAGTTCATTTTGAACCTTGGAAAATTAGGGATGTTGTTTTCGCACTCCTCAATGCAAAAACTCTGTTAAACCCCCTGAATTAAAGCCTAAAGTCTACATCTCAGTCAGATCATGACAAACAGTTTGTGTCACTGCTCATAGTGCAACATTTCTAACACACAAACATGAGCAAACGCTGTCAAATTAAGCACAACCTGCTGCTCACCTTAGCACACTGTTTTAAGGTTTAAACTTGGATCAGCAATGTTTCACACATTCCTGTTTTGTGGAAGTTTGAGAGAAAGGCTCACTTCGATCTCCATTTGTTCAATATAGAAATCCAGAACAGCTTGACCTGCGTTAGCAGAAAGACTGGAAACATGTGAAACAATCAGCCTTGTGTAGTTTGACGGTACTCATACTTTACTTGAGTCTTTTAGATTTGACAAGGTTTAGAAAGAGGCATACAGACTCAGGGACAACTGTATTAACAACGGCAAACTCCGAGAAGAGAAAGAACTTCTAAACATGTTCTCCTGGGTGCAGAAATGTGACCAGCAGATAACCTCACTGTCATGGCCATGACACCAGTTGATTGAGGTGCTGTAATACTAGTAGATAGTAAACTGCTGATAAACAGATGCACATGGTCAGCAGCAATACAGACTTGGCCTCGGGAACATGATTGATTGGCATCAAGGAGCCTAAAGTGAGCCAAGTGAACCATTACAGCATCACCAGCAGGAGCCTGGACTGCTTAAAGGAGGCAGATTGGATTCATGGATTCATGCTGTTGATGCCAGCGTCAGCAGAAATGAACATTTATCAGACCAGGTTCTGTTTTTCCAGGATATGCTGTTCGATAATATTGTGAGGACGTACTTTAACTCTGCAACAGTTCATTGGGAAGTTTAGTACTTTTTAACGGTATGTATATTTGACTGCTAGTGATATATATAGCCAGGCATTAGAGAATATTAAACTGTACAACAGTCACTGCTGCCAGCTGCAACTCTAATCAGTTACTTCTAATGTTACATTTAAAAGTACTTTAAAGGTACTTTTCAAGCCTTTGAAATGTCAAGAGTTTAAAATGTTGATTTAAAGGTGTGTTTAAATAATTCTGCACTTTCAATAAAAGTGCAAAACCAGACATTACTCTTTCTTATCCATACAATAATGAGCAACCACACAGATTTTCCAGAATCCAGCTTTGGACAATAAATATCGTGGTTCCTTCCAAGTTTCTGCAGATTGTATTTGTTTCTTTGCTGCCTTAAATCAACAATTTCCGCTGAGTGGTTTTTCCCCAAACCAATCCAACACCTTAAAATGAACCATGATGCTAACAGAGCACAGATCGCATAGTCCAACTCAGTCACAGTCTCGGTGGACAACCTGAATTCAGCTCAGTTGATAATCTTCTGAGTATTCAGTTCGTAGGTCTTAATAAGCTGTGCTGTTTAGGCTGTTTCTGCACATCTGCAAGTTTCTTTGTAGCTCACCTCCACCCCAGCTCCTCCTTTCGTGTGTTTCTGACTTACTCATTGTTACATTTGTTATCATTAGTGATCCTGACTCTGGTCTAAAATGGCATTCCTGAATGACAAGCTCTTCAAAGCCTCCGAGCATCAATGCTAAACGTCTGCTGGAAGCACTGAAGGGCGATGCCATCATTAAAAGGCTGGAATGCTCATCTGTCCACATACTTTTGGTCATGTACTGGGCGTCAAACTGCATCTCGAGGATAAGCTGGAATCTGAGCGTTCGGCCCAAACGGGTCTGCTGGGCCCGCAGGTGTCTGGAGGGAAATTTTTAATAATCGTTCCGTGGAATGAGTCATTTGTGCAGCTGAAATTACAAATCATTCCTGCAATTTCTCATTTGTCACTTTTATTTTTTGCCTTACTTTTGTGTACAGTGCCATTGAATTGCTTCATTCATTCCCTCGCATTAATAATTCAATAATTCAGTTGAATAATTAATATCCTTATCAGCTTCTTTCCATTTGTCCCTGCCCCCCTGACACCATCACTTTGGACCACTTGGATTAATGCAGTTTAACTTTGCTGAACTCTGATTGGATGGTTCGTGCAGCACAGCTCTCTGGGACTCGTAGTCGACTTCTGCCGTGAAGCACAGTCTGGTACTATTTTTTAAAATCAATGAAGCAGAAATTTTTTACAGCACAGTTTCTCTTTGTTTGATGATTAATGATGATTATCTGCAGAGGACTGTGGGATTATAATGAATCTTGTTGTTCTTCTGCCAGCATAATTAACTTCATTTCCTAAACAGTTAAGAGTCCACCCGTGTGTTTCCTGCTCTCACGTTGCTTTCAGGACATCTCGAATGAAAGGAAAGGTTTCCTGCACTCTTTAAACAGCAGCCACTGTGTATGGAAAGTAATAAAACATTAATTTTCATTCAGTTCACATTTATCTTATTTATATAAATAGTTGAAGGCAGACAAGGTCAAAAACATGGAAGAAAAGGTCAAATTTTTAACACTAGTTTCTATGTCTCTGTCTCATGATTTTAATGCAAAACTCTTTAGCACCTTTATTATCAGTTAATACTTTATAATAGAGAATAGATCTTCACCACGGGACTACAACATGGCTCTCACTGAAACAAAGACAGCTCATACACACAGGAAAAACTGTGCCCATGGTCTCTTCATCCCTGGACTATAAAAGCTGTGTTCGCTCTTCTTCATTACTATGTATATAAAATCAGGTACACTGATATCACATATCAGTAACAGCATTTCACTTA
Organism: Pundamilia nyererei; assembly: GCF_000239375.1. Taxonomy (NCBI): domain Eukaryota; kingdom Metazoa; phylum Chordata; class Actinopteri; order Cichliformes; family Cichlidae; genus Pundamilia; species Pundamilia nyererei. Next base: position 2,110,213 of record NW_005187480.1, on the reverse strand, counting down.
AATAATATTGCATTGTGAATAAAAGCAAAGAAAATATTAATTAAAATAAATGTATGAGTGGAAAATGCCATTAATGTCAAGCATGTTTAATTCTGGATGTGATTCTTTTTCTCAGTTACTTCTAGGTTACGCACGATATTGGCTTTGTTAAAAAAAAAAAAAGGGTCAAAAATCCAAATTTTAAAAAGTAGCAAATGGTCAAATTTCAAAAACAATATCATAAAATAAATTAGAACATAAGAATCGAGCTCCACTTCTGTTTACTGTTAAGTTGCCTAATCTACAACATCCAATCGGATTTGAGATGTTTGTGTAATCCAGTGTTGCCCAACCAAATGATCATGTGTGCCATGGAAGATTATCTGCTTCCACCTGATTAGTACTCTAAGCAACCGGCGTGAGTAACGGGCAGAACAATTACATTACCTACCACTAGAGGGCAGTACAACTACCTGCTCTAATTAAATGAGTTACCAACTGCTAGTAAAACAGAAGAAGAAGAAGAAGAAATTACAGAATAGTCATGCTGTGAGAGAGACAGCACAATAGATAAATATTTGAAAAGAATAAGTAGCCAGTCTGACTTGGGTCCTGGAAGAAATTCTGACCCAGATGAAGGCCCTAGCATGAGTAGTGGTCAGAAGAAAGCAAAAAGCTATACCGGGGACAAACGGAGCCAATTCCACAATGGCTGGTGCGCAGGCAAAAATGATCAATATGCTTTTGTGACATTTTTGTTTGGCGGTGTGCCGTCTGATTTTTCTAACGTGAAATATGTGCCGTGGCTCCAAAAGGTTGGGAAACACTGGCGTAATCTGTACAAGCTAAAGGTCTCAAAATGAGTGTATTGCAGTAAAAACACCATTTGTCAGGGAAATGTAGAAGAATAAAAGTGTAACCCTAGCTGAACTCCTCTGCTGAAAGGAATATTTTTATGATCACACAGGTCTGAATCAGAATTAACAGAAATTCAGTAACATGAAATCAGCTAGAATGAGAAGGGAAGCGCTTTTTGGGGGGCTGCTGATTTAAAAGGAACCACTCTTGATATGTTTGCATTTTTAGCCACAGCTGCTGTGAAATATTATATTTCAAAATGTGTTATTAATCTCCAAACACAAGGCAAACAGATCAGCTGACCATCCACACGATTTAAGTCTCTTTGGTCTGCACACAGTAACTAATGCACCTGCAAGGACTTTTGCACCTCCAGCCCAGCTCTTTCTTTTCATGCCTCTCTGCTGTGGTCAGTGTCCACCCCCTTTCTCTTAGCAAAACAGGAAATAGTCATGAAAACAATCTGATTTGTGTCCCAAAAATGCATTTTTAATCAAACTGGGCAGAAAAACACCTTAAACTAACAAAGTTGTATTTAATCAAACTCCAGTCTGTGCTACGACTGATAAAATGATTCTCTCCACCACCGGCTCCGGATGTGGGCTTTTTTTTTAAGTGGAAAATATAAATTGCATAAACATGGACACGAATCACTACAAATAAGGCCAAAGAGATGATAAATTCTATCCAGAAGTACAAATAAACAGATCAGGGGTCATTACTCAGTGCTGTGAGGCCATGCTGCAAAGTCACATCCGTTGTAAGTGATAGCTGCTCCGTTCTGTGCACGGATGCACAGCCCTGTGTTTCCAGTGCATGTACATAGAGGGGCAGTGAGGTCCGAAAAACAGAGCCCTACGCCAGTTATACACGACTGTCATCCTATGACTGCTCACATGTTTGTTTGTCCAAGCACGTGGTTCTTTGACTACTTGAGCCTGATTTCACTGCACGTCTAAAGGATGCTATACAAGTCAACTGAATTGCAGTGGTTCTGGCCGAAATTACATTTCTGCACAATTAAATTGGTTTCCTTGTCACGTTTACATGTAAGGAAATCCGTGTCTGGAGGACCGGATGAACAAATGAATCACTAAAGTTTCATATTCATGAAATCTATCAATCCAGTGGCAAATCAAATAATCTGTTCATTTTCTTGTTTAAATGTTTATTATTTCAAGGTCAGTCAGGCCATGTTGAAAAGTTCTGGCTATTCCAACCAAAACTCCCAAATCCAAGAATGTTATTCCTACTTTGGATTATTCTGTAACAAGATCTCTGTTTGACCAACATGGACAGTAAATCTGTAAATAACAATATTCTTTTGTTTTGTTTTTTTACCTTTTCTTACAGCTATGACTAACATAACAAACAGCAGATCAATGTAAGGAACAGCAGAGACATTACCGTCCATAACTCCTGCAAACACTTTGGTAACTGAACAAAGGGAACTTTTATGTCTGAACTAACTTCATAACTGTGATTATGAGTGTGAGTGCAGCAAAGAGCAACAGAGGACAGACAGAGAATATTGATAAGGATATTACAGCTGATCAGCGGGGGCCACACAGGCTGGAGGGTTAATTACTGAGAGGGATGCTGGGAGACGAAGTTGACCGCAGAGGTTTAAACTCCTCTGGAGACAAACCTGCTGCGGCATGTCTTCAGGAAGAAGAGGAGGAAAAACAAACCGAGGAAACAGACAGAAACTAAACGGTATCGACAGAACTGCTGGCTGTCTTGTTTTAACTCAGAGTCAGTGCCAGACAACCGAGGTTGGCTATCAGAGAACAAAACAGATGCTACATATTGAAACTGCTGATAGTTTTCTTTAAAACCTTTTTGCTTTTTATTGCAATGTTGCATTATATATATATTATCTGTAAATTTGCTTTTCTTAGTTTAAACCAAACAGTTTAAATGCTGTGTCATAAAAATGTTGGACCCCAGTCTCACAGGTGCCCAGACTAGTTGGTGAGAATTCCCTAACCAGTTACAAGTGGTTGCAGAGAGGTATATGGTGCTGCTTCAAAACTCCCCTTGTGATTGCTTTATTTGTAGCATAGTCACGGTCACTCCTAATTTGCATGGAAGATGCTGACGTGTCTGCAAACACTCTGCAAATTCTACCGAAGCTTGAAAAAGAGCAACACAAATGGGAAATGGTGAAATAAAAGTCATGTCTTAATTCTGTTAATGATTAGTTATGTTAATGTGACCTCTTAGCCATTGTTGGACTGAGGTCACATCTTGTAATTGTGTGTTTCTCAACTTTATCTGTCTCTGTGTTTCTATTTACGTCTCTCGCTTGATGACGTTTTTGTTATTGTTTCCTGCCTTTATTTCCTCTTTTAACTTTCTGAAGAGAAATGACTCCTGACCCCTGGGCTCTGGGCTCGGTTTTGGTGACATCATCCTGCACTGCCACAGCAACATAGACTAATGGAACAAAATCAAATGTAGGTGACTGACAGCAGCTCGGGGGGCTCTTTGAACCTGGCCTCTGTTTGTCTTCCCTGGTGTCACAAAGACTTCAAGAATAAATAATTGATGATGATGATCATTATTAGTCAGGACTACAACTTGACTGCATTCATTAACAAGCAGGTAGAACCAAGTTGGAGCATAAAGATTAGCGTGAACTGTATCTCTGTATCTCCTTCCACAAATATAGTTATAAAGAATGCTAATAATACCAGTTCTTAGATTAAAAAGTGGATTTACCAGTAATTCAGCGTCTTTGAAAACCATGTAGTCAACGGGTGGACGATCAGTTCTCTTTTAGATCACAAACTGCTTCATTTCAAAATTGCGCTTTACAATCTACTGCCTTATTTTTGATAAAACAGTCAGGAGAGAGCTAATGGGAATGAAATACAGGAAGTAGAGGTCTTTACACATGAGTGTGTTGACAAAAGTGACACAAAATTCCATACTTTTAGGATGTGAACCTGTACAAAGTATAGAAACATGAAAAATGTTGTGTTTTTACAAAAGATTCAAACCCAAAAATTGCACTAAAAAGTCAGAAATTAGGATTATTTCCCTATTTCCACATTTCTGTATATCACCCTGTGTGATGAGTACTAGTGCACATTTTCACAACTAAAATTCTGCAAATTTTTCCTGTGAGATTCGTGTTCGGTGTGAAGGGCTGCATTAAGAATAGACGAGTCCAAAAAAATATTTTGACTAAATTTCTGCATAAATTTAACATGTCTGGTGTGTGAAAGTGTCTCACAAAGAAGAATTGCAAGACTGCTCCTTTCATGTTGTCATGTTGTGGGATTTTTATATTTCTGCATGAAGGGTCACAGTGATGCTTTCTCATGATTCCTGCCCGTTATTTTCATTATCACCTTTTATTTGGCTGTTGACCCTGTAGAACAGGGGTGTCAAACTCCAGGCCTCAAGGGCCGGTGTCCTGCAAGTTTTAGATGTGTCCTTGATCCAACACGGCTGATTTAAATGGCTAAATTACCTCCTCAACATGTCATGAAGTTCTCCAGAGGCCTGGTAATGAACTAATCATTTGATTCAGGTGTGTTGACCCAAGGTGAGATCTAAAACCTGCAGGACACCGGCCCTCGAGGCCTGGAGTTCGACACCTGTGCTGTAGAATATAACAAAAATAATAGCGTCCTTTCCATTTTAGATAAAAAATAACAGACATTTAGTTAAGAGCTAATTTAAATAATCATAGTGAGAATCAGATGGAAATCTGTCCATCCTGTGTTCCAACTCTGAGGAGCGTCCAGCATTGGCCGGCTTGGTGCTTTTGCCCTCCAGGACTCTCAGAAAGCTATGGATTGCTCCGGCAGCCAAGAAGCATTTTATTATTGTGATTATTATTGTAATGAAATTGTGTTTTACTTTGTATTTGACTTCCTTTTGTGAACTGAAATAAAGACATGCTGAGAAATAGGCCCATTCATTTGAAACATTTCTTCTGGGAGGTAAGCTTATTCAGCACTGAAACCACCCTTAAGGGGCACATTGGAGTGGAAAACAAAATCACCATTGTCTATCATACACTATCTCTGTATATCTTACATCTCTATCCTGGGAAAAAACTGCTGAGCTTATTGTAACAGATTTCATAACAGAAAAAATGAAATACATCCATCTGAGTGCAGCAGAAAAAAGAAAAATGGCTGCAAACTAAAGTCTGAAAGGCAACAAGCGTGTGTGGGTCCATGCTGCGACTTAGTGATATTCATTGTTGTTGATGACGGCAGCACCTTGGAAATGAAACTAAGCTGAGCTGAAGCGTTATCTGTGATGTTTTTTTTTTCATTTGCAGCCCAACAAATATGAACGTGATGACACGACATGTTATGTAAACCCTCGTATTTAATTTGCTAATTTATTTGACTGCAGTTGTTTGAACTTGTAAATCTGCAGTCATCAAGGTCTTTATTACAAACACCTGTACACCTGTTTAGTCATGCAAATCTCCAATCAGCCAATCGTGTAGCAGCTGCACGGCATAAAAGCGAGACGCTAAAACTTGAGAGTTGCTCGTCTAACATCAGGCTGAGGTTTTCGCTGTCTAACAATTTCTGAGCCCGTTAATCTCGCAGTATTTACTGTGAGTTTACTGACAGTGCTGGAAAAAACAAAAGGCGTCCGGTGAGTGGCAGTTCTACAAACGAAAGCGCCTCTTTGACGAGAGAGGTCAGAGGAGTATGGGTTGGAGCTGACAGCAAGGCTACAGTACCTCAGATAACCGCTCTTTATGGCTGCACTGGGCAGAAAAGCAACTCAGACCCACAACATGTCAAAGTTTGAGGCAGATGGGCCGCAACAGCAGAAGACGATGTCAGGGCTCTCTCCTGTCAGGAGATGCAGTAGGTGCAGGCTCGCTCAGACTGGACAGTTGACTGGACCCCCCCAAAAAAGAAAAGAAACCGTTACCTGGTTATCATCTTTATGCAGCTGGCAGACTCACAACTTGGTGTCAACGGCGTGAAGCCATGGAACCTGTGCACACAGTCCTGCTGCTGGTGCACTTGTGTTGGTTGTTTTTAATACCAGTCAGTCACGAGTGTAGTTTCTGAGATGTTTAGCGTCGTCTAATGACAGCTTTAACGTGATTACTGATGTCACTGAACTCCCTGGGTACCAGATCTGATCAGCGTAGCAGTGACGCGGTGATTCTTTTTACCCGGGGGGGGATTTTCCCCAACCCCCCCAATTCCAGGTTCGTTGCGGTTGTTGCGGTTGCCCCTTTTTTTTTAAAAAAAAACAAACAAAAACTTATGTTTTTGACATCCATCATGATTCATGCTATTCCCAGTTTATATTCAGAAGGTGAAATGACAGCAATCAGCAAAAACAGTGCTCCCTAGAGAGATTTAACTGTCAAACAACGCACGCTGAGAAGTCTGATATGAATTTATGTGAACCCTCGATCATACAGCACAAACAAAAACAACCTAAAACTGTATACAGCATTTTTAATTAACTCATATTCAATTCAATTGTATTAATACAGCGTCAACAGTCACCTCAAGGCACTTTGTATTGTTGGTTAAAGACCCTACACTAATACATACAGAGAAGAACCCAGCAATCATATAACCCCCTATGAGCAAGCACTTTGGCGACAGTGGGAAGGAAAAACTCCCTTTGAACAGGAAGAAACCTCCAGCAGAACCGGGCTCAGGGAGGGGCGGGGCCATCTGCTGCGACCAGACAGGGTGAGAGAAGGAAGACAGGATAAAAGACATGGTCTAGCTGTATTATTAGGTTATGTTTGGAAAAGGTATTCAGCTCTTTTCCGTTATTACGTCTTACAGCGAGCAGCACATCCAGGTCCAGTTTAACACAACTACCAATCTTTCTGTGTTAGCGTGTGTTTTAGATTTTGAAGATGAAGGCAAAAAAAAAGAAAATCACAAATATTCCAAAGTAAAGTCAGGCTTTGATCGTTCATCAGAAGACGTTATCTCAGACACGGCAAAGTCGATTTATATCGTGGCCACTTTGATCGGAAGTGGGCTGGACCAATGAAACTATGTGATAAATGTGGAAGTTCATTGCACAGACTGTCCTGTCATTATGAAATATAAATTTTCTATTGTTTTCTTTCTTTTTTTAAATCTGGTGTAGGAACAGACATTTCTGTCGCAGATAAAAGTTATGTTATGAAGATACAGTTAAAATGTCCAAATCTATTCACTCCTTCACATCTTCCAGTACAGTGGGTCATATTGGAGTCTTTGCTGGGCTAATTCTGGCCCTTATGTTCGATATCGCTGTGTTAGACCATATTTTGCAGATTGAGTGTTTCAGACAAATATTGCTACAAGAACCCATAATCCCCAAAATGCAAGTGAGTGTGTTAATATTTCACTGTATAACCTGAATCCAGGTGCACCAAAGGAAATCTGAGGAAGGATAATGAGCAGCCCATCACTACGCCCGCTGCAGTGCTGTGCATGTCAGTCGGGAATGCGATTTTAAATAAAGGCTCCGTGGATCCTAGCACATGAGCTATCCTCAACTCTGCTCACCAACCCTCCAATTTCTCTGATCTTAATGTCTCTGTAATTAACCAAAAGTGCAAACTGCTATTTACAGAGACCTTGATTAGCCAGGCAGCAAAGTGGCTACAGTAAATATAGCTCATAAAAGTCAAGCAACATGGAAAATCAACCCTTGTGCAAACAGTTATTAATGTTCAGAACGCCCCAAATAGTTAATAGAGCTCGTCAGGGAGTTCAACAACTGGTCAACAATCCAATAATATTGCAGAACATGTTCATCCTTCAGATGGGACTTTGGCTCGCCATAATAAAACAATACATGCATCAACTTATTGGACAGGTTATTCACCCAATTACTGTCGCATGCCTCTAATATTTCGATTCCAGAAGCATACAGCAAATATAGCTCTCTGTCACTATACCCACAAACAGCCAACGGCAGCTACACCATCAGTGTACAATCCAGCTTCATTCCACTCCACACAGGAACACCCACAGTGGAGTGAACGCTTTTCATTGAAAACTGTGTTGTTTGATCATTTTGTAATTTATTGGTCATTTTTGTATCTGCAGGTACTCTTTGTCCCTTTGTGGTAGCTTTGTGTGTGTGTGTGTGTGTGTGTGTGTGTGTGTGTGTGTGTGTGTGTGAGAGTGTGTGTGTCCATTGTTATTTGTGTGTCATTTGTCTGTTTGTAAACTTTTCATGTGTGTTTTGTATTCTTCTTGTTCTTTTCTGTAAAGTTGTGATCCTCTCTGTGGTGTTTTGTTAGAAACCTGTCAAAGTGGACAGGGTACACTTTGGTTGAGTCCAGTATTTCAATGAATCAGCTGTGTTATTTATGAACTTTAAAGAATATTAACATTTCACAATATAAGTACATACATGCACATAATATTTAATAAATCCAGCAGTCCAGCTATTTTAGATTAGCCATTCTTCAGTAATCCATTCTGCATTATTAGTATGTTTACTTTCAATACTCAAACAAATGCGTGCTAATAATTTCCCCTTCTGTAATATCGCGTCTAATTGATTTTTTTTATGCAAAACTTGCATCAGTAATTCTACACAGTGCAATTTTAAAGGTATCTGTAATTCTACACCACTTACAGTCCAGAGATGCCAGAGTAATCAGAATAAATGAGCATTTCACAGACGATACTGCAAAACATGACAGTAACTCGCAGCTTTTCTCTGGGGAAAATTATTAATTAAAAGAAAAAAAAATTTAAAAAAAAAAGATTCATTGTAATTTTGGGGCCTCTGCGTGAGAAAAAAGAAAGACTTTTGTGTTTTGCGGTAACGGCCTTCCTCATACATGCACGTTAAAGACTGTTTTCACTGCTTCGGGATTAGCTCGTAAGCAGATGCACAAAAACTGAGGCATATGCAAAATCATAATCCATATGTGCCCTGTGTAATATCGGTGTTCAGTAAGCTGCTTTGGATAACTGCTTCCCCTCCACCACATGCTGCGCCGGGTTCACGGGCTCTATCGGGCGTTACGTCCAATAAATAAGCTTTCTATAGATTTTCCACGACGGGCTCCATTTTGTTGCCTTTCCCGTGCTGCCTCTGCTGCACGGCGGCCGGGAAGCAGAGCCTCCGCTCGCTCTCATCTTCTCACGTGCCACTTGCCGACTGTAGGTGGCGCTCAGAGCGCGAGAGACGGCAGCTTTCCTCCTCTGTGGCCGGACGGAGCCGAGCGAGAGAGGGAGAAGGAAGAGAGACCCCTGGATATAATTAAAGAGCGAGAGGGGGAGAGACGCGAGAAAACAGAAAGAGGTAGAAGCATTAATTTACTGTATGTGCGTGTGAAAATGCAGAGACGGGTTTAAATGCGAGGGTCACAGCGTGTGCGCACTTTGGTCTGCCATCTCGGGTGCGCGCAGGCTCGGACCTATGGCCGAGACACGACACCTTATAAAGATACATCAAATATAAAATCAGGTGTATTCACATAGAATACGGGGGTGACTGCAGCGGGGAAGTCGCCAAATGTTTGATTTGAAGAGAGAAAAAATGTTGGGAAATCCACGAAGTTGTTCGGGTGGATGCTCGCTCCGCCCCCGCCCCCTCCGGTGTAGTGTATAGAGTGTATGGGTGAGGGAGGGGGAGGATGGGGAAGAGAGCGAGATAGAGACCGGGAGGGAGGGAGAGAGAGAGAGAGAGAAGCGCGAGCGCACTCGTTTGGATTCACTCCACTTTCTCAGCACTCACGGTGCAGTCGCGCGACCTGCTCCGTGCTGGACCGGGAAGGCGGACAGAGTTTGAGGCGGCTGAGCGGTGAGCGCGCTTCTGAGTGGGAACTACCTGGAGACCCGCTGCTGACAGCTCCCGGACCTTGTGTTTGTTGCTCAGGTCGTTTTTTCTAAAAAAAAACCAAAAAATAACAAAACAAAAAAAACACTGCTGCCCTGTCCCATTGCTCCGTCCACCTCCACCCCAACATCTCCCCACGCGTGCCACCAGCGGAGGATGCTGCTGCTGCTGCCGCTGTCCGTAGAGCCCGGGCGGCGGTAACGTTTCTGCGGAGTAACTGAGTTACCCAACTCCTCCCCACCCCTCCTCGCCCGGACGGGTCTGCCCCCTCCTCCTCCTCCTCCTCCCCGGCTGGACTCCAGCTCCAGCCGCTCCTCCGGTGAGAGGAAGGACTGTCGGGCTGACGCGCAGCGCTGATCACGACACTCAGAGTGGACAGAGATTTGAGAGAAATTGGAGTAATCACCACCCCTGGCTGTCTGACTGGATTGTTTGGTTTATTTAGAGATTTGATTTTCGGGATTCTTATTTTTCTTTTTTTTTTCCCGGGAGGTCTGGAGCGGCTCCGTCTTGGTGCCGAGGAGGAGCGGAGCCTGTAGCCAGGCTGGAGCGCTCAGAGCCGGGGAACCGCGCAGCTCTTACCCGGTCCAGGTAGGAACTTCTCTGCACATAAATACGCGATCCATACACAAAATCTTTTTCTTCTATCTGCACATAACTACATTCATGCTAAATATTTCAAATATTTTGACTCGAGCTCCTTCTGTCGGACTGCAGGAGACGTTTTACGCACGAGAATAGCCCGAAACACATTCACTTTGTATTCAGTTTCGCTTGGATGAGCACTTATGCCTTAATTAAAAAACACATATTCGATGGAGGTTGAATCTCCGAAGGCACACGGGCGTTTGTGTCGAGCAGGAGCTCTTTTTAAAACACTTGTTGGTAAAAATAAATAAATAAATAAAATAAATCCATTTAGCGCGACTGGACCTTCATATTCTCTGCCTAATCTCCTCAGATGGCTTTTTTTTTTTTTTTTACCAGTGTTACACTACAGTGCTATTGATCCGTATCGATCCCCTCCCCGCTCAGCATTACCCCCGTGACTGTTAGTAATAAAATGCGTTCCTGTGGGTCACTTTGGGTTGATAAACCTTTCGGAACCTGGAACTAACCCCACGGTAATCCTGGCTAATGCATTCCGGGAGGAGAGTACAGTAGGGCAGAGTGTGCGCGCGGGTCCCTGTAGTGCATATAGGAGCATCATCATAAACTCAGTGGGGCTTCATTTAAGCTCGATCTGTAGGAGTTGTACGGGACGCTCGGTGTTCAGAGAATGTGAAAAGGCAGTGTCTTTATCACCTGAGGTTTGTCTTGGAATATAAGAGCTAATCTGCCTTTGGGGACTCTTGGCAACAAAACAGTCTATTCATCCACGGCTGCTAATAAACCAGACGCGCAGACGTGGGGGCATATATCATTCTCCATATCTGATCCTCTGCGGCACCTGAGGCCGCTTTGAGCACCTGTAGCATCAAATTAAACTCCCTTTTCCTCCGTCCTTAACACCCCCCTTTAATGAGCTTGTTTTCTGGAGCCTACGTGCCGTTAACATGGTGTGAAGGCAAATAAAGGCACAAGAGTATCAGTGTAAACTATCAAAGGTGGACAGGAGGGCAGCTGATGATGAATATCCACCGCGTCACCGCTTGGGAATCTAGTCAGTCCGGTCCCACCAGTCTCCGGCTTTCCGGTTCTCCTCCTTCCTTCTGTTCCATGTGTGCGTACGTGTATGTGCGCGTGCGCGCGCGTGTGTACTAGAAAGGGGGAGAGAGAGAGACCTGCTCCACATGAAGGAGGGAGGGAGGGAGCGAGAGAGAAAGAGAAAGGGGGGAGTGTATTTACATGCAAACTGCATCTGCCTCTCTGATACTGAGCTAAGTACTGGTGGTTTTCAAACACATGTTTCCGGAGACGCTTCCGTGGGAATCTGCCATGTTTTCTCTTCCTACACGCTTGACCTTTGACCCTATTCCCCACTACCCCACTGTCATCTCGCTCCCATAATTTCCTGTGAAACTCGTGATGTGAAATCATCCAGCTGCATTAGAAGCTTCATGTGTCTCAGCCAGTAAGGCGAGACCGTTGTAATCACATTTGGCCTTAAGGTAGATGTTGCACAGTAGAGCAGGTCCAGCGTGCTTCCTGGAACAACTGGAGAATCCACTTGAACAGTGGTGTTATTTAATAAAAGAATATTAATGAATTAATGTAGCCGCGTTGCTGCGTTCTGCTGTTGGACAAACATAAAAAGCCTCCGAGGGTGAGATTGTGGTTTTATGGTCGAGCTGGAGGGTTCCCCCCTGTGCATTCTGCCACTGTTAAGCGTAGATCCAGGTTTATTGTGCAGCAGGAGCGACTGAATTGGAGATATTCTCCCTGAGGTTTGCGGCCGGCTTCGATGGCAAGCCTGCTGTCACTTGAGCTTATGCCATCCGCCACTTTGAGGGTGAGGTCTGAGGTTTGATTCCCATCTTTAGGATTCTTCTCTTGCCTCCTCTAATTCAGGGTGATCAGATAAAACGGTGACAAACGTCACAGTCCTCCGTGGCTCTGCGGCGTGGGGGATTAGTCATTGGGGGGAGAAAGGGGATGGAGTGGGAGGAGGGAGGTCGCACCGAGTCCGTTCTGCACATTTCTGCGTAAAAATTGGAGATCTGAGCGAGTCGCATTGTTAATGCCCGTCATTAAAATAGGAGGAGGTAGAGTGGAAATGGGTTTGGTGTGTGAAATGGACACACACACATGCATTCACATCACTGCACTGCAGGAAAAGAGACATCCACCCTTCTGATTTCAGAGTTTTCACAGACAGTTTCCTTTCTAATTTAAGTTTAGGTGTGACAACGAGTGCGCAAATGGGAGAGGAAACCAAAAACTCGCATTAACACGCAGAAGAAAAAAGGAGAAATGGATGCTTTGTCACGTCTTTCCTGTGACACGGCTGGTTACTTGACTAATCCATTGTTTCTTCTTTTATGGTGTTTGGGTATGGCTCCTGAGCTCTTAGTCACAACTTGGAAATAGCAATAAAATCTTTGGCATCTCAGTGAAATTCACAAACAAGCTAGAAAAGTTTGACTGGCAGTAACATTTTCCAGTTAGATGATCCTTCGGTTAGTTTGGGAGGAAGAAAACCCTGAACAGGTCGCTCAGAGATGTGGTTGTACAACAGCCATCACATATTTTTCTATAGATTTCTATCCGAGAAGAAAACATGAATCATTTGAAATAAAACACAAACCTAGTTATAAATGCACATTCATGCTTCATTTTGAGTCTGTTAGGATGATGGGCTCCGGTTGGCTTTTGTGGTTTGTCGTTTTGTTTTTCTGAGATCAGATGTGTCCCCTCTTCCCACTGAAACCCTTACAGCTCGCGGAGCACACTGAACACGTCGCAGAGGTTTATATCTGCTTGGTAGCTACACTCTTGCTCTTCTGTAATAAGGCGAGGAGTCACGGGGGAACTCAGGGCATGGTGCTGTTGCAGCACGTCGGTGATATTGTGGACACTGTGACCTGATGAAAAAAACTTTCACCCACATTCTCCTATGCGAGGTTGGGTTTTTTTCCCCCTCTTTCTAGTGGCAAATATGTCATAAATCAACTAAAGGTGGTTGAAGGCTTGGCTTGAATTTTGCCGTGAACTGCAATGTCATCATCATTTTTATATTTTATTAAAAAGGAGCAATGGTAGAACTCCTCCTGAGGGAATCATAAACACACCCACTGTTAATTTCATGTAAATCAGTCCGGCTGACATGGAGATGCTTTACAGCCTGGCAGATGGAAGGTTGTCATCGTTTCCTGTCATAAATGAGACTAAACGCACCGATATGGAATGATATAGCCGTATTGATTTCTCTCTCTCTCTCTCTCTGTTGGTTAATAGAGGCGATCATTAAAGTGAGTTAAATGTTAAAAAACTCGCTGCGTGTTCTCACTCTGAGCAGCAGGCGTCATTTCAAGCTGCGTCTCTGCGTGTTCACATAATGCAGCCGTGCGGTGATGGTCGATAAACTGTCACAGGTGCTCGAGGCGTCGTCTTCAGATTTCTTTTGTTCGAGCATTTTACAGCGATGCTAAGCAGAGAGAGAAGTATTGAATGCTGCTTTTAGAAGCTGGAAGCAGAAGACACTTGTCACATTTTCTTGATAAATGACTAAAGTGATTTAATCAGTTCGTGGTTGATTAACACTAATCTGTTAAACTTGCACAGAGTCTCTTTAAGCTTCGCCAGCCATCGAGTGCAGAGAAGAATTAAATGTATGTATCAATGGGGCTGGCCCGATTACCATTTACTGGGCTCAGGAGGTTCAGGGGTAATTGACAGCAACTATTCAAACCCTTGGTTGGAGGACTGGGGCGAACTGGGTGCGCTGATCGGCACCAGCAAAGACACTCGTCTTTCGGCTTTGTTAAACACAAAAGCAACACTGATTTCCTCCATATTTAGACATAACTAGGTTTGTTTGTCTTTATTTTCCTCCAACGCAATGTGTGCCTCCCCATATGGAAAATATATATATAAATCTTATAAAGTTTGTATCTGTCTTTTGTGAAACTTGTATGAAAAGCATACAAGAGTGAAAACAGATATAAGATCCCTTGAAAAATTATATAATGAAACTTGTATGTTTTGGATACTTACTAAAACAATGTATGAAAGTAATGAGAAAGTGGTCACTTTCATGAGTAAATCATATAAGTTTTTACTATTTCTTTTCCATATGGGTCTGGATGATCAACAAACCAAGAGAACAGCACTGAGCATGTGCAGAGTGCTGAGTGGCACTGATAATGACTGAACAGTGTAGAACAGGTATATCTGTATCCAGAGCGCTCAGGTGATATATGATCTGTCTCTGCAGTTTTAAAGAACGGTTCAAATCAAGTCTTTTCAGGAGAGACATATACACTGTAAAACGCAGTATATAGTGAAACAGGAACTTCAGTGTCACCACATTCTCGATGATACCAGATTAAAGCACGTTTAACATTCTGCAACACATTTGGCATCCAAGAGTAAGAAAGCATCGTTATCCCAGATCTCTAAAAACCCGTGGCACCTCGTAGATAATCCGCCAGAGCCGTTTACCACGAGTGGTCAGCAATGACCAAATCATAAAGATTGCAGCGGTGAGTCAGAGACTTGGAATATGTAACGAAACATAGAGATGCATGCACCGCTGAATTAAAAGTGCAAAAGTGAGGAGGCGGCGTGCATAAGCACACATGATGTGTGCTGAAAAGGTGTTCTTTGAATGCCAACATAACATTTGTTCAATAAATCAGAAACACCCGATGGAAAACAAGCATCAGATCCAATCCAAGGCAAGGTCCCCAGCACAAACCCAGAATGTTGTATTTAGTCATTCAAGAACTAAATGCGTAATTGTAGAGGCTTTAACCAGCTTTTTTTTTTTTTACAGTAGTAACTGTAAAAGCTTCCCCTCACACCTTTGGCCACACCCTTTTTTATACCAAGAGTCATTGGAGCCTTTAAAAAATAATCTGAGTTTAGATTAGAAAAAAACCCCTCAAGAATCCAGCAGGGTGGACTGGAAAGAAGTGAAAGCAGCTCACTGATGTTATATAAGCATGTCAGTCCGTGTTATCTGGTGCTTATAAAGCAGTGGTAGTTTATTGTTATTATCTCCTCCTGCCGCAGTCTGACATTCATGTGGAATAAATATGTTGCCGTGGATTTAAAACCGCATTCAGATGATGCCCGATCTTTACTTCATACCAGCCTGCTGTTCATCCACCATCCGCTCCCATAATCCCCTTCTGCTGCTGCTCCCAGAGGATCACTGTGTGTGTGTGTGTGGATCAGAGGTTGGCACATCCTGTCAGTAGAAGGTCAAACGTTTGATCCCTGAACCAGCCAGTCGTGCCACAGTGCCTCAGACCAGGAGTTTCGGGATGAAAATTGCGCAACAGAAAGAAGAAGCAAGCATACAGAAACCAGCTGTGAGCGTGATGAAATCAGTGACTAAATGCACATAAATCCAAATTTTCCCGTCTGACAGCAACATGATGATCATGTGACATAGCTCGAGTTACACGGCATTTATGACTCATAGCGTAGTCACGTTGTTTTCATTTTTAACCCCGAACACCTGATAAGTTACAAGGCTGTGTACACAAGGTGTGGACACACCGATGATAAACCACATTGCACAGCTCCTGCTGCCTGTGAGGAGAAGTGTAGAGGCATCATAGACCCGAAAACCATTGATCATAACTGGATTATTTAAAGAGCTTCTTCTCATATTTGTTAAATTGTTGTTTACTGTTCACACAGTTCAGTGAACAAAAGGCTTTCGAGCTTTAACTGCTTTTGTTATAAAAGTCCTGCCCCCGTACTGCATTTTGACGAACGTGTGCTTTTGGTCAGGAAATGACTTTCTTTAAAAAAAAAAAAAGGAAGGAAGAAAGAAAGAAAGGAATCACGCAAGGCAACAAGCGGGGGATGCCTCCAAATCAATGCAGTTACTTAACTTGCATAAATAAGTTTAAGCTCCGTCTTCTCCGGCTTTCATTCGCAGCTCTGAGGGCAAATGACTGGAGCCTTGTTTGGCACTAAATTAAATGTAAATATTGTACCCAGATTCTTTTTATTGAATCAAGAAGCACTTCTGAGTCAAACTGCAGGACTTCCAAAGATTTACAGCACCCAGCAAATTCACGCTGAACATATCCAGGTGGTGTCGGGAGGCAGAAAGAACCTGGCAACCTCTGATTGTTGCATTTCAAAAGGGAGGATGTGTGTCTGCGTGCGCAGTAATCTGGATCAAACAATGGTAGTGAATGGAGTCATTAGAGTAATCCCCGTTGTGTTGGAAGGCAGGGGGACCACACGCACACACACACACACACACACACACACACACACTCTGGACTGTCCAGAAAGCTCACGTCAACCATGCACATCCTACCCATCTGAGATCTGAAAACATCAAAGGAGCTTTTGATTTTCTGTGTTTGTGTGTGATGTTTAATTCAGGCCTGCTCTGGTATGCGTGAACCTGAAGAGCTGGACATTCAGGTTACTGCATTTTGTGTAGGAAATACGCCCAGGTACAGCGGTGCGCACCTGCACGGAAACTTTTGCAAACTGGTTTCCAGTTTGGCCGCTGGCCATCAGCTCCATGCTGCCATTTTTGTGGTTTGTAATTGGTCTGATGGACTTCGTGTGTAATTACACAACACATTACCGCAATTAAAAATGATACCAGGGATAATTGTGCCTTTTATGTAACACAAAGGACTTTATGTTTCTGTCACAGTCACACAGCTTCTCTTTAGATGGATCTCTTTAAGAAAACCAGTTCAGTAATGACTTCACTGAAATACTGTGCAGCAGCAGAGGGACACCAGCGTATCGCACAGGGCTAGAAATCATTTAAGTTTATACACACTTATAGTTTTGCATATACAGTGTTAGAGGTGCCGCAGTTCATTGATAAGTGGCTCAATCAGTTAGGCAGTATCCCATTTGTTTTTTGTAATCGTTTAACTTCAGGCTACTGTGATGACGTTTCAAAAATTTGACTGAACAAAGGTATTCAAGTCTGCTGTCACCTGGGGCTATCTTCACGCTCGGCTGCGTCTGCCAGTAGTTTACAAATAATTTGTGTTAAATTATCAAGATTAAAATGTTCAGGATTATGATTGTTGTGTTGATCGACAGTCAAGTGTTGGACATATTAGCAGTGCAACACAAGTCCAAATACTGTGGTGTAAAAAAGTCAGTCTTAATTCTTTGTGTGACCTGCAGAAAAGTGGAATCAAAGAAGCAGGGATGAGGAGTCATGATCAGACTCCTCATGCCCTTTTTTCCTAGATGCTACATTTCAATCGCAGCTGAAAAGGGTGGATTTTGAATCCGTGTGTGAAAAGTGGCGTGTTAAGGAATAATCGTGGAACAATGACAACAGAGATGCAAGAATGTTGAGTTCTTTACGGTTTTCGTGACATTTCGTCATTCATTCCTTGATGCGTCTGCAGTCAGTGGGACATGTGTAGAGGTACCAGGGCTGTTTGTTATGGAGATACATGCAGTATGATGTGGAAGGACAGGCAGAGAGGCAGGATGGTTGGAAAATGCCATTCTTTAGATACGCCCACTCGTGCAGCGGGAGCTCATCCCTGCAGATGCACCAGGGAGCACAGACAAGCTGAACAGCTCAAGTCACAGGATCTTTAAAGTTTAACCGGCTCTGCAGAACAGCGCTAAGGTCAGTAGTCCAATTTATGTGCTAGAAGTTGTGTCTGCAGTTCAGTGTGTTCTTGTGCAGTCGTGTTTTTTTATATATATATTGCTAGCCACCTTTTTTACTCTGTTCTATTTTATTTCTTTTATTTTTCATACATGAAAACTAATGAACAGATTTGTTTTATGGGTTTGTTGGATTTATGGGATTTCTGCATCAGTGATCTGCATGCTGTCTGGATTTGTCTGATATTTAATTAACAGGATTAGCAAAAACTGCACATTTCATCTGGTTTTTCCATCTCTTAACCCGTCCGTGGATGGTTTTCAAAATAGATTTCTTTTAAAGCAAATGACAAAAAGCATTTTTTAAAATTCTGTGATCATTTTTTGTTACATTTTCTGAAATTACATGAAATATGTTGCAGTTTTGTGTTTGGAACTGTGACTGTCATTGATATAAATTCATTTAACCACAGAGACCAGTCAAGAATTTCCCTTGGCAAACACTGAAGTAGCGTTTTATTCTAGTTTGATTTTCATCACAATGGATTTTATTTTGTCACTGATTTATGATTCTAATTATCTGTCCTGATTTTATCCAGCGACCCGTTACTGTACGCAGAATTTTGAAAGTGTTACATCAGTTTTTAAAGGTTTTAAAAGTTTGAGAAGTACTCAGATATTTAAGTAAGTACTCAAAAAAGAAATTCAAGTCATAATTTAAAGGTATTCTTATAACTCTAAATCAAATGAATCATATAATAAGTGATATTACTTAATAGTCTGCACATTCACTAAAGCTTTCAAAGAGTAAGAAGCGTGTTTGTCTTGAAGCATTTCGCTCCGACTGGAGTCAGTTAGCTGATCTGTTCTGTCATCTTTCAGGAGGAAATACGTTTTACTTTTTTGCTTTCAAACTGCTACTTAAATAAAACACGATTTTTCATCGATGACGTTACTGCATTTTATCGACTTAATAAACTGCGGTGAAAATACTATGTTTAGACTGAGTTTATGGCTCAGCTGCAGCTGCGTTTGAACTTACAATTTTACGACACACTTGTAATTGTTTTACGTGCATATTGGAGATATTCGTACCAAGTTTGGCATGAGAGCACCCGGGGGCGAGGCGTAGAGAGGGGGCAAAAACCATAATGTGGCATTTACAGTGGTGGTAATTTAATGCAGCTGTGACTCCACGGGTATGCAGGTGGGACATTAACATGGAGACACACTCTGAATATTAACACTAAACACACACACACACACACACACACTCACAGGAGGTGGTCCGAGGGCCTTTAAGCTGCTTTGTAATGTATGAGTGCTGTTGTCTGGACACGCCCCCCCCCCCTCAATCCCTCTGAGTACTTTATTGTGAGTCTTTGTCTCTCGCCTCTTCCAGCGGCAAACACGGGTGGCAGCGAGCCTTACACATGGAAATGTTACTGTCCTTAGTCTTTGTCTAATGTCTTTGTAATGTAACACACACACAAGTGGCTCCAGCAGCTGAACTGGCTGTCCCGCTTTCTACACAAACATGCAAACACACGCACGCACACACTGCTTAGTGAGAAAGCTTGAGACTGTGGGAAAGAGGACGAGCGGGGCGATCTCTGGCTCACTCGTCCCCCGAGGAAGGCGCACACAAACTCACAAAAATGCGCACTACATGTGAACAAACATGCGAACATGGAATCCATGCACTTTGAACTTTTCACATTTTGACATCATCATTTCACATTCTGAAGATTATTTTAGCATCAAATTTTTCTCACGACTTGAATTCTTTCTTTTTTTTTAACCCCCCACGATCTGTGGAAACAACTGCAACAACAGAATCCCCTGATCTCACCTGAGGCCTTGAGTGGCAAGCATGCAGAAACCCAACGCACCTACGTGATTTGTTTGTGCTGAAAAGGCGAATAAAGCAAATGTTCTGATTCCATTTCTATTTTTATCACGAGGCGTTAAAGCAGCGCTCACGTTCAGGTACCACGAGCTGTGCTGAAATATGTTTTCAGCTGCTACTTTCTAAATGAAAATGTTGGCCCCAGAGGGGATATTGGCACTGTGATTCAGCGTGTTGCAGTTTACATTACAAGTGTTGCGTGAACTTTGCACATGTGCAAACTTTTATCTGCAATTTTTCATGAATTGAAAATCCAAATTGAATCTATAGTAACAAAGATGTTTTCAATAAAACTGCTTTCTCTGTTCTCGGGTAATGTCTCATAATCCACAGGGCAGGGGTTCATGTTTCCATAGACTCATTAAAGGCGTTTAGAAGGAAAGATATGTTGGACCCAGTAACTGCCTGTCATCCCATTCATCTGCTTTATATTCATATGTTGGCAAAGCATGAGCTCACCCTTAAACAAACTGTTTTCAGGAACAGCACCTTGTGTATTTACATGAGGTTTCATGTAAATACACAAGGAAATGAAAATACTTCATTGCATTGACAGTAAAGGAAGCTCACTTATCAGCGATCGCTGCCGTCACATCTGTGTGCGTATGTATCACACTGATTAGAGCCAGCCTTTGGTTTTGTGGAGCCACTCTCATGTGTTCAGAGCTGCATTAGCAGACTGGACACCAGCCAGCCACCCGAGTCGTTTTTGCTCCGTTTCCACAGTGACGTGTGAAATATCACAGGGTCAAAGGTCAGGGGTCAATAGTTTGGGGTATTTGGCAGCTCTGAAGAAAATATGTGAGAAAAGAAACACACGGGCATCATTTACACTGTAACAGACACACTAACACTCACAGCCCGACATGCACGCACACGTTCGCAGTGGTGCAGGGGTAATTCGGTGCCAGCGTGTCACAGTGGGGAGGGCGAGGGCGAACGCTCAGATCAGTGTCCGGTTTTTGTTGCCGTTCTCTGTTTTGTTTGAAACGAGTGGGAGATGGATAATTAGGGCCCATCGTGCAAGTGTGAGACGTCCCAAATCCCAGGTTGACCTTTACGTTTACAGAATAACAGAAGCTAATATAAAAGGCTAATTTGCAGCCTTCTGGGTCTGCTGCCACTTTGAAATTTATTTTTGATTTTAAATTTAAAAAAAAAATTTTGTGCAGGAGACTCAGTCCACACCACAAGGCCATTAAACAAACCGACAACAGAAATCATCGGTCCATAAAGTCATCCGTGATTACATTCCTGCTCATTTTCACTTAAAATCCTGCTCAGCTGCTTGAGTCGAACCATATGAGAATACTCTTAGTTTTACTAGACAATCGTTTGTCTTTTATTTAATGGGGAAAAAATGCTTTGAAGTTTAAGGCAGATAACTACAGTCTCACTTAACAGGCTGATGTCTGGCGTGGATGAAGCCTGATATCACCACAGTGCTCTGCAGGGTAACACTTTCTTTCTGGGTTCGTGTGAACAGATGAGGCATTCTGATGTGTGAAGGGGCACGTGCTATTAAAATAATATTGTCCTGGTTTTATGTTGGATTTGTGAACAGAGAAAATTCACTCCTCCCCTCTCTTTCAGACACACAAGCAGACTCCATCCTGTAGGGCAAAATAAACTGCGTGCATCCGAGTTGCGGGGTTCTTGCTTCCCATTCAGCATGCTGGTCCATGTTGGATCTATGTATGTTTGTGTGTGTGTGTGTGTGTGTGTGTGTGTGTGTGTGTGTGTGTGTGTGCGTGTGTGAGGGAGATAGTCTCTCCAAATCAAGTACGTGAGGAGGAAAAGTTAAAAAAAAAAGCACTTTTCAGATTAACCTCTGCGACCCGCAGCTGAGAAACTCCTACAGCAGGAAATACAGAGTGGAGTGTCTGTCTGAGATTTACTGCCAAGAAAAGATAATGTGTAGAGACACAAGAAAGAGGAGGAGAGGTGGAGTGAATGAGGGGAGAAGAAAAGAGAAGAGTTTATATCAAGAAGAGTCTGGCTCAGATGTAGCGTTATGAACACCAGGCCATCAGGAATGAAGTCGGTTTGAGTAAACACATTCAGACTTGACGGCAGAGTCGACTCTTATGAGTTCTGTAGAAAAAAGGATTTCTTCTGAGAGTCTGCAAGGTCAAGTGAAGTCTGAAATGTACTTAAACTTAAAACTAATAAACTCTTAGTTGGAGGCTTGTGTGTCTTGTGTAGTTATAAAACGGTTACCTGAAGCATTCAATCATTGATGACTTGCTGAACCTGTTGTACCACATTTGTATTATGCTGGAAAACAAGTACTATGCCCAACAAGTAGTGTGTGATGAAGGCAATGGCAAATGTTTTTCTTTATGTCTTGAATTGCTTGCACAGGAACAAGATCTGCTCTTGCTTGAAATTCTGTTTGACATTTAAAAAGCTTAAATTTGAGTTTATTATCCCTGCAAACAGCCTTCAATGCTATAGGCTACTCAGAATGTTGGACTTTAGGTTGGATTGCAAACTAAACATGTTTTGAGACGCATGAAAGACATGAAAATGATCCGATTTTCTACGAGTGCGGTCCTCCCCACGTGTTATCTTACTTTTTTATTCTAATCATGTGGCCCATTACCACCCGCTGCCTCTTGTCAGTATTTTTGGTCGCCTGCAGCAGCGTTCAGTTTGTCTTCCTGCCAGAGCAGTCGACTGGTAGCAGGAGGAAGTCATCACTCTACCCTGCTCGGCTGCTCTCCCCACACCGTCTCAGCCGATGAGTTCAGACTCGAAAACTTTCCGCATTCGGGTCTGGCGAGTAACCATTGAGGATATGTTTAGACGCTGAAGGAGATGAATTTAGCCATCTTTTCTTGAGTGGCCCTGAAATAAATCTGAGCAGCAGCTCTGCAGATCCTCAGTTATCAGTCTTGTTTGGTGCCGTCTGAAGCAGAACATGAGTCTTACTAATGTGTTTTCTGTCTCTGTCTGTTTCAGAGCGGTGTTTTCTGGCAGAGACATGGCGGCGCCGAGGTGTGAAGCTTTGTTCTTTTTAGCTGCCTTCCTGCTGGTGTCTTGCAGCGCCTCGCCCAGTGACATCCTCTATCAGGTTTTTGAGGAACGACCACCCAACACAATGATTGGCAGCCTGGCGACAGACCAGGGCCTGCCCAATGCCGGTCATCTCTATAAGCTGGAGGTGGGTGCGCCGTACCTGAGGGTCGACGGCTCCACCGGTGACATCTACACCACCGAGATCCCCATCGATCGTGAGACGCTGAGAGACTGCCGCAACCTGTTCGAGGGCGACAAATGCTACCTGGAGTTTGAGGTGTCGATCACTGACATGGTGAAGGGTATCGGCAATGGGCCGCGGCTCATTGAAGGTCGCATCGAGGTCCTGGACATAAATGACAACACTCCACAGTTCTCCTCGCCTATCCTGACTCTGTCCATTCCTGAGAACACGCACATCGGCGCCCTCTTCTCCATCCCCATGGCCACTGACAGAGACTCGGGGAGCAACGGCGTGGCAGATTACTCTCTGAGCAGTAGCACCGGATTAGGCGCTGACCAGCTCTTCAGCCTGCAGGTCGCCGTGGACGCGGAGGAGAAGCTGCCGCAGCTGGTCGTGATGGGCAACTTAGATCGTGAGATAAAGGATTCGTATGACCTGAACATTAGGGTACAGGATGGCGGGAAGCCTTCGAGGGCCAGCAGCGCTCTGCTGAGAGTTACGGTGACCGACCAGAACGACTGCACTCCGAAGTTTGAGAAAAGTCACTACGAAGCTGACCTACCAGAAAACAGTCCACCGGGACACTCTGTACTGCAGGTCAGCACACACATCAGTGTCGTACAATTCATTTTATCTGAATCTGTAGAGCCGTTAGCTCTGATTTATTATCGATAGCTAATCAGTCATTTATCCTCTGATTAATGTTTTTCAGTGTAAAATGTAACTTTAAACACTTACATTTTGCATTTAAAGGTTTCAACATGTTTACCTCTTCACACCCAACAGATCGTCGGCTTTCAGTTGTGTTGCGTAGGCAGGTTTTCAGAAACTAGAACTTCCTTGATGAAGTCACTTGTTTGTTTTGGCAGTAAAGCTTTGCTGTTAAAACCTTTTCCATTTTGAAAAATTCAATATGAAGTGGAAGTTGAGGACAGTTCTTATTTACTCAAAATTGTCCTCTATGTGTGATTTAGGGATACAAGTCTCAACCATATGAGATCCATCCTTATGGGAGCTTTTTCATTTACAGTCTATTAATCTAAAATATCACAAGTAAATGATTATTATTGTGTTATTTTAAAAGTAGCAAAGTTAGTTCTCTCCAGGCAAAACTGCGTGTGAGCGCTGCTGCTGCTGCTGTTCAGGAGTCAATCCAGAGTTTTTCTTGTCCGCCGAACATTGCAGTGGAACCTTTGGCCTTGTTGGCGATAACACTGCAGGACAACACGGAGCAGCGACTGCACGTAATATGCTGCTCAATTATCCGTACAGACAGATGGTGCAGCGGAGGTGAAGCGGGGCGTGGGATCGCTGTGTGTAGTCACATATTAACCACTGATTCAACTTCACCTTTGAGCCCCTGGCTGGAGCGGCGGTACGTGATGTTGCCGTCAGCGAGCAGAGCAGGAAGGCCCGGTTTGGCTCGGTGACTCCGCAACATCCCAACAAACCCACTTCACCATGTCATCCTCCACTTTTCGTGCCCCTTCTCCCAGACTGCAGTGCGGCCAGCCAGCCAGCCTTCCAGCTTGCTGTGCATGACTTAATCTGAGTCAGTCATGAGATTATCCACGGGGCTTATTGGTATTATTGCTCTGGATGTGGCTCATTGCATTTCAGAGAGCCACAGAATTCATTTCACTTAACGTGCGTTTGAGGAGCGATGCTTTAGAGGCAGCAGGACATCGCCGACTGACGACCCTGACCTTCTTAAATCAGCCAATGGCAACACAGACATGTATATCCCTTTCTTTTGACTTGTTTTTTAAAGGAACACACTGCTGCTTTGTGATTATTGTTAGCCTCTTCTAAAGCTGTTTCAGTATCGAGTCACCTTATTTTAGACCTTCAGGCAGCCAGATTGTTATCTCAAAAAAAGTAACATCAGTGGGTCTAACTTTGTTGTCTAAAAATGGGCAAATTTAAGTTTAAATCGCTAGATTTTTGGAAAAAATATATATATTCTGGATAAAAATAATGCATAAATAAGATTTGATTGATATTCCCTTGTAATGTAACCTAAAGTAAATTCCTTTGAACAATTCTTCTGTTCTTATATATTTAATGTGTGGAAAAGCCCAGTTACAGAGCCTGTGTGGGTGTGGTTTTTGATCCGATTTTTTTTTCTTTACATTCAAATGTTGCTCTTGTGCCTGATAGGTGCACTTAGGTACATGATATCCCCACCTTGCCAAGTTGAATTCACTGATCCTTTCTGCACCACTGCATTTAAAGCTTTTGAACTTAGCTCCGCCTACCTGAAACCCTTCAGAAATGGAAGCTAACCAGAAGGACATCAACCAGAGCAGCTCGAAATTTGGCATCTTTTCTTTTAAATGTAGCTCTAATCAACCATATCAACAAGCTGAGTCAGAACAATTAACAGTTTTTAGAGCCTTTAATCAAGTAATTAGCAGAAGACAGATCCTTGAAATTTAGCGCTTATTAAAGACCAAAGAATATTGACAGGGGTCCCTAATGCGTAGTCACTAAAATCCTAAAGATGATTTAAAAAACAATATGATGTTGACGAGCTGATTAATTAGTTCAAAAAGCAGCCTCAAATGGTTTGAAGAGTCCACACTGAACTGCCACGTCATTATAATGTAATTTAGTCAACAATAAACTAGACAGGATATAAACTCTGATAGATTATCTCTCTGCGTTAAGTGTCTGCAAGCTCATTTCCTCGGGAATAAATTCTCTAATAGTTTCGTGGAGGGGGAGAAACCAGGCTGATTTGGAGAATGTTGGAATAAATTAAAGGTTTACTGTTGTAAATCACCTGAAACATTCAGAAACTCTGGTTCACTCAGTCAGGAAACCAGACGCTCTTGCAGGTTAATTGTTAACTGGTAGATAAAGAGTGTTTATAGTTTCTGTATGCCTGGACAAAGTGGCCTTGGAGCGCAGCCAGTGCAGCTCTGTCCCCATCACAGTGGCACCGGGCTCCAGCAGCAACACTGTTCAATACACAATTCTCAGAAGCTGTCAATAATTCACCGCTGTTTGGTGATGTCTGCTGCTTAAGGCCAGAGCAAAGGAAAGGAAATCAATGGGCAGGAGAAATTATAATTTCACTTTCATGCTTTCTTTAACCTTAACCTCTCTGACTTGGATCAGCAGCTTCTATGGTCACATCATGGTGCTGGTGGTGGTCCGTCACAGTTTGTGAGTTTCTTGAGCAGACGATAAACAACATATTTATTATGTGGCAGTATGAACTGGAGTCTGTGTGAAAAACAAGAGTCTTCAGAGATTCTGTTAGCAGTAGCCTTTTAAACCCTGATTTCCTCCTAAAAACTGATTTAAATGGTTTTGGATATGGTATAATCTGTATCTTCATTGAACTTATATCATGTTTACATTATATTAGATTTTGATTACTAACGTAGCTGGTGTTTTTAGGGGCTTTAAAGGGTGTTTCTTATTTGGATCAATACGGAGCTACGACCAGAAGCAATCCCTTATGTTTGATTGGTTCTTTAAAAAGTAGCCCTAATAATCTTATCCCATTGCCAGATTCCTTTTTTGTATTTTAGTAAATCATAATATTTTGGACTTAAATTTCAGGGAAATATATTACTGAGTGCAAGCTTGGCTAAGAACCAGCCCAGCTTTAAAGGTATAATGGCCTTAAAAAAAGAAGAATAAAAAACCCCAAACATAATTACATTACTCTGTCCTGGGTGAAGGCTGTACAAACACTGGATCAGCAGCACCTGGGACATTTAAATCAGCTGTTCAAGAACTGCTTAATTTGAAACAACCTACATTTCTGACCGGCAGCCATGGCATTCAATGACTGCAATTAAAACGGATTAGATCCGTAGATAGGACAGGTGTGTTAACGAGTATTTCCTAAGTGATATTTTGCTGACTTCTCATATCTCCTAATTGACTAACTGCCCCCATTCACTTTAGGTTTGGACTTATGAAGTCAGCTTGTGGTTCATTCTGTTCTGTCCTATTCAGTCTCCTAATGGGCCCTGAGGAGCTGGGGCTTTTCTGATAATGAGAGGAACATTAACATTCACTTGTCTGCCCATTAGATGCCAATGACCCGCTGCACGGCCGTTAGATGTTGTTGTGTAGGGTTGTGCAATCAGCTTTGATCGGGTATTATCTTTCGCAGCATACAAACTCCTCCCCCTGAGGAAAACATAAAGGGCCTTGTACTGTTGCATTAGTAATGGTCATGACTCTTCATTAGCCAAAGAAGCTAAATAATCATTAAAATTTAACAGAGACTGTAATGGAATCATGACGCGTATTTCACTGACGTCACATGAAAAAGAGCGTGGCGAATCATTCTTTTAGTCTGAGATTACTTCAGACTTTTATTCTAAAGTTGAATGTATTAAATATAGAATATTTATTGCTTGTCATGAAAACTGCAAACCTGCCAAAAGATCAATGTTTTGATGATATTTTGATTTTCCAGTGTACCAAATGCAATTCTGAACAGGCAAATGATCTGATTTTTAATGTTGTTTTGGACAGTGTTTGGCTAAAAGATTGAATCTGTTTCTTTGTTTCTTTCTGTCCGTCTGTCTGTCTGTCTGTCTTTTGTTTTTTTCCAACTCTTGTAGGTCAAAGCCAACGACGCAGACACTGGCCTCAATGGAGAGATAGACTACAGCCTCCATCAAGCATCAGAATCTGTCCAAAGGCTTCTGCGCATTGACCGCGCAACAGGCATCGTCTACGTCAAAGGTCTTGTGGACAGAGAAGAAGAAAACTTTCTCAAGTTCTTTGTGGTGGCAAGAGATCGTGGACCCAATTCCAAGAGTTCCAAGGTCCTTGTGACCGTACACGTCAAGGACCAAAATGACAATGCACCAGCCATTGAGATCCGTGGTATTGGCTTGGTAACACATCATGATGGTGTGGCCAACATTTCTGAGGACATGCCTATTGGTACACCAGTGGCACTGGTCCAGGTGTCAGACCGTGATGAGGGGGAAAATGCTGTGGTGACATGTGTTGTTGCTGGTGATGTTCCATTTCAGCTTCGTCCTGCAAGTGAGTCAGCCAACGATCGGAAGAGAAAATACTTCCTGCAGACAACAACCCTGCTGGATTATGAGCGTATTAAGGATTACAGGATTGAAATAGTCGCTGTGGATTCTGGAAACCCAGCTCTGTCCAGCACTAACGCTCTCAAAGTCCAGGTTACAGATATTAATGATAATGCACCAAACTTTTCTCCTTCAACTGTTGAGGTAGACTTTGCAGAAGGCAACCAGCCAGGAGACAAAGTTCTAGACATTGTGGCGACAGATGCAGACAGCGGCACAAACGCAGAGTTGTTCTATACCATCACTGATTCAACAGCCAGAAGGCTCTTTAAAATTAATTCCAGCACTGGAGAAGTTCGTGTGAATCACTCATTGGATCGGGAAGAAAAAGAGCGTTATGAATTCCGTGTAACTGCAGCAGACAAGGGTGTGCCTAGTAAAACCGGCACTGCCACGGTGGTGGTAAATGTTCTAGATTGCAATGACAATGACCCAAAGTTTACACTGAATGGCTATAGCTTCTCTGTCATAGAGAACATGCCTCCACTCAATCCTGTTGGTGTAGTGACAGTCAATGATGCAGATAAGGATGAGAATTCCCAAGTCAGGCTGTTTGTGGAACAGGACAATGGCATGTTTGTCATCCAGAATGGCACAGGAACCATCCTGTCAAGCATCTCCTTCGACCGTGAAAAGAAGAGCACCTACACATTTCAACTAAAGGCTGTGGATGGTGGTAACCCGCCTCGATCCTCCTATGTGGGTGTGACCATCAATGTGTTGGATGAAAATGATAATGCCCCATATGTTACCAGGCCGTCTAACTCGTCCTTTGTACACCTACCGGTTGGGACCCGACCAAACACACACGTGGAGGTGGTAAATGCTGAGGACATTGATGCTGGACTCAATGCTGAGCTAGAGTATACCATCATAGGTGGAAATCCATATGATCTGTTCCAAATATCTACCAATGATGGGGAAATCACAGCAGCACAAGAATTAACCCCGAAGTACAATGGGCTACATCGGCTGGTAGTGAAGGTTGTTGATAAGGGAAAACCTCCTCGTAACACCATTGCACTAGTTCATGTTTTTGTAAATGAAACAAAATCAAATGTCTCCCTCATTGAAGCGCTGGTTGGACACAGCCTCTACACCCCTTTGGACAGGGACATTGCCGGAGATCCCAACTATGCCTATTCTCAGCAAAGCAATATTCTGTACGGCAGTCTTGCCGGTTTTGCTGTTGTCATTTTAGTTATAGTTGCCGTGGTCCTCATCAGACGCTGGGTACAGAAGGATACCAAGAGTGGTTACCAGGCTGGCAAGAAGGAGAGTAAGGACCTGTATGCCCCAAAGCAGGGCCCTAAAAATGGCAAAGGGAAAAAGAGCAAAAAGGGGAAGGCTCCAAAACCAGCTAAGACAGGAGAAGATGATGAGGACGCCAGTCTACAAAAAGGCCTCAAATTCAACTTAATCAATGAGAATGTCAATGACAGTCCCAGAATCCACCTGCCCCTTAACTATCCACCAGGGAGCCCTGATCTGGGGCGCCACTACCGCTCCAACTCCCCGCTACCATCCATCCAGCTGCAGCCACAGTCACCGTCTGCCTCCAAGAAGCACCAGGCTGTTCAGGACCTCCCTGCCACCAACACCTTCGTGGGGACGGGCGACAACAACTCTACTGGCTCCGACCAATATTCGGATTACAGCTACAAGGCCAACCCACCCAAATACAGCAACAAACAGGTAGGAGACTACGCAAACACAGCAGTGTACCACAGGGAAATCTATTGGACCAACCGGGTGTGGTAGTCACGCTGGGACTTATTTGGCAAAGCCAATGTTATTCCACCAAAGCTGCACTGATTTCCCTGCACATCACCCACCTCCTCACAGTTGTGATTCCTTTTATTTTAAGTTTGGTTCTGTTCACCATTTGTCTTCTGTTCTGCTCAGTTTTGGGTATTCACTTCAACATGGACACCACAAAGCCACAGAATGAAGGATTGCAGGGCTAGACCAAATATGGGCTTACCAATTTGTCAGTTCCTTACAGTAACCTCCCTCCTAAAATGGACTCTGTTGATCTAAAACACATTTATGGAGGATTTTTATGTTTGAGGTAATGGGTTTTGGGTTTTTTTTGGATGATGTTTTCGAGCCTTGCATTCAAATGTTTAATCTGCAGAATTTAATTAAAAGTTCCTGTTATAGCGAAATATGTGATATTTCAAAGAATTACTTATGATGTTATGTAAACCCAAGTTTGATAGCATACGTTTGATTGAGCCCCCTGTTCAACTTGGAAATCCCATATGGGTCTGTCCTTAGCATCTGTGTTTTTCATTTGTTTGTGTTTCATTTTACCTTTTTTTATGGTGGATTAAATGAAGGACATTATGAGTTTTCCCCATTTTATTATTCGCAAATGTTCTTGGAGTTCTTTGAGCACCCATTGAAAGGTTCATGCTGACATCCTCATTATGTCTGAATGTGTTATTCTTTTCTTTTTTGTCTGGAGAGCTGACTTGAGGCTTAAAGCTGCTCTTTATGGCCGGATCAGCTTGTTGAAGTGTGACAAAGAGTGACTGTGAATTCCTGAGTTAGTTTTCGTTCTTTTTTTTTAACCAATTTTTATTGTTTCTTAGCTTTCTTTTGCCAGAAAGTAGACTGACTGAGCAGCACTTTAGTGTTTCCATCCAGTTCAGACCAATTTAAGGTAATTTCAGCTCAGTCAGGGAGCCAAGCAGCAAAGAAGAAAGAAAGGAAGAAAGGCAATAAGAAGGCTAAGGGAGTGGGGTTATAAAGAGCCTCTACGCTATGAAGGAAAAGGTACACTACAACTAAATACGACCGTTTCCGAGCCACAACGCTTCCTGTCAGGTCAGCTGAAAGACGACTTTTAATTTAGCTGTGTTCCCAATCACAGGGGCTCAAAAGGCAATTGTTTGCACAGATTAATGGCAGGTAATTTTCCAGGCACCCGCTTTTGCCTTCTTTTACCCAGAGTGCCTTGCTTTATTCTATTTAATGTACAAAAAGGGGAGTTGGGAGGGGGTCTGTGAGATGTGGGCCATTAACTGTGTGATTGTGATGAGCGTTCACGCCACATCGGCTGTTTTGTGGCTTCATGTTGATGGACCTGCAGCTGTGAAAAGTGAAAATGTCACATGCGCCGAAAAAACCAGACAATCAGATTAAGGTGTTGTAGTGATGTTCAGACTGTACATACATGTGAATGTGAAACATTTTGTTTTGTTTCTGCTTTTTCATCTGCTGTTTATTTTGCAACATTACAGTGTGTCTCGTGTGAGCTTAACAAGGCCATTTCATTGTTCTACTTGCTTCTTAAAGACTTGTGTTGACTGTTTGAAAAGATGTACCAAAGACTCACACACACCTGCATTTTCACTGTCATTGCGATCATCAGTTTCAACATCATATATATATATATATATATATATATATATGAACACGCGAAGCAGAGAAACTGTTCCTTTCGTCAGTCCCGCAGAGTCCCTGCTGCTGTTGGCAGCTTGCTAGCGCTCCTGCTGGTTTAACATTTAGCCTGTTGACATGCAGGCATCATACTAGAATTTAAAGCCACATCTAGTCTGTGCACACCTGCTCAGTCGTGTACTCTCATGTACTTTTCTATGGGGACATAATTGTACAGTGTTTTGTTTTCTTTTTAACACTTTAAAGCAGAATTTATTTCAATAAACTTGTTTCTTAAATGTTTAAGTGGCGCTTTCTGTGCATTCACTGGGTTCTTGAATTGGGAATATTGGGAATGCTGCAAGGAGAGGTACAGTATTGTATTTTCATTTTCATTTCTAATATATGGAGAGAAAATGTATTTGGCCCAAGATGTTCTGAGTATGGTTTCTGCATGTTCTCAACACCTTTCATTAATAATGTCAAAACAAACAATTAGGTTTAGCAGAAAACACAGATTTTAGAGCTGGATGACAGAATGGTAACATATCTTTTCCCTTTTTAGATATTTTTTTTTATTCTTTATCTGACCATTTTCTCAATTATTTGGTTTTATGCTCATAATACTGATGTTTTAACAACTACGTTCAGACCTCACAGTTACAGGGAGCACAAGGTGATGTAAAAAAGTCCTCAAATACATTATCTACTAAATTATAAGGTAAGAGAAGGAAACCCATCAGATTACATCTGAGGATAATTAGCAAGCTTTTTCCTTGACATTTTAAAGTTTTTGCTCCGTTAAAGCTGAATAACATAAGATAAAACTGACTGTTAGTTAGAAAAGTGGCTAATTCTGTCAATCCACTACTTTTATTAAATAGATCAGAGATAGATGGATTATCATGTTTTTTTTCCTCCACTACATTAATGATGTATCCAGATGACTGTTTTAGAGCGACATATCCGGTTTATGCAGCTCTGGGCTCATAGGGCAGAATCATCAGAGTCATGGTGTTAGCCCTAGCATCACATCTAGGAAACAGCACAATATAATAATAGCTGTCAAATTGTGCCAAGTATAATCATCGGGTCATAATGCAGTACTTTCCCAAGTAAATATTTAGTGATAAAGACATATTACAACATTGTTATCTTCAGCTACACTTGTTAGCATGCTAACATGCAAACCAAAGGCTAACTGTGCTACTGTTAGCACTCTATCAGACGTTCTATAACAATGACAATTTGTGTAGTACTCAGAAATAAGTGTAGATTAAACGTAATACTGAGACACTAAAAGGAAGCCAAAAACAAACTGAAAACATACATTGCATGCTTAAATTCTTTACAGATGGTTGACAAGCAAATAATCATTTTTGTGTTTGGTGGAAATGAGCATTTCTATAAGCAAACACTCAACTAAGAACCACTCGCTGAAAATAGCATTCTTGTTAGCATTTCCGATGGAGGTCTATTACATGAGCTTTACAGTTTGAACAGTGCTTGAAATTTACTTTTGCCCTTTGTTCCAAATATGTTTTCTCTCCATAACAGCTGACTGGAACACATCAGCTATTCTCTCAGTCACTTTAAATTTACAGCTGCCTACCTGGTGGCGTGTTGCCTACATGCACGCAAAACACACCCAACACTCTTTCAGACTTTGAACCTACAGCAAACAGCACAGAAAGAACTGAGATCAAAACAACTCTGAGCAGGTGCTGAACCCGCTGGGGTCAAAGGTCAAATATCAATCAAGAACAGCTATTAGCAAAGAGGAGCGAAGAGGCCAAAAGTTAACAGCTCTCCCCGACTCCTCCCTGTGTCTGGTCTCTACATTAACAGTCCGGCGGCATCCTTCCTGCTTTTACGCTGACCAGCTCAGCCGTTTCTATGGCAACACAACGACCTCTGCCTGTGTGTGTGTGTGCTGACTCATAGTACTGACCAACCTCCCTCTCCGTCCATCCAACCCAACACAATCCTTCCTTCTTTGGAAAGCTCTGCCCTTTGAATGAGGAGATGTGTGTTTGTATAAGCTCTGAGCTAAATGACTTCTGGATTACATATTACCATCTGTACAGCTGAAGCGTTCCAGTTTTAGTTTGATACTAAAGTTGTGTTGAATACATATATTTATCAAATACCAGATGATTAAGCTACTTTTTATTTTATTAGAAGTTTATAATCCAGAATCAATAGTAACAGTGCTGAATAGATATGCCCAGAATGAATTCAGGACAAAAAAAAAAATTCAAGCCAGGACATATTTGAAACATTGGATAAGAAACTATAAACATCTTCATAGAGGTGTGCAAATGTCTGCTGTCAGGTCTCGCTCTGTGTGTGTTGTTGTTGTAGTGCTGTTGCGTATCTCTGTGCCAGCAGCCCAAGTGTCATATCATGGCGCCTATCAGCTGTTTAAAGGAGAACAAAAACAGTTTTCACAACCAGCACTTCGTTCATATCTGCACTTTCACTCTGTTGTTTGAGTTTGATTCATGATCTGAGCGTTATGCTCTACAGGCTTACAGGCTGTGCAGAAAGCTCCTATGGCACATTTAGTGTGTCTTAAATCCAAAGACTACTTCATGCTTCATTTGAAGTGCTTGTGGGAACATTCTGCAGCTTTTTTTTTAATAGTCTCAAATAGGCAAAGCAACAATTCCACTCATTAAAAGCTGCAGCTGTTTTTGGAGGGTCGGCTTTTGTGAGAAAAGACGCAGGAGTCAAGACATCGGAAGAGAACCATGTTGCTCTTGGTTTCAAATGTCCAAACCTGGCTTGTTGCGAGAGAGGCAAGACACAACAGGCTAATTGTTCGGAGAACCTCTCCAGGAGAGTTGAGTGGAGTTTCGAGATACGCAGAGAGAGCTTCCCAAAATTGCAGGGTGGTGGTAGGTGTTGTGCAGAAAGTTTTAATTGTCCAGAAAAATATGAGCGAGTACTAGACTATCCTCATTAAAGCATTGTTTGTGCATCTTAAATCAGGTACTACCGACGATCAGTCTGCTGGAGTGGCTCCAAATCTTGGTTTATCTGGGTATCAGTCTTGACACTGATACCCAGACCCTGACAACCAGCTCTTCTTGGTTGGAGCTCTAGGTCTTCCAAGAAACACATTTCTATAAGGAACTCCTTCTAAGCATGTCGTCATGCCTGAAAACAACTCAGCTAGCAGGCATCCAGGAGGCCGATGCTTTTCTGTGGGCCCGCTGTAGTCATTAGGAACATGGCATGAAAATAATACTGTTGTTTCAGATTTTTGTCTCATATTTTCTTCTAATTTTGAAAACATATTTGGTATTCATACCTCCACAGGGCAAAGGTAGAGAAGGGAAAAAAATTTTTTTTATTTTTTTTTATCATATCAGAGATAAACTTACATCAGCCACCAAGTTAAAAAGCCCTGGAAATGCTGGAAATGAAATGAAATTTTCTCCTTGAGTTATTGGGGTGAAAAGAAAAATATTAATCTCTTTCACCCACAATAGCAATCAGACCATCAGACCCATTCATTCAGTGTTTCAGCTTGTCAGCTTAACAGATGAAATCCATGAAAATGACACACCCGAAACCACACGATGAACCAAAATCTGGTTTCCATCCCACTGGACCTGTTAATGTTTACACTCAATAATCAGCTCGCTCACTTCATTAAACCATAGGCAATTCAGAACAGGTGTTTTTAATCAATAGCATGTGTTTCTGTAGTTTGACTGACAGAAGACTTCCTGTTTCTCTGCGGTCCGGCTCACTGTCAGGAAAAGAAACTGTAATGGCAGTCATTAGGCGGGCAGCTAGCAGCTTTTTCTCCCCCAGAAAATTACTGTAATTTCATGGCAGCGGCTAAAATATCATCAGGCTGGGACAGAGTGCCTGTCATCAGTCAGGTTCAGCTGAGTGGAAGGCAAGGTTACAGATACTGCCACTGTACTCGCACGTTACTTCAGCTGCACACTTTCCTTTGCCAAAACACTCATGTAAAAATAATCACAGCTCCTTTTCAGGATTTTAAAGTTGCACTAGTCTTTTGTGGTTGAATAGCTTCTCCAGAAGATTTCTTTTAAAATAAACTCAGAATCTTCACTCATCCATACATAATGCTGATACATTAAGAAGATATCAGGACCCAGCTCATGTAAAATCAGCAGTTGTTGTGAGCATTTATGAGTCTTTCCCCTATAAAGATCACATTTGATGAGCTACCCTGTACCCTGTAGTCTTTATCAGTAAAGACATGGTTTGGGCACCATTAGAATAGACTGTGTAGAGATCACCCACATTAACTTCTGATGCACATTCAGTCATTTTATTCTGGAATCCAGTCTGAAATATGACAGGAACAAAGGTTATCCCCAAACGTTGCTTATGGGGGAAAGAGTTTACAACAATTTTACAACAATTTAGCTACAGAAATAACATCAACGACATCAAGAACCTAAAATTCCACCACAGGTCTTTTGGTACTTTTTAGTATTAGTATTACTAGAGTACCTAAAACCAAAGAAACCAAAATAAATATGTCGTTACTCCATGGGAAGGTTCGGGTATTTCCTTGAATTTGTCACCTTTCTATATTATTCCTTTTAGCAGTAGCGCTCGTACTAATTATTTGTTACTGGCTGTTCATTGTTGTGAGTATAATGTTTTGAAGGTTGTGTGTATTCACTGATTCGAACAGCTACTCGCAGTGTTTATAGTGGCAAAGTTGCGGGTCCAGAATGGTTGGGGAGTTTCATCACAAAGGGCCTTTGTAACACTGACACACAAACACAGACATACAACACACACATTCCTAAGGCGTGGGTGTCTGTCAGCACAAAGTAATCCTCTCAGCTTGTGTGTGTGTACGCACACACAAACATCGAGGCATGTCTGACAGGTAGAAAACACCTCACTCCTCAAATTACATCAAATTATTGGATTCATGAAGACACCCAGTACCAGCTCTCCTTGAAATAACTGATTTAAACAGTTCACACTCTGTTCGGATGGCAGGAGATTAGCATCTGAACGTTTCGCTCAGGTGTTTATAGGACACATTAAATGAGTCTGAGGTGCTGCTGGAGAGTCACCTCCTCCAGTTTAAGAGGAAGAGAACCGTTCATCTTGTTTAAAATTCAAAATATTTGTCCAGTTATTTTTGCCACAGGATTTGGATACCTGTAAGTATGACTACAGTTAGCTCAAATCTTAAAAGTAGAAAAAGCATCTGTCTAATAAACCCAGACTGAAAGCTGGTCCCACAGAAAATCAGCCTGAGAGCTGAAAGCTCTAAGAACAACAAGCCAGCAGTCTGAGTCTTTTAAAACTTACACACTAATAATTACACTATGAAATTTATAATGACTTAAAAATGCGAGATTCAAGTTTATTGTCTTATACACTGCAAAACACAAGTGGTTACACAAAGCAATGAAATTCTTACTTCCAGCTTCCCTTCAAACAACTAAATAAACAACTATCTAAAATAAGAATAAACTTAACTCTGAGCGTAGAATATAGTAAAACAGTAAAACAAGTGCTTGTGTAGCTTGTGTGTGGGTGTAGTCAGAATTTAAAGTGCGAGTAGTTGCAAGACTATCACAGTGGTAATATATACAGTATATACAATATTAAAATAGTTTATATTGTATGAGGTTGTATTATATAAATGTATAAAATTGCAAATTTACAGCTCAAAGATAAACACAGAGATAGAGTGTACCTCAAAGTGCTGTGAATTATTAGCAGCAACCCACATTAGCTTTGAAAACATTACGCAAGCAACCAAAGATGTCATGATGCAAAACAGCAACTTCAGTTTGTCCTGCTGTACCTCATATAATATACAGTACAAATATACAATCACAGAACTTCCAAACATGAAGGGAAAAGCTCTGTATCATCAGCACCACTCATGTGGTTTGAGCTAACCTATCGTGGTGGCTAGTTAGCTTGCTAACTCGGTGGTTTTAGATAAACAATGTAATGAGAGTTACTTCGTAGATTCCTGTTCTCCTTATGATAAATGATACGTCTGCTGACATGGTGGAAATGTCTGTCTACAAGCAGCTAGCACACCTGTAAGTAAGCCTTTGGGAGATTAGAAAATGTTAGCATGCTAACATATGAAAACAAAAAGGTAAAGGTGATGAACAAAACACCTGCTGACCATCATTATTTCAGCATACACTTCCCATATCAGCAGCCAACGTTTCACAGAGCCGCTGTTTTTGCATCCACATACCATGTAAAAAAATACATAAAACTGGGACCAAAGCAAGTTGGGGCTCAAATTTAAGATGAAACCAATAAAATTAAAGTAGACCATTTTCTTCTGTCTTAGTGTATACGGAAAGGAGAGGAATTAAACATTTTAAAACAGTTAAGTAAATGATTAAAATAGAGTGATGGTGTAAAAAAAAACCTCTCGTGGTTTCCTGCCAAAAGCTTATTTTGAGAGCCAAAGGACGGCTCAGGAGCCATTCACAGGAGCCGTTTGGCCAATTTAAAAGCAGCAGTGACAAAATGGGGACTACAACAACAAGCAGCAACATTTTTCAATCACTTCAATCACAGTTCAGTGCTTCAGTGGACGCCACCAGAACGTTCCTGCTTGCTCTCAGGGAAGAAGAAGAACAGGACAGGAGTGAAATCATCTTCAGAAAACATAAAATCATCTTAGCCTTTTGAGAAGTGCCAGTTTATTTTAAACAATCCATAGAGAGCCGAGAGAGCCATGAAGGAACTCTTATTCAGCCTCTCTCTCAATCTCTGTCTATCTCGGTCGCCCCCTCAGGGCTGTGATTGTGTTCGAGCCACTGAGACGACTCAATACAAAGATCAGTGTGTGTGTCTGTGTTTTACTTTTATGTGGCGCCAGAAATCAAAAACACAAGAAACATAATTTTGTTATTGTGTTATTGTGTGTTCAGTGCATTTATATAGATTTCTCTCTCTATATATATATATATGTGTGTGTGTGTGTGTGTGTGTGATGTCTTGCCACCTGCTCCAACAACACAAGTGAAGTGGAATGGAAACCTGCCTCAGGGTTTACACACACACACACACACACACACACACACACACACACACGCACACAGGAACAAAACAGGCGACAGTAGATGCAAGCATGACGAGAGGAGGGGGAGTGTGGGCCCTGTAAAGAGGAAAAAATGAGGAGGTGGAGGAGATGATGAAGCTGAGTGCAAAACACACACGAACACACACGCAGACACACTCAAACCTCACACAGACACACGCTCACTCCACATATCAGCATGTATGTTAGCGTTATGTTTGTGAGTGTGTGTGACTGGGCTGGTAGCAGGTGGTATGACTCAGGAGAGAAGAGGGCTGCAGATGTGCACCGCATAATACACATGCATGCACATACACACCTGTAAGTGGGGTCAGAGGTCAGAT
The DNA here is from genome assembly GCF_000239375.1 of Pundamilia nyererei. Taxonomy (NCBI): domain Eukaryota; kingdom Metazoa; phylum Chordata; class Actinopteri; order Cichliformes; family Cichlidae; genus Pundamilia; species Pundamilia nyererei. The sequence continues at coordinate 2,071,335 of NW_005187480.1, read as the reverse complement.
GCTGTACAGCTGCTCTGCACACCGGGCTGCTGAACTCTATCTGCAGGAAAGTACGCACACACACACACACACACACACAACATAGCTGCTTATTGTTATCATCAGCAGTGGCGGCAGCAGCTCGGATGCTGCCTGCAGTGAGACTGTGTTGTGTTGATAGAAGCAGAGCAGGATAACAGAAATGCAAAAAGATGGGATGGGATTGGTTTGGTTCACGTGTTGCTGACCTTGATCTTGATGTGGACTCCACACTGACACAACAAAGCTGAAGCCTGCTTCATTTTGAGCAGATTTTGGCTGCCACAACTGGACATTTGTCATAAATAACAAGGGGTTTTGTCATTCTTTTCTTTGGTGAGGGGCACTTTGATAAAAGTCAGCTTTCCAAGTAGAAATGAAATCCAAATTGGCAAAAAGAAAATGCAAATGAATGCAGTTTTCCATCCACTACTGTCATGCGAATAGCGGAACTTCATTCTCCAGTTGTTGCCAATAAGCCACCACAAAAGAAGAAGAAGAAGACAGAGTAGAGATTCATTAAAAGAACTCCAGTCAAAGCACAAACGATGGAAAAGCTCTGCGGAGAACATGACTTCTTCCACTATTTTTTCTGTCTTAATTGGAATGGGGTTCACCTCTGTGAAAAACTAAACGCACGCTGGCTTTAATTTAAAAAATGCAATTGACGAGATTATTGGCATGACAGGCAATCTAAAAGAGGAATAAATATTTTGACACGTGATTTCTCGCATCCAAGACCAAAAGAGCATCGGGATTAGGAGTCACGGTAGCAGTAGCATCACTACTGCGTACTTGCCAAAGTAAGAGTAACAGTAGTATCAGTATCAGTAGTCACAGTAGCCGTAATAGTATCAGGATCAGTATTTTCAGGAACATAGTGCAGTAATTGGCAGCAGATGCTAAGTGACAATCAGGACTGTCAGCAGCGAGTCTCTGGAGAGTTGTGTTAGAGAGGGAGTGCAGCTCGATGTGTTAAAGGACCTTCTGCCAAGTGTACAGTCACAGGCAGTCACCGCGGCAACCGCCTCCGTCTGCATCCTGACTGACAGGTGACGATGAGGGAAGTGACAGCTACCGGAGTGAGCGAGGGAGAGAGACAAACATGACTTCATCAATCAGGAAATAACACATAATCACCAGCAGCCCTTTGCTTCCTCTTGTTATTTGATTATAATGCCATCCTACAACAGTAATTGATCATTACACGGAGGCTATGGTCTGCCCTGTTGCCTTCATTTGTGTTCAACTTCCTGTTTGGTGTTTACTTCCTGCAGCTCTCTCTCCCCATCTGTCAAATAGCAGCCTCATTGTTTGACCTGACAAACAAGAAGGAGAAGCAGCAGAATAGGTGAGCTGAGCTGCATCCTCCATCGCTGTCTGTCCGCTTGCGGTTCATCTCCTGGCTCTGATCCGAGCACAAACAGCAGAAACACATTCACTGTTTACACTGATGGCTGCGCGTCACAGTGAAGAGCTGCAGGTACGGCGTTTTTGAAAGTAGGAAAGCAGTACAGATTTCCCAGTGTTGAAAAACAACAAGAAAATAAAACTTTGTTTTTTCTGAAACGCTGGTATCTGAAATAGTCTCTCCAAAACACAATCCATTGACTACACCCACGTTTAACGCCTGTGCTAGCCAAGAAGGTTGCATTTTAGTCCCGTGCTAAACAAGGTGGTTTCAGAACACGTGACTTGAATGCAATTTAGCTTTCAAGTTTTATTTGCCCAAATAAACTTCCTAACAGTCACCATGTGGAGGGTAATCTGATTTGGGTTAAAGTATTAGTTTAAAAATATTGCACTAGCATGGACTGAAGATTATGTTGCATTGTTAGTTATCTAGATTAAATGTGCTGAACATTTCACATAATGACGTTCTCCAATTGTAGCTCTAGTAACTGCACAGACAGAGCTCGCACTGACAAACGTATGGTGCACAGGCCTGAAACTGCTCACTTATAAAAACAGAAATGGTTACCCCTAGTCAGCCAATCAGGAGAGAAGGTGGACTTTTAAGGATGAGCCGATGAACCAGTATGATATAAATCTGTTAGTCTGCAGAGTTACTCGAGTAAAGTCCTAGAATAAAAATAGACCTGGAAATGAGCAGGATAGGTTCACTGTAAAATCCTCAAAGCCTGCGTGGAGGTTTTTGAGGGTTTTGTGTGATGAAAAAAAAATCTTGTCTTCAGGTATTATAGCAACAAAAATGAGCTTTAGCTAAAGCTAATATGTAGCCTTCACTAGCCGAGTGCTGTTCTTGTTGTTTCTCGCCTACATCGCATGTTTTACAGCAAGACAGGATCTTAAGTCAGCCTGGCTTTGATTCTGACCGAGTGTGTTGGTAGCGAGAAGTTTTCCTTTGATCCTCATTTCTGCTCTTCATCACATTCAGTCCACTTTGTAATCTTCATCTCAATCATCCTCATCCTCTGCCTCCATACACACTTTTACGCTTTGCAGGCTTCAGGTTTAAAGACTGTTTTTAGCTCTGTGCTGCTACTTTATGTCTCCTCCTCCCTACACACACACCTACACACACACACACACACACACACACACACACACTCAGATACAGATACACACACGCCTCTGCCAGTCATAAAATCCCTGGACCCTGCAGGGCAGAGCGTGACGAGGGCAGAGGGCGGCTTGCTCTGTGTGTGTGTGTGTGTGTGTGTGTGTGTGTG
>NW_005187480.1:2020558-2068558 GCF_000239375.1 Pundamilia nyererei | reverse complement strand
GTGTGTGTGTGTGTGTGTGTGTGTGTGTGTGTGTGTGTTGGTTAACTGCTTCAGCACTGAGGCAGAAAATGACGCAGTGGTCGACTGAGCTCAGAGAGGTTTTATAGAGCAAAGGGGCTTCCATCCTTGTTGGCAAAATACTTCTCGTTCATCCTTCCTTCCTCTCGTTTTTCTCCTGCTTATACTCTCTCATTGTCTTTCCTTTCTCTTATTCCTTCCACCTCCTTCGCCCTCATCCACCTTCTCTCATTTCTCGGCGCCTCTCTTCTTCTCTTCTTTCACTTTTCCATGCCCTTTTTTCCTTCCTTATTATCTTGCGTTCTATATTTCTTTTCATTTATTTCCTTCCTTCCATCCTCTTTCTCTTCCCGGTCTTTCATCCTGTCTTTCCTTTCCCATCTCCTCGCTGTTTTCTTCTTACTCTCCATTTCTGCCTCGACCAAACTTTCATTCTCTTTCTTTCCTTCTCTCTTGTCGTCCCTCTGTCTCCTCTCTTTTTATTTAGTATGACCACCTCGTACTTCACCTTGAATCACCTCTCCTTCCTCTGCTCAGACTGTGGAGAGGAGATAAGAGAAACAGAAAGAGGGAGGGAGATGTTGTCGTTCTTTTACTCGGCATTTTCTCTCCATATCATCTGAAGTGTCTGTTTGGATAGGAAACACTCGTCTCCTCTCTCCTTCCCCCTCTTTCCCTCTCTTTATCTCCCTCTCTCATCACCTCTCTGCTTTTATCTCATCCACATTCTTCATCCTTTCGCTTTGCTCTTGCTTCCTCCTCTTCTTCTTCCTTCCTATTCCTGGTTGCATTTTGTTACCAGTCAGCAGGATGCGAGGAGTCCTCAGTGTTTTACTCATGGCCACCAGTTTGGATTATTTGAACTTTTGTTCTGTGAAACGATTCCTTTTTTCTTTGTTCAAGTAATTAGATGTTACAAAAAAAACCCATAATTAGTGGTTTAGTGGCGTTTTAAGGACCACAAACACCAACTTTTTTAGACAAAATCAAATCAAAAGGAGTTTCTCCACACAAGTGTCACACTCTTGTAAGCCATCGGTGATCCTAGCAAGCCTGATCCAACTTTCCCCAACACCGTCCACTTGTCTGCTGTTTGTAGAGCACTGGAAACTCCTCCCAGATGTTTTTAATCTTCATGATTTAACTTCAGCTCATGATCATCCACACATTCTGTCTCCTGTTTATCTTCTTTGCATTGTTTCCCACAACTTAACTTCCCTAAATAAACTTCCTTAAATTAATTGAAAAACCACAACAATGATCACATTACAGAAATAAATAACTTCCTCATTTATGTCACTTGATAGCAGTAAAAGAAAGAAGAGAAGCTAGCTGCTGTCACGCACAGCATTTTGTGGACACTTCTATCTGCCCTCAAACAGCTCTACAATATCGACACATTACTCACATTATCATCAATTACTACGGCCAATAGGGGGAAATGTCACTGGGATGTAAATGCAAGCAGTACCTTTGGAAACTGTAATAGCAATAACGTGTAACAGCAGCTCACAATAAGCCTGCATTTGGTCCAAAATATTTTTCCAAATCTAATGAAGTAGCAGATTAAACAGGATGATACAATCAGTGATTGAGTTTTATTGCTCATCCATATTTCAAATGAGAGTTCAGCTCGCAGCACAGATCTTGGTTCAAGTATTTAAGGAGGGTTCAGTGAGGCCTTCAACTGCAGCCTGGTGTGTGTGTGTGTGTGTGTGTGTGTGTGTGTGTGTGTGTGTGTGTGTGTGTGTGTGTGTGTGTGTGTGTGTGTGTGTGCCCGCCCGATTATAACAGCTGTTTCTCTCTCGCTCTAATCCTCTGGCCGACCTCAGCTCCCCATCTTCCATTTCATCTCGTCTTTATTTTCATTTCACTTCCATCTGCTTTATTGGTTGGAATGAGAGGTCTCACTGCTGACAACAATATATTTGAATAAAAAAAGACAAAAATACATGACTAATACATCAAAAATCGGGACTCTGCCTCTCTCTCTCTTCTCTCCCTCTGCTTCAGTCTGGATTAGTGGCTCGGCCTAATCTCTGGAGGTTAAATTAGAGGATTGAGGTCGGATGTTAACACACAGCTTCACATCTGCGACTTTTTCTTCTGCTTCTTTCTTTCTTTTGGGGAGGGGAGCCGAAAATTTCCCTGAAGGTTTGTGCGAATCCCGTTAAAGCCGCTGCACAAGCTCAGAAACAGAAAATAACAAATCTGCTCTTGGTCCGTGTTTGTCGGACTGCAGCGCTCGTGTTCTCTCCTCAGCTGCTGTCAGAAACTGAACGAGCATAGCTGCCTCTTAATGTTTATTTCCAAAGAAGCCAGCGGACGCTTTATCTGCTCTGACGCACTCTGACAACTAAAAAAACACCAACAAACAACCTCATCAATACACGAAATAATCAATAACGACTTGGAGTGGAACAGTAAATAGACAGGAAGATTTGTTGAGGCAGACTGCGTTCCCTGTGCTAACAACATTATTAAATCACATTGGGCCTTTGAAAATGCTGCAAATAAATTTTGAAACCGTGGCCAAAAGCAGGGGTACATCCAATCATTGCAGCTTTATGAAATACGTGTTCATACAACAGTGATACCATATCATTACTCTGCTGCTGTAACAGCCAAGGTCGTGTTCTTCCACACCTTTGTGTTTATTTAATATGATGGATGCCGGGAAACAATAAGCATTTTTCCATTTTTCAAACAGTATATAGAGAGAAAAAAAAATCAATCGAGTAATTGGAAAATGAATCCCTAAAGAAGATAACCACAGAAAAACCCCTTAAATATCAATGTTTTAGAGACAAAATATTTAGGCTGACTAAAGAGCTTTTCACAGTGATTACATGCAGAAAATAAAACTGCCCGCTGGTAAAAAGTGTGTAAAGAGTACAAATAAAAGCATAATCACCATGTTTAAAGACGGTGCGATTTAGTACAAAATAACACTTCCTTCTTCTGGTTTAATAATTCTCTTTAAAACTCCCCCTTCTGGGATCGGACCTCTAATTTACCTCAAAAGTCCAAAAATCTGACTGAAATCCAGAGAGGAGGAAAGAGGCCGAGCAGCTGCTGCAGAGTCTTGATCCATTTTTAATCTACAACCACCGATTCGAAGGTTTGTTAATGAGATTTGGGAGAGTCCACTGTGTGTGTGCGTGTGTGCGTGTGTGTGTTTTCTGTGTCCTGTCACTCACTAAAAATACATAAAGTGATGGAGGGAAATACTCAGAAGGCAGAGAGACTATAGGTGACAACAGAGAGAAGAATGGAGCGATGACACACCTGAATTCATAAAAACACTTACAACCATCCTCACTGCAACCTGTCAGTGTCGTCATAGCAACATAATGACAGGGCAGGCTGAACCCTTTTCTGTGGAAGCACAGACATGTTTGGGCATGCAGGGATGTGAATACACACACACACACACACACACACACACACACACACACACACACACACACAAGCGTCTCCTTTTACCCGTGTTTGCATTGCACTTTGCATACAGTCTGAGGTCATGCTGTGAAGCTGTGTTTACCTGTGTGCGTGTGAGACAGGTAAAATCTTTGTCTTGCCCTCTCCCGTGTCCTCCAACACGGTGTCCGTTTGTTCGGTCTTCCTGCCCTCCTGCCGGCTCCTTATGCGATGTTGCGGGTGGCTGAGCAGCCAATGGAGCGATCCCTGAAAACTGATAAATAAACACATGGCGAGTCAGCATGCTGCTGCAGGGGCTTCTGGGTAGTTTGGTTTGACTGATCCGCCGACCGACTGCTGATTTTCACAGTGTGTTCATTTGTCTGTCTGAAAAGGGCTTCAGATGTTGTGTCTTCACTGAAGATCAAACAGCTTTACTCATTAATGGGAAAAAGGCCAACGTCCCCCTTTTTGTGTGTTTTTACCTCCGAGTCATCCGAATCAGAGGTGTGTTTAAATCACTTCTTTATGTCTTGAAACATTGGTCAGAAAATATTGTGACGCCTGAAGTGTTAATAATTATTAACCAGAGCCTGAAAAGGGTGAAGAGATCATTTACTTTTTGATAGCTTACACAAAGCATGGTAAATAATAAACGACTATCTGGCAGCTGATTTCACGATGAGACCTCCAGCCATCTGAGAGGACAAATGCATGTGCCCCATAGCCTGCCCCTGAAGAATAATGTTTGCTGATGCTCCTCTGACCACAGCTAGCGTGCACAGTGAGTGCACGTGGGAAGGAGAAAGCGAGTGTGGAGGTCTTGGCCGAGGCAGGTCTCTCAGTGGAGTAGTTGTCATAGTCCATAATGTTTGCCTGCCTGGCAGCTCAGGCAGAAACAGTGGACTGTCTGTGAGAGGTAAGCATCTGCTAATTTTGTGGACCTCAGTTGCAGTTGGTGTATATCACAGAGAAAAAGCCAGAGGCGTGCAGGTGCTTTTAAAACACGGATCCTCATTCTTCATTTCAGTTTCCTAAAGGCGAAATCAGCGATCTCAGGCCAAAATGTCTCTGCATACAGTCGGATAGCCCTTTGACCATTCAGAGCAACAAAACATGGTATGAGGCACTGGCTGATGACGTTCTTCTCCTGAGCTGTCACGTCAGGCTCGTCCCACATTAGATAAAGTTTTTACTGGCTCTGCAAAGGCAAGGGGAACTGCAAATCTGTTGGAATGGAGAGGATGGGTATTTGCAGAGACACATAAAGAGCATGAAGTATCAGATCTGCTTCTGAAAACAAATTAGTTTTCCTTTTAACCTGCTGGGTTTGTTGGTTTCTGCCTGGTAAATACAGAGCTGCTTTCTCAGTTTCAGTGATGAACTCTGTGTGCTAACAGGACTTCAGCCTCATGGCCAAAATACTCTAGCCAAGAAGGTCTAGTTCAGCCCTGGAACTGCTGTAATTGTGGGTGCAGACTGTCCTTTTTCTCCTTCTTTGTGCATAGTGGGTCAGTTTATTTGTTAGCATCATTGTTGGATTTGCATATCTAGTTTATTGTGAACTTTTTAGATAATTTAGCTTGTATTGTCTAGCAAAATCTATCACATCTTTAGTTCAAACAGCAAAAGTGGCTTATAAACCCAAAACAACTTATTTCACTTTTGACATGTCCAGGTTTTGTTCGAGGCAAACGTCCAGGCAAACGTTCTCCTTCACTTAAGGAGAACGCTCCTCCCTCACTGCTCCTCATCAAGAATCCGGCTGCAGGGTTGCCAGGTCTGTGTGACAGAAGCCTCAAAACTGAACCAAAAGCAGCCAAATGTGGAGTTTGTATGCAAGGCAGTGCACGCTTTGTGTGCATGTGGGTGGATTTTGTTTTGTGTGTGTGTGGGAGGATTTGAGTATAAACACATTATGTTATTTAAAGTATTGAATTTTAATTAAAATTATTCATAGTTTTGTGTTTCACACAGGCATCAAAAGTGCTGAGCTGTGCTCCGTCACCCGGATGCACCTCACGGCAGCAGTTTTGGGTGCTGGGCTGCTTTTGGTTGTCCGATGACCATTTTCTCGCACGCACCTGCCCAAAAGGGTGCACACAGCGCTAAAGCGAGATATAATGTAGGAGCTCAATGTCCTAACGAATTATCCTGCTGCTTCATACAGCGCCATGACACATAAAAATTTGCCACACTGTGCATTTTATATGCGTATGTGTGCATACTGTATTTTAGCTTAGTGATTAGCTTTGTTGCCTTGGAGAACTACTGAGTGGAGTTAGCACTGGAGAAGTACACCGAGGCTGGAATTAACGAGCCTTACTTTACTCTATAAATGTGTGTGTGTGTGTGTTTGGTGTGTGTGTGCCCGCACGCGCATCAGGCTGGAGGAGGGATGCCATTCTAAATTGGCAAAATGAGGTGTAAATGTCTTGAGGCAGATGAGCTGCCTTCAGTGAGCACAGCACACTGAATATTTCACCAGCAGTTTCAGGAAAGTGTGTGTGTGAGTGTGTGTGTGCGTGCATGTGTACATACGTGCACACTTGGCAGCCATAGCCAATCACCGTCTATCATTCAGTTTCGGTTCTGACAGCTGGAAGAGGCAGAAAGTCCCTAAACGCCTCAGAGAAACACTTAACTGCCTTCACTGCTGCTCAGGCATTTGTGTGTGTGAGTGTGTGTTAGCGTGTGTGTGCATCAAGGAGAATGTGTGTGTGTTTGCATTAGAGGTGAGGTGTACAGAGTGTAATTGTCTCATTATATTCAGCAATCATCTGTAGTGTGACGTGCTGCTAAATCTGCTGAATGCTGTTAACACGAGTTACACCTGACCTGCAGGTTGACCTTTGACTAACGGTTAGAGACAACTCTGGATTGACCTTTGACCCATGTAACTGTTTTTACTCGTATTGAAGATGAAAAGAAACAGAGTCTAAACTGTAGTCCGCAGTCATCTATGGCCATGCCTGTCACTCATGGGTGGCTGTGAAAGATGAACGGCATAGATGAGCGTGGGATGGCAAATAATAGAGTCAAAGATAGCCTGTAAACCTTATGTAGGTTGAGTAGAAGCTTCCCAAAGATGGACAGATGATGATGACCAACCCAAAGCTGGGAAACAGTTTCTGACTCAAACATTGATACCTGTTGCCTCACAAAAAGATCCTGGGTTCCAATGCATGACCTGGTCAGGACCCTTCTGCGTGGAGTTTGTATCCTCTCCGTGTGTGGGGGTTCTCTCCGAGCACTCTGCCTTCCTCCCACAGTCCAAAGGCATGCAGTCAGTGGTGTTAGGTTAACTGGGGATTTTAAATTACCCGCAGGTGTGAATGGGCGTCTGTCTCTCTGTTTTAGTCCTGTGACAGCCCCGGTGTCCTGTCCACCCCACCTCTTGCCCTGTGGCATCTGGGACAGGTGACTCTTTCCGTGGTGATCCCGTTGATTGGGAGGAAGATGAGCTAAAGTATCTGGTTGGGGTGCCACATCCCCGAGTATGCTTCCTGCTCTCAGTGAAGACGAGAAACCAAAAGATTGAGAAGAACAGCACATTTAAATAAGTTAGCAGTTAGCAGCGTGCCTGATTAAGTTTAAATGAGCTCTGGTTTCAGGGCTACAAACACTAAGACTCAGCTCTTCTTCCATCCTCCACCATCGTCATCATCGTTCCTCTCTGGAGTCTGAAATGTTTGCTCATATTTTGTGTGCATGATTCCACCTGCGAACTTTGAACTCCGGGCTGTCAGTGAGGTGTGCGTCTTTGTGCTGAACCTCAGTAGTATTTCTCTTTAGATGAAAGAGTCACAGAAAAGTGTTGAATGCAAAAAAAATCTCAGCAGGTTTTTTTTCCCCCTTGTTTGATCTCTCACTGCCAGTCATGCAATTTTTATGAAGCACGTATTTTAAAATGCATAAAAATGCTATCAAAGTCCTGTAAAAACATGCAGCTGGACAACTCTCTTTTCCTCGAACTCGTGCATATGATGAGATTGACTTGTGCTGCACGAGTTGGCAAAAAAACACAAAGCCAATCAGAGCTTTGTAGGTGAGATTAAAGGGGAGCTCCGCCAGTTCGACTCATCAAAGAGTGAAGACTACATGTGAAAATATGAAGCCTTTCGTGTCTCCACGAGGAGCTGTGTAGGGCCTGATGCATTACTACATTGGAAGCCACTATTACAACACACTTTAATCTCCAACTGAACTGCTGGTAGCCAGGTTGCATTGTGGGTAAAACGGGCACTGGGAAAAAGGATGCTGGGAATAAAAAGGATGATATCTTCTGTTCTGCTGCATTGAATTTTGAACATTTTAAAGGAGTCCAATAGAATTTTAGAAATGCAGTGCTTCAAACAATATGATGTTAACTGAAGCTATCAAGCATTAACCTGGCTGTAGCTGAGCTCACTATGAAGCACTCTCCATGAATTTACTGGAATCAATTTATCCTTTCTATTTAGCTTAATGGAAATATAGAACTGTTGTTTTAATTTAAAACATCTCCTTTTTATTATCCGGCCAGTTTATAAATTTGATTTGAGTTTAATAATGAGCATGGGACTCATTTTTGTTCCTTATTAAACTCAAATTCCACAGTTATTGAGTGGAATTGCAGTCTAAAAGAAAGAAGACTATGTTAGACAGTAAAAATGAACATTTGGAGGTGAAGGTTGTGACAAATAAAACACATTTTTTAAAATGTCAGGACGCAGCAGTTCAGCAGGTTATATTTAATATAATGGAACTGTGAGCAGCCTCGCGCTGTTCACAGTTCTTAAAAATTATATTTGAAACCAAACATCATCCATCCCTGTCATACCCTGAATTTCACTGTTTTTTTTTTCAGTGACCTTACCTCATTTTATTCTTAAAGAACATTGAAGTTACTGTAAAGTGAGTCATCCCAGTCTCATCTGCAGTTTGTGAAATAGTCATGAAGAAATTAATCCTTTTTTTGGCGTTCATTGACAGGTAGAGAAAGTGGGGAGGTGTCGCCATGCCAACCAAGAAAACAAACATTTGAAAGATCTGGTAACCCAAGTCATGATCTTTTTCTAATTCTAGCAAAGGTGTTTTTAACGCCTTAACCGAGTGACATTCTGAATTAAAAATCATACAAATAATGTGTGAAAATCTGTCACATGCGTGACTTCAAAGGTCGAGATGACTCACTCGTGGACAATCTCACCAAACTCTAAATGTGGGCTCATCTGCCTTTCAATCAGCACACAGGACTGCCGACTGAAGTCGTGTTCATGGACTTGAAATAATGTTAGGAAAGTTGTGTTGTGGAAAACAATTCAGTGGATTAATGATCTTATAGCTCATAGTGCAAAATGCTGGGTTTACTGAGTTTGACTGACACACAGTTTAATGCAGCTAAGGTGATCATCACTCCTGCCGAGCCTGAGTTAACAATGAGTATGGATTATGGATTGGAGAGTTGCTAAAATGAATAATAACAGAACGCCCAGTAAAAGTTGGAATGACTATGTGAGACCTGCTAATGGAGGGGACTGAAGAGGCTTGGGGTGTGTTTTGAAGGTCCAATGCTTTTTGTCAGCTTTGGTTATGTAACTATGAATTGTTGGGCAAAAGCAAAAGTGCTTAACGGTGTTTACAACTCAGATTGAGGATCAGGCCAGGATCGCTGTGGTCAAACTGTGCTGCAGCAGGTGACCGCCATTCAGCTGTTTTGTTGGCCTGGAGCTTGTGCCTGTCTGGCTGTGCTGCCACTACTCCGGTCAGGAGGAGAGGCACGGGGATTTAATTAGGGACAGATTTAAAGTCCAAACATCTGTTAGTTTCAACGGATAAAATGGATGTTTTAATTCACTGAAGGAATTTCACAATATTTTATTCTGAAGGTGATGGTGTTGCAGTGTTCTCTCACTGCTGGTTTTATCCTGAGGCGGACTGCATCTTAAGCAGGAGGAGATGTATTCATGGTTGTTGTTTATACTCGTTCCTCATTCTTTTGTGCTTATTATTTTACTTCAGCACCCTCCCTCATTATCCGTCCTCTCTAACAATCCCACTGCTGTCTGTCTTGAATCTCCTCAGTAAACCGCACCATTGATCAGCCAGAGGCTGAGTAAATTCTGCAGTTCCCTGAGCAAACGCCACCATCGATTTGTCCGCATGAGGAGTCTGACGGGGGCGACGTGGTTTCGTTCTTCTGTCTACTGCTGTGACGTTATCCTGCTGGGAACTTCCTGTTTCCTGTCACCATTCTGCTGCTGTTGCTTTCTACCCCCGGTTTTCACATCAGCAGCTGCTTGGTGTTCATCTCAATAGTTCACCGCTCTGCTGGCTGGCCACTCATATTTACAATGCTAATGTTTGCCTGCAGGGAGGACAGAGTGTGTGCTGAGAGCATGTTTCCTGAAGCTGTAAAAATGTAATTCAGTAGTACGCTGTGGCGCTTTTCCTTTGCCGGTCTGATCTGAAAAATCTGCAGGTTTTTGCAGGGCTGTCACCATTAAGAGCAACCAGGTCATGTTCTGTTTGTCTGCATTGAACACGGGTGAATTTGGGAACTTTAAAGAGTAAATAAACAAAAAACGTGATAAATGTTTAATAAGCTCATTGCAGCATTTTTACACTCTATATATTCGCCTGCTGTTAAAATATTCAGTTTTTCCTCCAGGCGTGTGAGGAAAACTTTAAAACTGCAAAAATGGAGACATTTAGATACAAAAATAACACTTTTATAAAGCGAGATTCAACATTTAACAGAAGCAATAAAAATAATGTAACTTTAGTTCTATTATCACACAACTGGCAACAAACTGAAGGCACTGATGGTCATGCAGGTTAACGTGGAGCACACAAATCTCTGCTGTTGGCTTATTTAATCAGGCTAATTTAACCTGCAAACGAAAGTTTAACTCAAAGTTCAGAACAAGCTAATTATTTATCTGGTGGAGTTGAAGATGTTAAGACTTTTGTTGCCTGGAAGGACGGGAATAGAAATGAGTGCACATGTAGTCTTCACTCATGATGAGGGACAGCTCAGATCAGAGAGGCTGAGACAGTTTGGACATGTGCAGAGGACGGAGAGTGGACATACTGGACAAAGGATGATGAAGATGGAGCTGCCAGGCAGGGGGAGAGGAAGAGCTCAGAGAAGATTCATGGGTGTAGTGAAGGAGGGCATGCAGAGAGTTGGTGTGACAGTGGGTATATGAGACTCCTAAATGGAGCTGCTGCAAGAAGAAGTAGTTACTGTGTGAGTACTAATGATACTACAGTAAAAGTAATTTTAGTACTAGTACTGTGTCTGTTCAACAACAGGACATTTCACCTTTTAAACCACTTTTTAACCATTTATAGTTTAAACCAAGTGTATTGTTCCTTTAACTGTGACGTCATCATCAATCATCACACTGTAAAATGAATACATTAATGATGCAGAGTCAGCCATTAACAGTCTCATGGGTGCTCGCCACTCCGGAAGTGTTCAAATATTCACTGCAGCAAGTACACAGTGAAACTCGGTCTGTGGACAAAAACACGACCGAAGCAATAAATGAAGGTAAATGCAGTCTTTTAATTTTGCTGCTGACGGGAGATGAGCGTGACAGACGGTCTTCAGCAGAAGCAACAGCCCCAAATAAATGTTGGTTATATATATTGATTGCATTGAGAGAGTGGAAAATAGTGACAGCAGGAGCACTGATCAATCAGCGGAGTCGTTCTGGTTGTGGAGGTTACACCTTGGAAAACATCAGCTCGCTTCAGTTACAGACCGGTTATTGGGGCAAGTATTTGGTTTTCATTTGTGTGTTTCCACCAACACTTCCTGCTGTATTTCATATGGGAAGTGCCTGAATTCGTATGTCTAAAAGGCTTCTTGCAGACACATCTTGGATGCATAGCAACGGTGAGGATGCAGTCTGGGTTCGTCTGACGTCTGCCATGAATCTGTGATCGAGGAGCAGTGCTGCTGCTGTGACGTTCCTCACAGTGTCATCGTATCTTCATTTACTCCGCAGTCAGTCAGTGCTGTCCTGGTTGATGCCTCCATGATGACAGGAAGTAGGATGTATGTGTGTGTGAGAGAGAGAGACAAACAGCTCTTTAAACACAAACAGGAGTAATGACGCATACTGTTTGTGTCTCGTGTTACCTTGTGTGTTTCTGACATTTCCCATGACACCTTTCAGGTCAGAGCCACCAGCACAAGAGTAAGTGAGTTATGAGATGGTCATTATTTCTGAAATGTAAACTTTTATTCTTGAGGAAAAGACAATAGAGATTTGAAGTCTCAGTTTATTAAAATAAATCTCTGAGTCTGGCTACTTAACCTTAACTGCACCTGTACATGCAGTACTTTAGGTACACTCCCTACTTTCTTGATAGTGTGATTCAGTGTTGCCCCAGATCAAATATGGTAAGTGTTACATTTAATATACATTTCACTGTGATCATGGCATTATTTACACTGTATATAAAAGATGAACATAGCTACCCTGACACTTTGTCATCCTTGTGTTTTTACTCTAGATGTAGTAATTATGGGAGTGGGATTACATCAGGGGCAGGCTCTGAGCTGTGACCTGCAGTGAGAGTACAGAACAGGTGGAGGTGAGCCTGGAGAGGTGGAGGTACGCTCAGGAGACGAGATGAAGGAAAGTCAGTAGAAGCAAGAGAGGGAGACGGATGGAAAGGTGAGCATGCAAGGACAGAGATAATGTTTAAATATCTCGAGTCAATCATCCAAAACAATGGACAGCACACAAGAAAGGTGAAGAAGAGAGCACAGGAGTGGGTGGAGACAAGTGTCAGGAGTGATTTGTGACAGAAGGAGAGCAGTAAGAGTGAAAGGGAAAGTTTACAAGGTGGTAGTAAGACCTGCTGTGATGTTTGGTTTGGAGACCAATGACAAAACGACAGGAGGCTGAGGTGGAGATGTTCACCCGTTGCCTACTGGTGGTGGTCAGAGGGCCCGGTGGCGCCAGTGTCCGGCAGCCTCGCCTCTGTCAGTGCGCCCCAGGGCAGCTGTGGCTACAATGTAGCTTGCCATCACCAGTGTGTGAATGTGTGTGTGAATGGGTGGATGACTGGATATGTAAAGCGCTTTGGGGTCCTTAGGGACTAGTAAAGCGCTATATAAATACAGGCCATTTACCATTTACAATTTACCACTGGAAGTGAGCAGGATGGATAGGATTAGAAATGAGTTTTTCAGAGGGTAGGCTCAGAGTCGGAGAGGTGAGGCCAAAGGATGATGAAGATGGAGCTGCCAGGCAGGAGGAAAAGAGGAAGACCTCAGCGAAGATTCATGGAGGGTTGGTGTGACGGTTGAGGACAGGGATAGGGTGAGATGGAGGCAGATGATCTGCAATATTCATAGATTTAGCAATATGCAGTGTGAAAATATAAGCATGGAATTGAACTCACAACCTACTGCTGCTATTGATCTCTGATCAGCGCAAAAAAAAACTGGGTTAGCATATAAACCAGGACAAACACTCTGGACCCAAGTTTCTGGGTTACTTGGCACATGTGCACATACACACACACACACACTGGATGACTGACACGTGTTTGTGTGCCTCAAGGGGAATCAGAATATCGATTGGCCTAGAACATGATGAGAAATGTTGTGCATGTGTGTGTGTGTGTGTGTGCGCTCTGTTGAGGAGATAACACATCATTGACAGAGTAATGGAGGGGAGGGAAATGAGTGTGTTTAACAACAGAGTGTGTTGTTGCTGTTGTTGTTCGATTATCTTTGCCTTTCTATGATGAAACATTAGTATCCCAATGGGAGTGTCCTCTACTGGGATGACAGTACCCTCCACAGAGGGTCAATGTTTGGAGACGCTGTGAATCATGTGACCGTAGCTGGTCATTCTTCACTCATCTGTGTGTGATTCAGATGTGTGTGTGTGTTGTTAAGTACAACCACAAACTGTCAAATCAGCTTTTTTTCTCCTCTGATTGTGACTGTTAACCCAGTGCTGGCGCTCTCTTTCTCCATAACCTGCACACTTCGCTGCATGAAACTCACTTTTATGTTGGGCAACACACAGCCTGAAATCTTTCTGAGTCAGCAGCCTGCTGTGACTGAATGATTCCCGAAACCCTGAATTTTATGACACTGACAAGGAAACTGCATTTATGCAGACCGCTCGCATCAAGGCTGATACTAGATCCACTTAATGAGGCTGAGTGCTGATACTGATCTGCCACTTTGGAACAGTGCATCCCTGCTTGTTCTGCTGTTTGACAAGGCCGAAGGGAAGGTTTCACTTTCAGAGGTGGTTTCACTGCAATATTTCCACCAATGCAGTCTGTTAAAGGAAAATCTTCCTCTCTGGGGTCAGAGGTCGCTCCCATGGCGCTCCTGGGGTTTGGATGCTGCAGGTGGTGCTGGTTACCAGGCGACCAGGTGTTGGGTGATTGATGAGGGTCTTTTTATCCTTTTCCTGCTAATGGATAGGAAGTGACCACCCACAACCTTTGACCTAACTGACCTCCTGAGCATGCTGTGTAGCAAGCTGAGTACCTGTCACACACATACACACTCATATACGTACTTTCCCTCCCTCTGTCCCACACACACACACTCGCAGTCAGTAATGAGGCAGCGAAGCCAGCAGCTCTCCTCTGCTCTCTTTCATCTTCTCCTTTTTCCACATCCTGCTGGTTTTGCTCACGCTAGCCTGAACATGGGAAGGGGATGGATTTCGGTTGTTTCGGCCTGACACTGAGAGGTCAGCAAGAGGATGAGGATATAGCACAGTATTACAGTTCTGCGACTTTGCGGTTTAAGCATCAAAAACTTTACTCAGTGTAAGTATGGTCAATCTTCCCTTCAAGGTCGCTTTCTCTCACACCTCTGCATCACTTCAAGTCTTATTTCTGTCCACTTGGACTTGTGCCTTTGTGATGCATTATAGTCTCTCCTCCCCCAGATCAGAAGGGGCTTCAGCTTAGGTTTCATGCTGGGGAAGGCAAAATGGTCCCCGGGAGGCAAGTCAAGTAGGTGGTGAGCAAAGACTGTGATGATGTGGTCAAAAAACAGAGGCGCACATTGGACTGATACAATAGAACCCATGTTACCCAGCTGAGCCTGGTGGACGAATTCAGTGCACAACGTCATGAATGTGGGGTTGACGGCGAGCAGCATGCTCCTGGCCACTCTGTTCATTTAATGAGCTGCCTTTGGGCTGAGATACTGTGGACATTGTGGACAGTCAGTTGTCATGTGAAGGAAAAGCGACCAGTGTGATGTACACAGAGTGATATAAAATTAGTAGCTGTGCTTGAAGCGGTCCAAAGATACACAAGAACACGACCTTGAAGGGGTGTGATCTTTGACTTCTGATTAATCGTTTTATGAATGCAGTTTTTTAACTTTATTACTGAACCTCACAAGGCTGTCACGATAATTTCCCACACACCGTCGGCTTGTTGCTATTGGCTTTCAGCAGTGATATTCAACTGGTGGGTGGACTGACAACCTGTCAAGCTCAAGAGGAGGAGGTGGGTGGAACTCGATGATTAGTCTGTTCCCCAAACAAGCAACATTAATTAACCCCGGCAGGTAAACAGGAAGCGGATGGGGTGCATCTTAATACTCTGTGTCGATACGTGTGCAAATGAACGTGAGGTCCCCCCAGAAAGCAGCTTGTTAATTATCTCATTTAAAATGATGAAATTGAAACTTGAACCCCACAAATGAATTAATTAGCCTAATTGTTGGCGGCTGTGTGTGTGTGTGTCTCCCCCACTTAATTTAGTGTTAATCAGATGAACTGAATATACACACAGCTATTAAACATTTCTGCAGAAAAACAAAGATTTGGGTGTAATTATGAATGGTGCTTAAAAAAACAGTGCAGCCAGGACAAATAGAAACTTTCTGCAACTCTGCTGGTTGACTTTTATAACAGCCAAAAATTAAATGACACATGAACAGCCATCTGGAAGGAATTAAATCAGAGTAAACACTGATTATATGATAGGAAGCCGGTCAGCTGTGATGTGTGTGTGTGTGTGTGTGTGTGTGTGTGTGTGTGTGTGTGTGTGTGTGTGTGTGTGTGTGTGTGTGTGTGTGTGTGTGCACTTTTTTGTAGTTAATGAGGTAAAATATGACAAACAACCAGCACAGCGGTCATTTAAATCTGCTTTACTGTCTCATTTATAAGCTGATGGAACCACAGGGGCTCATTAGAGTTGATGAGTTTGTGAAGTTTGGGCCTCAACAGGCTGCTATGACCTCCGACCTTTGACCTTCTCTTCTGATGTGATGTGTATTGGCTTTCTGTAACGTTGCGTGATATAAGATGTGAGGCTAACACACACACGGAGGCCTCCCCTTTACATCCCACTGACAGTTGCTCTAATGAGATAGAGGAAGGGGATGGAGTTAAAGGTCACGCTCCGGCTCGGTGGTCGGCAGGCGGTGACGGATTCCTGTCTGTAGTGGAAGTCAGGGGTCAGCCGGCGGCAGACACACGGGGTCAAAGGTGGAGCGGTGAGATGGCAATGATGTTAAAGCGTATTTGCAAATCTGAGCTGACAGTTAAAGTGAATTTGCTGCATTTTAGAAAAGTGTGTCATTTGTTTAAATTTGTTTAGCGTGAGCACGAGGAATACAATGTGCATGATCTTCCTGTTGTTCTCTCTATTGTCTGTCTTAAAAACAGCATTTAACAGCATGTCTTTATGTTCTACTCAGCACTGCTTACTGCAGTCGTTCCTCCAAAACTGTACTGGCCATTAAAATATATCTTTTCCGTTCAAAAAATTGTTCGTACTTCATCTGAATATCAGGTTTTAGTAGTCGTCAGTATTTAAATCTGCCAAATTAAAATGAGCAACTTCCAAAGTTAGGAAGCTGTTGATGCCGAATACCTAGATTAGCATACTAATGTAATGCAAACTCTAGTCGAATTACCAGAATATATGCAAAAGGAAATGCAAATAATTGCCGGTTTTCATCCACTACCATCCTGCGTATCTCAGGATTTGGCTCATTGAGTTTATAAGTTTTGCAGAGGAAGATGCTTCAATGAGTGAACCGAAACAGTGGGGGAAAGAAGCTGCAGGAGCATGATTAACATGATTAAATAGGGCATTTCCTTTACTAATTTTTTGACTACATTAAAAATGCAAACCAAAAATGATGGATGGAAATGTACCGAGTGCTTCCTTGTATACTTGTGATGGAGATTTCCACTAGATCTTCCAGAAAACAGATTGAAAATGCCTCAAAAGTTCAGCACAAGTTCATTTGAGGCTTAAGTCCATTGCTGTGTCAGTTCACAAACTAATGGTTGAGCACATACCACATAACCACAGTCACTTTGATTCCTGTGTCATATCCCACTTTCACTGGCCTTTTCTCTCTCTCAGGAGTTATAAGCAACGGCTGTTTATGTTTCAGTGATCATTCAGATGTCTGACTATTCAAATTTTTTAAGATGGGCTTGAAAAAAATATGAACCTTTAGGTAAACTATGCAGCCAGAAGTATTTGGAGACCTGAGTCGTCCTGTGGCTGCTTCTGCTTTTTCTCTTTTAATCTTTCTTCCAAAGGTTGGATAGGTTCTGTGGATTTGTTGGAGGTCCAGTGTAGATGTGAGAGTGAGGCCTGGCAAGCAGCTGTCTTTCATCTCAAAGGGCTTTGATGGGTTTGAGCTCAGGGCTCTGTGCAATATTAAAATTATGCTGTAACATTAAAATTACCCTTTAGTTGATTGTCATAGAAGGCAGATATGGGTGTGCATGTGCTTCTGCAACAAAGCTCATCAATCACCAGATTTTCATAGATACTGAGATGGGCTTTATAGAAAGTATCTCATTATGTCCAACACTGATCGAAAGGTGAAAAGTGTTTTTTTTCTGACTACATCACAGCTGTTGTTTCAAAAGTGCAAACACATGGTTTCACTGTTCTATACGCCACCACCTTCAGGAGACCCAACAGGGCTCTGGTGCTTTGCTGGCTTAGGCTACGTCCACGTCCACACTAGCCCGGATAAATTTGAAAACAGTGTTTTCATCTGAAAACGCTCCGCGTCCACACTAGCGTTTTCAGTCGTTTTCACAGAGTTGTGTGTCCACATTGAAACGGCCGAAAACTTACGTTCCAGTACTGCGCATGGGTGAAGAACAAGAAGATTTGGCCTGCCTCAGTTCTGTCTGCCGCTTATTTGCTTTCCAGCTCTTTGAAACGTTGCGGCAAAATGTTGAGGAAAAGCACCAAGTTTTTTAAATGGACTAACAATGAGGTGGAGTTGTTGCTGCGAGTAACACAAAAGTACAAAGTTGC
This sequence comes from Pundamilia nyererei, assembly GCF_000239375.1. NCBI lineage: Eukaryota > Metazoa > Chordata > Actinopteri > Cichliformes > Cichlidae > Pundamilia > Pundamilia nyererei. The sequence goes on along the minus strand of NW_005187480.1, from coordinate 2,050,828 downwards.
AAAAGCGAGTGAGAGTTAAAGAATTTGAAGAAAAGCTATCTGGAGCATGTACAAACTGATATTAATCTTTAATAGGGCTGTCAAAATTCAGAGCAAACAAAACAACTGCTGTATAATGCCCTCCGCTATCTTAGTGTAATTGGTCACATGACTACATCACATGACTAAAATGTGCCATCGTTTTCGAAAAGGCTCCGGGTTCGCTGTCCACACTGCGATGCAAAAACAGTGTTTCCAAATGTATCCACTATGGAGAGCGTTTTCAAAACGCTGAGTTTTCCTTGACCAAAATGCCATCTCAGTGTGGACGGAAGGCCAAAACTGAGAGACAAAAATGTGTTTTCAAATGAAAATGTATTAGTGTGGACATGGCCTTAGCACCAGTCAGAGGTGTAAGTCCTGACGGGCCGTTTTCCACTGCATAAACTTGCTTTAGGGACGTATAATACCCAGGCACCTTCCGAGTAAGATGTTTCGGGCATATCAAACTTGCAAAGACACCATGGGAGACTCACAACACACTGGAAACATTGTGGCTCGACTGGCTTGGGAATGCCTCAGATCCCCATGGAAAAGTTGGGGACGGTGGCCTGGGAGAGGTCACCTCTGCTCGGACTGCTGTGGAAAACAGCTGGATGGAATAACAAACTATAGAACTGTGTAATTGGGTGATTTAGATCATTACATTCTGCTCAGGCTCCCAAAAAGCCTTGATCTGGCTTTACTGCAGTGTTAACGGCGCCCTGGATGATGTGCACTGAGCTCCCTGTGCTCTCTGTGGCAGCGGATATGTGGGATTTACAAGGACTCCACTCACATACACAGAGGTGTATCTCAGATGTCAGTCAGAGGCCATCTGCTGCTGGTTTCTGTCTCTTCTGACTCAGCACATCATCTCTCCTCTCTCTGTCCTTTCACTGTGCATGATAGCTCTCACGCCCCGCTGTCCTCGTCTAACAGTGAGCCAGGCAGTTTTCTTCAGACACAATGAACTGAATTCTCAGCCTGCAGCGACTACCAAGCGACAGATCTGCTCAATTTATGGAATCATGAATCACAGCGAGAGCAGACACGACTCAGAATACAGTTTGTGTGGTTTACAAGGCGAGCTGAGCATTTTGCACTGCACCCAGTGAGCAGCCAGTCCTCGCTGCGGCAATCAGAATGGTGATCAGAAATTTACCAATTTGCCAGTAAATTTACACAACAGATTAGATCGGGTCTGGAGCGTGTTGTTGGCCGTGGTGGCTCTGAGTATGTGAACATGTCAGCTGAGCAGAATGTGTGAGGCTGAGTGACAAACCGGCGATATGAACAGCAGAGCACAAGTGCAGCTGTGGGACATGAACAAAATAGCAACATTTGCAAATAAAAAATAAAACCCTTTCTAATGTCTGTCAAACAAACCTAATCTTTTGTTTGCTAAGAAGACCACAAATGAACCCCAAAGTCTATTAAAAGTCCTGAGATTGACCCTTGATTACAAATGTAGATTGTTGGCACGATTGTACTACTACTACCACCTGTGTTATCTCAATAAATGAGCACACCTGAGCAGAAAATCTTTACATTTGGTTTTAGATTATAAAACCTGAATCCAGTTCAGAAAGACTTCAGCTTCCCACGCTCATGCAAAACACAAAACCACATTCAAATGAAGTCCGGTCCGGACCAGAGAGTAGCTTGACCTCCGCCATTTGAGACAAACGTGCCCTCCTACTCCTGAACTCCCAGTTTACCCTCCAGCCTCCCACTGCCCCGTTTCCCCCTTTGTCTGGCCATTTAACGACACTCTCCACCTTCCCTGCTGTTCTAACTATGCACCCACACACCCCCTCTCCACTTCCCAAAAGGCTTCCTTTTGTGGTTAACCAGCTGATCACATTTGTTTCTCAACAGGCTGCTCAGGAGGTGAGCTGGTCAGTGTTGCTCTCCTTCTGTTTCTCCTCTATTCAGTCCCATTTTAAAGGGAAAAAAAGGAGCCACCAGCTTCTAAAAGAAACGTACAGTTTACTCTGAAGCCAGTTTCGTTTTTTTTATTTATCTAGCTTTAGGCAGCACTTTGTATGGTGCCGTGGTTGAAGCCTATATAAACGCAAGTTGTACCTGAAGTTGATCCACAGAACTGAGTTGAAGAGCCAATTTGAAAAGAATTACTGACAAAAATCAAAGCTGCCGCAAAAATGGAGGCTCTGAAAGAAGCTGAAATGTCATTTTATTCAGAAGCTCAAACTGAAATATCAGTTCTCAGAGGAGCTGATGTGGCTTTGTGAGTGCCACTGACGTGAAGTAACCCCAGAAATAACAACAATGATGAAAAATATCCAGAACAAGCACAATGAAATATGAGAAGATGCTTTGAATTGTCTATAAACAGTGAAAAACAGAACAACATATTGTGGGTGTGCTCTTTGCAACAATCCCACTACTAAATATGAATGAGATAAAAGGAGAATGTGTGGAGTATTAACATTTATTCTGTGGACTGTAGACATGATGATGTATGAATCCAGAGCAAGAACAGAAGAAAGGGAGGTGGAGAGAGGTTTGGGAGGGTGGCTGCTTAACTTCCTCTTCTTTCTTTTCCTGAGCGTGAGACAGAATACGGGCAAACACGGCGCCTTAAGAGGTACCGCTGGAAGAGATTAAGGTTTTTCCTTTAATTAGAAGAAGCATCCTCTGCCTGCTTGGAAATTCACTGTTGTGAACCACATTAACCCCTGGATTGCAGTACCAGCTGAATGCTGTGTCTGATTTTTTTCTGTTGCTAAAAAGCAAGACGAAGGGTTAGAGAACATTCAAAGAATCCTACTAAGGAGGTCAGAGGTCACGTGTAGAGATCAAGTCATATCGTACAGAGCATAATAAGAAGAAGCAAGTAACTGTAGAAGGAACTGTCAGTGTTCTGCTTGTAATTCTGCGTCTGTTTGGATATGATGTTTCCACTAATGATGTCTGACTTTTTTTTTTAGTTCTTCCCTGTCAGCTGATGCAGCATGAACACAGCAGCAGTAAAGAAGCACAAATATGAAATTATAGGCCTGATAACCAGTGATTATCTTGATGTTTTGTTACACTTTATTCTTACAAATGCAATTGTGGCAATAAAGTGTAGGTTAGATTGTTGAATGTCCGCTTGTCCACCGGTTTGTTTCGAATGTTTAGCCACGATAAGTTTGTGTGTAAGTTGCTAACTGTTCAGAGCAGTTACCAGCCAGCTGAGCTCTTCTTGTTGAACAGGTGTTCTAAAAGTGTCTCCTGTATCCGTTGTATGTTTGGATAACAAACATTGTCACTGTGGGGCTGGCCAAACTGTACATGTAAGTCAGTGAAGTCATGCACTGACCTCATTTGTTTGTATAAGCAAGCTTTCTGTCTAATTCGTCATCTGTATTCACGTCCTCAGTCAGTGCACAGTCCAGCTAATGTCAGGGTGTTGGTTTTCGAGTGCTTCTGTGACTTGTTTTGTAGATAAACCTTTCCTATAATTCTATAATTCATAATCTTTATAATCTTTATAATCTCTTCTGCTATTTGCACATTCTTTACTGTAAATTCCTAAGTTAATTTGTAAATTTTGTAGTAAACTGTAAATTGTAAATATTGTAAAACTTTTCTTCTGTCATTTAATGGTCGGGCATTGTACAGCTACAAGCATTTCACCCCCATGTCATACTGTGTATGGTTGTGTGTGTGTGACAAATAAAATTTGAATTTGAAAATTTAAAGTCTCGCAGTGACACGCTCAGTCTGAGGACTGCTAACATCCCAGGTCCAGCTGAACCATTAGACAGATAACTTTTGAAATACTTTCTGTAGAGTTGGTTTGGCTGCACTGATGGTTAGCTGTTGGAAATGAAACGTAAAAGTTGGGTTTTCAGTTTATTTTGCCATACAGAAAGTATTTAAACATCAAATCTCAAGAACATCTCTTCAGGAAACTAAAGTTTGGGGTCATAATCAAATGCTAATGGTATTTTTTTTTTTAGGCTAGTGTCTTTTAACAGCTCATGCAGCAATAATCAAGCTCCCATTATGTGTTTGTTCACCATCTGTACTGCATGACCTTGACACAACATTAATATTCTAACGTGAAGAGCTGAGTACAAAAGCAGAGAGCTGATAACAACGGCAGCATTCGAATCTCTAATGCTAACAATGACCGGCAGCATTAATGTGAATGTTTCTGAGAGCCCGAGATAATGCCTCATGCTCCCAAACACGGCGTGTGCACGTACAGCTTGCCCTGTTCCGTCCTGCCGCATCTATATTTAGCTGCCGTTCGATCCCCGCGGTGTGTCAAGCAGTCGATAAAATCAGCCGCTCGCCGTCGGACATTGTGTCTGAACATGATCCACCTCCAACCCGCCCAGCCTCCATACGCACCTCTACCTCCGCCCCACCATCGAGCAGGAAGTGTCGGCTTCTGTCTGAACGCTTCCTCCTCCCGTCTATCTGTACAGATGAAAAACGAGGGCTCGCCGCTTGAGATGGAGAGATTTCAGTCCGCTCAGGTGTGGAGGTTTAATATCAGCAGAGTCACCTTCACGTCCACGATCAGTCAGCAGCAGCAGGCAGAGGCGGGGAGGTCAAAGGTCACAGAACATATCTCAGTGAGCACTGAACGATGACAGAAACAAGTACGGGGGGAGGGGGGCTCCTAGAGGTCAACTTACCATATATTTGTTTATTTTCTCTTTTAATGTCAGATCTTTTGTTTGTCCTTACGTTTTCTTTTTTTCATCTTTACATTTTTCAAAATCAGAGATCCTTGGGTTCATGCTGCATGTTAATGTCTTCTTTCAATATAGTTTCAAAGAGGTTTCCAAACACTACAATATAAATGCAGTTTCCCATAAATGTTTCTTAAAAAAACAGGTAAATCTTTAAAAGTAAAAACCTGAAACCAAACTGAACACTGTGGCTTAATGCAGTCATTCTTTCCAGAACAAGCCAACTTCACATTACATTTACAGTGTAAATAGATGATATGATATAATGATATGAATGTAAACACAGTACAGAAATCAGTTATCTGCAGGGTGGAGAGGTTTGGCATGTACCATGTGACAGTTCAAGCGTGCAGCAGATTGCTAGTTAGTAGTTTAGTGCTTTAACAAGTCTGAATCTGATCATACTGTTGTTAATAACAGGCTGCTTATGTAGGTTAGTTTTGTAGTGAACCAAAAATGATCCCTTACAACACAAACAGATGGAGCCTAAATGATTAACAGCACTTAACATTGAACATGACTCCATCTGTTTATTGCTTGTTAACCTTTTTAGCTTCCTTAGCTAAGCTTTTATATTACCATTGATGAACCTCATTTGATTGAAACTTTGATATCTAGACATTCAGGTCAAAACAGTTTGGACTTTGCATAATTTTGGGATCTGTGGTGAAATTGTGGAGCATGGCTGGTCAGAGCAGGATGTTGATGCTTTAGAAGGTTATCGGGAATCAGATAAATTTGAATTATGGCAAGGTTTTTATTCAGATAACCTTTTAATCATACCTCATAACTATAAAAAGAGCAGAGAAAAACTTACCTGACCTCACCTGGTAAACAAACCTGGCCAATCAGGCAGTGAAAGATTTAAATTGTTAGTTTTTGGTTATCTGGAAGTTATTCAGCAAGCACCGAACTGTGTATTTTTTGGTTCTGGGCATTTAATAGCATCACTATGAAGACTCATTGCCTCCTGATGATCAGCGTTACCTAGCAGTATTACAACATGCTTTCTAATTTGACTTAAACTTTATCCTAAACAATGTAATTTGCTGGTGCCTGGTTCAGTTTGATATGTGAATCAGCTTTTGCCAACCTTCCTGTGAGTCTTGGATGTCTCTCTGTCAGAAGAGATCAGATGAAAGTTAGCTGATCCGTAGAAAGAACCTGGGTAGATTTGTCTATAATGCTATAAGACCTCCGTCTCTTCTTACTGCTTTTTTACCCTCGCAAAGCTCAACTAAATCTCACAAACTCCCTTTTTCTGCTCTAAAAACAACTTCCAGGAGTCAACTGAGCCCATCACAGAAACAGGAGGACAGTTCACATGATGACGTATTCTGTCAACTTCTGAAAAGTCCAAAATTTCTGAAAATGTTGAGGTTTGGTGAAACATGACAAATCCTGCCACAACAGGCCATATCACAGCTGCCAGTCAGAGCAGCAGGTGTTGTATTAACAGTTATAGCAGATGTTGAGTGAGTGAATCTAGATCGGTTCAGATGATTTTGTAGGAGTGGATGATGATGGCGACATGCATGATTCACCGATTGTCTGGTTTTGGTATATATCTTATGACTATTGCTTCTTTTATTAATTTTGTTCTTTTGTAAGGTGACCTTGGGTTTTTGAAAGGCGCCTTCAAATAAAATGTACTATTATTATTATTATTATTATTATTATTATTATTATTATTATTATTATTGTGTGTGTGTGGTGGAATGCGTGGGATAAAACACATCTACACCCACTCTAAGTTGCAGAATGTCAGTTTAATCGGTTGCATCAGCGTTACATGCGGCTTCAAACCTTCATACCCTGGACATAGCGAGATCACCAGGTTGTTGCTGGGAAGATGCAGGAAACAACCACACAAAGCCACTCTACCAAGCATTTTCCCACTGCGAAGAAAGGACCACAGATTCTAGTTTTTGTACATCTTGACTGGTCCACTATAACAGTAATATCAATCACACCCACTATCTGTCATGTAGACCCTTCTCTCACCGTCGAGGGTTCACGGCAGTGACCAGCCCTGCTGTATGTACCCCCCCCACGGATAACGTTAGCACAGCTCTCTCCCATCTGCACTACACTGTGAGCAGACAGTACCAGACTCACCCAGTGGGAGTACACATTTTAATCAAGCTTGCTTAAAGACTGAACTTCCCAAATTTGTACTGCAAATGCAATGTTTCACCATTGAGGAAAGCTCACCGGAACATGTCTATTCCAACTCAAAGCAGGCAGAGCACATCCTCAGCCTGTCAGACCATCTCTCACTGTTCCTCATCCCGCCATACACCCCCCTCAGGAAAAAAACAACCCAGGTATTATTAAAACTTGGCCTGAGGGTACACTCTCTCTGCTGCAGGACTGCTTTGCACTCACAATAAAATGTATTTGAACACCTGGATCTTCAGCAATACACAGAATCAGCACTGTCCTACATTAAGTTCTTCACTGACAGTGTCACGGTTGATAAATGCATCCAGGATTATTCCAACCAAAAGCCCTGGCTGGCTAGAGAAGTATAGACACTCCTGAGAATCCACAATTTTGCCTTCAAGTCAGACAATAGGGCCTGGGTCTCTAGTGCATCGCCAAGTGCAAAAGGTAACACATATGTGACTGTCAGTGCTTGCTCATTTTGAGACAAAGAGGACCCACACAGTTATGCAACCCTCATTAACATCTAGCCTCCTCACGCTCACATGAAGCGATGTGCCTACTTAAGATGGGGAATGCAAGACAAGCTGCTGGTGTACTTGGGAAGGTAAAAGCTTGTGCTGACCAACTCTCAGGGTTTTTAGCCAAGATTTCTAATCTTCTCTCTGACTCAAGATATCATGTCACCTTATCTCAAGTCAGCTATAATCTCTGCCTTAAAGAGACCTATCAACAGACTAAATGGCTACATAACAACAGCACTAACAGAAGTTTGTATCTGAGTACATCAAAGACTCTCTCCCTGCAACCTTTGACCCGTATCCGTTTGCTTATAGAGACAACAGACCGACAGAGGACACCATCTCCACTGAGCCGTTTGGAATACCAGGGTCAGAATGCGCTTTGATGATTACAGTTCTGCTTTTAACATAAATATCCTAGTTTGAAAAGTTGTCTGAGCTAGACCACCCATCCCCCCATCTACGCTTGGATGAAAGACTTTGTTACCACCCACCCACAAATAGTCAAGGTGGCGCCCACTGTTCCTCCACCCTCACACTTAGCAGTGGCTCTGCTCAGGGATGTGTGTTGATGACACTGCTGTGGTTGGAGGTGACAAGTCACCATAAAGATGCCAACGCTGTCTGGGTGGAGCTCTGATAATAACCTGGCACTCAAAACCAGTGAAACCACTGACTACAGGAGAAATTTCTGGGATCCTCCTTCACAGACGACAGCCTCCTACCATGCCATCATTGATGCCACTGATGTACTGAATCACAGTGTGGTATGTTGCTCAGTGGCAGACAGGAAACCTTTGCGCAAGGTTATCAACACCGCCCAGAGAACCGTTTGCTGCCGATCGCCCTCCCTAGAAGACTCTCAGTGTCTCAGCAGAGCAAAGAAAATAATCAAAGACCCTTCCCACTCTGGACAGCACTTGTTCACCTCCTGCCCTCAGGCAGTGCAGGTGCATAAAGAACCAGACAAATAGCCTTGAAAACATTTTCCCCCTGGGCCATCAGAACTTTCAACAGCTTTAAATAAAGGAGTGCAATAGCTATCCTGTAGTGAGTGGCACCCCTTTAAAGCCCAGTCATGTGTGAAACGTGTGGACGTGCGTCTGTGCTTAATGCCTTTGTTTTTACTGTTTATTATATTTGTTTTTAAATGTTTTACCTACTGTTTGTACTGAACACAAGAGCTTTAGTAGTACTGTCAGTAGTAGTGTTAGTATTGGTATTATTATTATCTAACATACAGGTGTCTAACTGCTTAAAATATCAGGTCACACAACAAAAAAATCAAGCAAGATGTTCCTGCAGATGTTTTCAAAGGAAGAAGCTTTACCACAGAAAACCGGTTCCCTACAATACACCGGATCAAGATTAACGGTGAAACTATTATTGTTTCCAGGATCAGAGAAAAAGGTATGCACTCCTTGAAAGACTTGGATCCTTTGTTCCGCTGCCTTGGCCAGACTACTTGAACGGCTTCTTTTAAGTTGTTTTATGAGCTGAAAAAACATCAACGAGTTTCTCAGAGTTGTCCAACAGGTTCCAGAACTCTGTAATTCCCATGTTTGGTTGCTTATAAATATAATCCAACAAAGTCAATCAAATAATCTTGTGTGGAACATCCCTAACCATAGTTATCTTGTCTTATTAATCAGTCATTAAATATATTAAATGCTGTATACATTCTAACTAAAACTGAAAGACGGTGTAGTTTAAAGTCGATGTTGGAAGGAATGCAGTGAAAGGATTGGTCAGAAAAAGCTTCAAGCTTTACCAGGAAGCTGCTGTTTATTTGCTGTTCCAGGCAAACAGCCTATGATGTTTCTCTTAAACATTTCATAACTTCACAAGTTTAAAATCATAGCCATGATAAGAAACTCTTCACCCTAACGTCATTTTGTGGTAGCAGTTACAAAAAGTACCATCTCTCCTTCCTTTTATCTGACCGGGTTGTCACTTGAAATTCACACCTGAGGGCGACATGTGATCTGCATCTAGATAAGAACGAAGGCCGGAATGTATTGCAATGGTATTCGACTCTCACTGTGATCTCAGTGTCCTTAAAGAAGATCTTCAAGTTCACGTGTTATCCGTGTCTTAGTGCTGTTTCATGACTGAGCCAAGTATCAGCAGATAATAACTCTCTTCTTGCAAAAAAGAGCATATCCGGATACGGCCACGGAAAGGAACTGTGTACATGATACAGTGGGGTTCAGCTTGGAGTATGATTGGAGGATGTGTGCCATGGAGCCGGTGCATTGAGTCCTCACAGCTGGATCTGGAGCAAGTTCTCACAAATAGGGATAAATATATATATTTGGATAAGTGGAAGAAATAGGATGGATGGCTAGGTAATAAATGTCATTACACTGTGTTTCACATACAACTCCCAGAAAGTTGATTCTGTTCATCTGAATGTTGCATTTTCTGTGGGAGAAATGTTTCGTCAAAATGAGTGATGACATATTTCTCCCACTGAAAACGCAACGTTCAGATAAACAGAACCAACTTTCTGGGATTACCTGGATGACTGAGCAAGAATCAAGACACTGCTACAGTGCAGTTTGCATTCATACTGCACTGTAGATGAAAGACTCAGTACTGATTACTGCACCATTCTCTGTGACAAGAGGGGCCTACTTAGATTTGCAGAGAAGCGCCTGTTTTTAGAAATGTATTGTGACCAGTGCTTGTGACCAAATGGAATCGAGTTCTGTGGGAAAAACACGGATTAAAAACACGACCTCCCAAGTCCATCAGACTGGTATATAAACCTGATGAACAATGCACAATGTGAGCAGCTGTTACTTAAATATCCAGCTGAAGCTTGAAGTATCTTGGTATCAAGTGCAAATGGCAGTCAAGACAGGGCCCTGCAATCTCAAAGTTGTGACAAATGTGAAAATGTATTTGCTTGAATCATAGCGTCCTAGGGTATTGTGGTTGTTATTTTGTTGTTTGCTTGGTAGATTACAAAATAGAAGGGCTGAATGGGTTCTATTTTACTCCGCTGTATGTTTGGATGGATGAATCCCGGGTGTGTTGTTGTGTGGCCTACATGGAGCCACTTTGTCTTCTTTCTCTGCTGCTGCCTTTTCCTTCCTCAGCCAAACAGCTATACAGAGACAAACTGTCACACTTGCGTGCACATACACACACACACACTACAGTATGTTTATATATACATCCCTTTAACTCTTGCTGTATAGCAGAGCAGCTGGGCAGAAGCTGCCCTGCCACTTTCACTTGTGTGCTGTATATATCTGTTTCTGTGTATATGTGCAGTGTGTGTCTGTGTGTCAAGTGTGCAGTATCACAGCACACTTGAGTAATTAATTTTCAACATGGCTGGGTTTTCACCATGGCTGGCTGTGTGTGTGAGTGTGTGTGTGCAGTAGGGAAGGTAGCTGCCGTCAATACTAATTTGGTACCAGAGAAAACAAATGTATTTAATCCCTGGTTGTCTTGTCCTGTTTTGCTCTCCCTCCCTCTCTCTCTCTCCGTCTCTCTCTCTGTGTCTCTCTCGCTGTCTTGCCTTCCACCTCACTCGCCCCTCGCTCATCCCACCCCTCATCTTGCAGGCTGATGGCCATTAGCACTGCAAAGGGAATTTTAATGTAACGCCGGCTTTAGTGGGAAGGGATGAATATTTTAAAAAGTGAAACACTGATTGTCTGATTGTAGCAATAAAAGAAGGACACATCTGAAGAGCGCACACATACACTTAAACACACACGCGCAGGATTGTTTGTATCCGACACACTGAAGTCCTGTGTGGTTTCACCAAACCGGTTCAGCTGGTCTGACTGAAGATCTGTTTGTTTTGTCTCTGTGTTGCCTTTACGTCCTGTCAGAGAGCTGTGATGAGAAATGTTCCCATGGTTACGGCTTGAAAGCCTTCACTCGAGCTCAAACAACCCGAGATCGCCCTCCTGCTGCTCCTCAGTTGGCGCCGGGGTTTCCTATGTCATTTTTATCCCCGTCTGTCTGAGTGTTCATATTAGTAGTGCTTACACTCTGCCGTGCCTCGGTAATATTCCAGCAGTTAACCACCTCCAATATCACATTACATTCACTGCTCACCATTTCTATGCTAATCACACTTCTATTTTATTGTTGCTCATAAATTAATGTGCTTTTTTTATACTGTTACATTCATCTGCCGTCATTACTGGCAACTCTAAGTGATAAACACAAAGTAGCAGTAACAGATAGTCACCTTTAGTGACCTTAAAAAAATCAAAAGCTTGAACTTGAAATACGCTTTAATTAAAAAAGAAAGTCCATCTGCTGAAAGTGGCTTTCACTGCGGGAGCTCTGTATGTGTATAAAGGCAGACTCATTGGCTTTGGTAGAACTGGAGCGGAGCTGATGCAGTTCCACCTGTGCAAACTTCATAAGGACCACCATTAAAAAATGCAGAACTGTAATCATTTTATCATTTTACCAGACTGAAAATCAGCTCGTATGGATTAGTCAGCATCACCCAGTCAGTCAGACTGAGCTCCACAAGGAAGAGCTCAGTCTGACTGACTATCATAACCGCAAACAATTCACCGGCTATGATTATGTTGGGCTTCCTGCTAACAGCACTCGCTCATTCTTCACACACCGTGACCAAATATGCCTGAATTTGTGGAACTGCTTGTAAAGTCATGCAGAAGACATATGCTGCGTTCCCAGCCAACAGAAAAAAACAGACATAAAACATGGAGTCTGCGATGTTTCACATGGTGCAGAAATGTATGCAGGTAGTGTAGGTGGCTTTTATATATGTTATGAAGAAAATGTTTTTGCTGCTTAGTAAAAAAGTAAAATCACAGTTCAAGAGTTTAAACAACTTTTTTTCCCCTTCAGAAATATGCAGTTGTTTTTGTACCTTTTAAAACACACAAAAGAGCACAGAGAGAAGAGCAACAGGTGAGCTTGAATGATTGTCTGTTGTTATGGAAACAAGGTGCGCAGTCAGCTTTTTTTTTTTCCAGAATAGAAAAAAAGCCTCGGGCAGCACTTTCTCCACAAACACACGAACTGAACCTCACCTGCTCTGCATTCAAGACATTTGAATTCTTCTGAAAAGCATTTGAATTGAGTTTTAAAGCATCTGTGGGAGAAAGAATGACATCCTGAGAGGTGTGGGTTTGAGCAGGTGCTGTTTTCTCTGTGGGCCTTTGAAGAAGTCTGATTATTCTCAACTTTATGCTGTGGTTGAATGTGGAAGATCAGGTACGAGGACTAAAGAGTGCAGGGGTCATTCATTCTTTTAAAAACTTTAGGGCTGAAAAATGAAGCCAACACAGAAATGCCAAAAACTGTAGTTCCTCTGATGGCCACTAGACTCCCACTTTCAAAAGCTTGTGTGTTAAAGCTCATTTAGCCTTCTATATAAAATCTATGGTTGTTGAATTTTTGTCTTTTTAAAAACTGAGGTTACATTTAGGGGTGGGCCTCTTTGACTGACAGGTGGATGCCTGCTCGATGTCTGCTGAGGGTTCACCTGAGCTAAGTGGACCTCTGGTGTATGTTACTGCAATTATGGGTGCTGCGAGGTTAATTGTACTAGCAGATCATCCAAAAAGTCAAAGATGCAGTTTTTTGTATGATTAGTTTTTTTTTAAATTTACGGATAAATAAGCCGTGTCTGAGTCTGTGTGATGAACCTGTGCAATTTATAGATGCAGCTTGTTAACCAAGCTGATAATGAAGCACTCCACCCATTTGCCCAATTATAAAAACTATGTCTGTGTAGAGTCAGCAATTTTTATTTTAAGTGTGTGTGTGTGTGATTCCTTGTACTGAACAGGCTCTGCTAGCAGGGTACTGAGTGATGCCATATGAGTGCATAAAGGAGTGTGAATGACTGATGCTGCAGCAGCACGAAGCAGGAGCCTGTCTCACAAAAGCAATTTCACAAGCCCTGCTAACGTGCAGACTGGAAATGACAGGAATGTAGCATTTCACAAATAATGGCTGTAAATCTCTCCAGTCCTTCAACACGCCTCCATTCAAACACAAGGGTAGCTTTGTGTAATATATGTTTGATAAGTGAAATGGGTCAAAATAAATGAAGAGTGAATAATCTCATGGATCAGATCTGTTGAAGAAGCACCCTCAGCACCAGTATGTGTTTCATGTTTAGCTGGAATTTTTTGTTTGTCATGCTGGTGTTCTCTTGTTGATTCCAATCATATTCTGTAATTCTGACTAGATTTCAGTTAGAGACTGAGCCTGGGGGCATGGTGGTGTGTTTTGTATGATGAGCCCGACACACATGTGCGACCATGCAAAGTCACACACCTCGGTCTTTAGTTATTAATCTGTAGCAGCCTCTGCTTCTGCTGACACCAGCAGAAATCTTTAAAAGCGAGGAACAGCGCCGTTTCAGCTCAGAGGAATCCTGATGTCTTGTGCTCTGGCACCCCCGACCTGGAGCTCCCATGAAAGGAGTAGAAGGAAGAATGTGGTTAGACGGGTGATGAATAGTGAACACTCTGTGTGTTAGTGCGTTTGTTTTCACATTAAAACCACATTGCTTTGGAGTGACTCACTGCCATTCAAAAAGTTTAAATGTGTGTGATTGTCACTGAAGTGATTGTCACTGAAGCGTCTGAATAACAGCTACGGGTGTCGAAACCGTGTGTGTGTGCGTGTGTGTTTTTGTTAACACTTGTTAGTCCTGACGAAGCTTCAATGAAACCGGAGATGATCCAAGAATCACTGAAGAATGAAAAAGACAGTTTACAGTTTTGATTAATCTAGTCTCCGGAGATGATTGTGCAATTGGGCGTGCGTGCACGCGTGCACGCGTGCGTGTGTGTGTGTGTGTGTGTGTGTGTGTGTGTGTGTGTGTGTGTGTGTGTGCGTAATTTGAACCCCTCCAGACATACTGGGTGACACATTAGCTTTCCTGCAGTGTGTTCATATCCTCTAAGCTTCCTGTGCAGAAGTGAAGTTGAGCTTCAAAACAAAACAAACTGATCCTGGTTCAGATTTCAGGCTGAGGAAAACCAGTTTGATGCTTCATCACATTCTGTGGTCGTCACTCTCTCTACTAAAAAAAAAAAAAAACTCTCGAAATGTACTGGAGTTAAACTTGATTACCCGATGTTCAGAAAACACCGGCATCTCCTCCAGTTTCAAAAATAAACTGGATTGTCTAGACGTTTACGAGAGAACAAACTGGGTCTGCGGCCTTAAAAATCCTTTCTTGATGAGTTTTTTGGGCTCAAACACTAATTTAATGATGAGCTAAAGTAGGAATTTTGACAGAGCTACATGTTATCATGTAGCATATAAGCATATTTATGCTTACTATGCTAACTGCTACCATTTTCGGTAGCTTGTTATCTTGCGATGACTCCCACCAATCATTTCATCCAAGCTTCATCTACTTGTAGTAAACAAACAACCTTCAGATGAGAGGAAATTAGTCAGGATGTTCAGTCACCACCATTCCTCCAGCCTGCCACGCTTGAGGAATGGTGGAAACTAGTGAAACACCAACTTCCCCGTCCACAGTGAAGTCAGTTTTACGCCCCCAGGACAATAATCCCAGACACACATCAAACAGGATGGATGAAGCACGCTAACATTAAACGTCTGGAATGGCCTTCTTAAAGGCCAAATACTTGAAATACAAAAACCAAGTCTGTGCCAGGAAACCAACGAGTTTAAATGACAATTTACCAATCAATCTAACAATTCTGCCAAGTCAGAAATCCAGCTGGGATTCCGCCAGACGCTTGGTGATGGCTAACTTTATGTAACAACTATTAATGGGGGTGCATTTATTTAGATTTATTTATACCTTTCCACACTTGTACATCCTATTTATTTTTCTAAGTGATTAAAGATGTATGCTGTGCTGTACAATTATTCCACCTTGGAAAAAGAACAGTTCAAAGAAATCTGTTGTGGGAGGAAGTCAGTCAAACTATAAACTAGAGGTGCCGCCGTCTCTCCCTCCATCGCTCTCTCCCGTGTCTTTACTCCTCTTCACCTGCCGTTAACTGAGAGATTGAAGCCGCTTCATTAAAAGCTGCTGGATGAAGTGCTCGTTCAGACGACTTCCTCAGCACGCTGGGAGAATCTGCTGACGGCGGCACAGCGATGGAGAGGGAGGAGAGGAGCAGAGATGGAGAGAGCGAGGTGTAAGCATCCTACATTCTCACAAACAGCGGGGGTGGGCTGGAGGGACCCAGAAACAAAGAATTGTGTTTTTGTCTTTTCTGGTTCATTCCTGCTCGTTCTTGCACTTGTTTTGTGCCTCCTATCTGTCCTCTCTTCTTTCATTTGTCCTTCTTTCCACCTTCCTTTGTTTTTGGTCCTCTGTTTCCGCTTTGTCTGCCCTTTCTTTTCGATTGTTTGCTTCCTTCCTTTCTTCCTCCTCAGTTTTTCATACAATATTTGTACACAAAGGTCAAAGGGTGTGACAGGATGATGTTCTTTGAAGACACAGAGACCTGAAGATGGGCACACAGATATATGGACAAACTGAATTTAAGGAAACGAGATCTGTCCCCGAGGGGCAGAGACAACAACAACAAAAAAACCCCCTGAAAATGCTATTTTAGCAGTTTCACTTCTGACAGCTGAAACGTTAGCCTGACAGAACGACAAACTGCAAGTCAGCAAATCAGGAGGCAGCGGGCTCGCTCTGTGTTAAATGCAGTCACATGCCCAAAAAGTGTGTCTCCTCCAGGCTGTTATGACTTGACAATGCTGTGGGTATATGTGCGTGTGCAGATGGAGCACTGCTGTAATTGAATTTTACCTCTCAAAAAAGCTGTGACATTATTGTATTAGAGGAAGGATATGCTGCTTGGCCTCAGAGAGGGGGAGAGAGAGGGGGGAGGGAGAGATAGAGGGAATTGAATTGCAGGAACTTAACTGCAGCAAAAAACCCAGTGACATCACCATCATATTCGACTGCTCGGAGCGCTCGGCTCTCTCAAAGAATCTAGTGTTAGGATTTATCTATTCAGGAACTCTCATGCTGGCGATGACCATCCAACCTTTTCATCTAGCTCACAGAGGAGAATCCAATAAACGTCTGCAGAAATGAAACCAAAGCCGATAAGGCAGGAGGTATCAGTGGTGTAAGAGCAGTGACAGTATTATTGTAACAGGCAGGTGGATATTGTCTGGTTTGGAAAAGTGATCAATTTTAGATATTTCTAAATCTTTTTACTTATTAATGTTGTACTGTCGGTTATATATCTGCATATATAGGCTTTATTTACTGGGATGTGTGCATCATTTTTCCAAAACCCCATCTAGTATTTTTGGTGCCTAAAAGCCGACCAAACAGCAAATGAAAACTAAACATCCCTTAAAACCATGTCGAAAGAATAAGAGTTTCATAGAGAAGTGTTTTCCCCACAGCCATAAATGCTGTTTTGTCATGTGGGACAATCAGGAAACAGGATTAACATTTAGCAGAGATGTCTGCAGGCCATCAAAATCAGCCTGGTATCGGAACAATGCTTGGTTAGCAGTGAAACAGCTGATACCAAAAAATTTTTTAAAATGATAGTCATGATGGTGACCTGTGGTTAGAACATGAGTAGAAGTGCGCCCAGAATTGATCCCAGAGGGATACTTGTGTCAGCCTCGGGGGTTTTGATTTGAACTAATCTGCAACAGCATTTTGGATTCTTTGTGACACTTTTATTTATTTAATATTTCCCACAGGAAGTATCTCCTGAACAAACCGTTTCTGTGTCAGAGCTTTTGATATGAGCAGCGACTGACCTCTGTGGCTACAGTCACCAATTAGTCCTTTGCATTTAACCCATTCACTCAGTGAGCAACGGGCAGCCACCAATCCAGTGCCCGGTGAGCAGTGTGTAGGGACCCGAACGGCTACCCTGAGGTACCCTTGAGGATACCACCGTTCGGTGGATTTGAATTTCCAGCCTTCCATTCCTGGGCCGAACGCTCTACCTACTGAACTATCACTGCCCCATGTTTTTTTGGTGTTGAATGGCTGTTTTGGATACTAATGATAACATCCTAAGTGCTCGCAGTGGTGCTTTTGGTATTTCCCTGGCAGCTCTTTGGTGGATGCAGTTTGGCTGCCGAGCTCATTTGACCCGGTGGAAAAACAGTCAGTTAATCTGGGGAAGCTGGGCAGCCAGTGCCAGCCAGCAAAGTCAGTGCAGACACAGCAGGTACTCGTCTTTGATTCTCATATTGCCTTTAGGTGTTAGAGACTCCTAACCTGTTCAAGCTTAATGAAAAATGTCTTTGAAAATCATCACCTGTTACTTCAACAAACTATGTAGAGGTGTTGAATTCTGTGTAGTCAGAAGCAGAAAATTGGATGATATAAAATTACAGATGGATATGAGGGTAAAATATTCCCTGTGGCTCATGGTAATTTAACTAATCGTTTTGGTTGGGGTCTTACGCTTTTAAATTACAGGAAATTATAGGATATGGTGTGAAATATACATCAGCAAATCTACTCAGAAATCACAGTGAAAAGACAATCCAGATGTGCTTTTCTTCAGCAGTGCAGTGTTAGAGTGAATGTTCTCTGCAAATTCCTACAATCAGGAACTGCTAATAACTAGTTTAAAACATTTTTAACACGGCAGATTTGGCCAAATGTAAGAAAGCGGGGCTCAAAGAGAATTCATATTATAACATCCCACTAATGAGCTTATGGGGCTTAGCTTACTGGATGGCTTTAACGTCCATGATCATATTGGTTCTTAAATGGGCCAAAATGTTGGTTGGTTTCAAGACTGCAAAGGAAAATTTTCCATTTCTTCTGTTTGCCCACAAATGCTACATTTCCCACTGACCTGATTAAAGAACAGGGATTGTCTTGCCAAAAACATGTGAAAAATTACTCACATATACTCCAGACTAGAGTAAGATCACTGACCAGTGCAGAGAAATATATCCAACTGGTATTTCTGGGGCTTGAAGTGAACATATTCAGCAGGCTACTTATCAGCTGATGCTAACAAGTTTGGCTAACAAACTGCAACAATAAACTGTGCCAGTGCATGGCTGTAAGATACTGGAACATCACACATCAAAACTCAAGCCCAGACTTCTTAGATCTTTTTGATCATTCAGTCATTATTCATTTAAAATTTTCCATAAGACACCAGCACAAAAGAGGCCAACCATTTAATAATACATATAGAGTTTTATGAAGAGGAGACACAGGCTTTGTTTTGAGACTGACTCAAAATTGTAGCCAGCCTCAAGTGGCCATTGGAGGAACTGCAGATTTTCCACTTCCACCTTGTTTTCTTATTTTTTTTCAGCCAGGAAGGTTACTGATCAAACTTCCTGGGTCACATTTCATATCCCACTTTTTCCTAATTCCCCGCTATAAGACACTAATACATACTGTGGAAATGTACATCTCTCTTCCTCTCTCTCTCCGTCATACTGTCTCTTTCTCTCTCTCTCACTTTCCCCCCCTCTTCCTCTCTCTGTCTGTCTTTGGTGTTTAAGGTTTAAGGTAAGAGGAGCTGAGGAGGAAGTATCTCCCCCTGCACCTCCTGTAAGACGAGCTGTAACTCTCCACCTCCTCCCCCTCCTCCCCCTCCTTCTCAGCACTCCGCTCTGTTAGCATTTGACCGGTAGCTGTTTGTTAACCAACCCTGACCCACTGCCGTTTAATCTGAGCTGAGAGGAGGACAGACGAGAAGAGAGTGAGAGAGAGAGAGAGAGAGAGAGAGAGAGAAAGGTGATCACTCGCTCGTCCTCGCTCGTCCTCTGAGAGAAGGAGAGACAGGGTTTCGGCTTGCAGGGATTGGTTTCCAGGAAAAGTACTCACCCACATATACACACTCAGCACACGCTGTGCGGCTCCCACCGTGTGTCAATATCAGTGTGTTTGCACACAGTGACCTTTGACCCGGACAGCTTTACCTGCTGAGAAACAAACGTGTGGCCATAAAAGGACACAAGGAAGAGACGGAGGAAGAGGAGAAAATGGGAAATGGAGCCACGCAGAAGGTGGAAGGAAAAAAGAAAGGAAAGAAGGAGGAGATCATTTATGAGAAAAGAGGAGGTTAAGTGGAGGAGAGCAAAGAGAAAACAGCAATAATAAAACAGCTGCACTTCATTTACACATCTGGATACTGTTCGCAGCATTTGTGTATTTGTGGGTGTAAAAATTTAATTCATGGTGTGCAAAGAGAGATGTTTGAATGTTAAAGTGATGGGGATGAAGGTGTCATTCACAGCTCAGTGACAGAGAGAGAGAGCAAGAGAGACATCAGGTTGTCTGTGTGTGTGTGTCCTGTTTGAAATTCTGCTCGTCTGTTATCTGACTCCATCCAAGAAATCCAGAGCGAGAAGGAGACGAATAGACAGAGAGAGAGAGAGAGAGAGAGAGAGAGAGAAAGATACTTTTGCTCCCTCTTTCAATGTGCTCAGTTACAACAGTTTCATAGTTTTGTTTAAACAGCACGATTGTGCTTTCTTAACATTTCTGGGTGTTTTATCGGTTTAACCAACATTGACCACTTTTAATTTCCTATATTCTTCTTAGCTGCCATCAGCTGGGCGAGAGACTTGAGTGCGTTGTGCTACAAGCAACAAACGTAGCCTAGAGCGTGTAGCCTGCAGCAGAGACGAAGAGCAGTTTGCAGAGAACTAGAACTAGATAACTCCCTGCTTTCTAACTTAACACCAACTTTTTCTTTTAAAGTGGACACACAAATGGGTTTCTTTACTTTCTGACATATAAATATTGTTTTGATGGTGGGTGCTTATATTAAACATGGCCAAAAATTCCAAGAATTAGGTCAGAGTATTTACAAGTAATCCCTGTGAGCCAAAAGCTCAGGCTTGAGACGGCTCTGCTGTAGATGCTTGGTTTGCTGGAAATTGAAGCCAACAGGGATCCAACAGCTACAGTTCTTCTAATGGCCTCTTGAGGTTGGATCCAAAAGTGAGTCACTCCCCGCAGAGCCCCGTGTTAAACTGGCCAACTAAACAGAATTAAAAGCATGTTTTCAGCTTGGTCCGAAAATGGTTTTGGCCTTTTCCTCCTTCATACTGACTGTACAGGAAATTATTTTTATTATTTTATAACATTTTATAATCCCTTGGTTGCTAGCAGGGTTTAAAGTTCAGGGTGTGGGTGCTGTTTTTTAGGCAAAGTAGGTGTGACTGCTTTGACGTCAGGAGTGCTGACACAGGGATTGATTGCTGTGCGTTCATTCTCACCTTTGCTCTAAGCTCCAGCTACATAGATAAGAATAAATCTTTTGAAAGTGAGTGTAAAGGATACAAATGTTCAGGGTGGCATGATGAATGTCAGTGTAAGGATAAATTCAGAGTTCGGCCTTGACGGAGGACGATGCTAAATTCTTCTCGTGTTCGCCTGAATTAATTTGACGTGAGATCGGTGTTTTCAGGAAACTGAACACTTGCTCAAACCGGAGCCTTTAGACTCGGTGGATGCCGACTTTACTGACTGCACACAGCTCCTCCTGGTTACACAAATGTTGGCAGTGTTTGGTTTCTCACAGTTTCTTCAGTGCGAGAGTGTGTTGAACAGGTCAGCGGGACGGTGGCAGGTAGCAGTCACTTGCTCTTACTGGACGGTTGTTTTGTGATGCATCTGCCACACTGCTTGGTACACAGGAGGTCTTTACCGAGTACACAAAAGCATTGTTTGTTGACTTGTGGAAACATTGTACAGAATTCAGCCAGCTTTCCCTCAGGTTTGTTTAAATTTCCTCCATGCAGTCATGCATTTTTACTTTTACCCCCTACATTTTTGAACATATATCTGTAGTTTCTACTAGAGATGGCATGATACCACTTTTTTATATCCGATACCGATATCATAAATTTGGATATCTGCCGATACCGATATGAATCCGATATAGTGTTTTTTAATCAGTAAAAATGTTTTTCAATATCTTGCTGCTTTTTGTACAAGTTCATACTCAAGTTAAAAAAAACAAACACTAAAGCTATTCTGTTATACCTGTATGCAAAAAATATACTGCACCCAAAATATTTCATAGTTCAGCACTACTGATCAATCTAATAAACTTAAACCTACTCCATCCTCCCTATTCTGGTATTTTAAAGAGTAAGCAACCTAAGTAATAGGGTTGACTCCCAGAAAAAAAAAAAAAAAAATAGGGAACCACCTCATGATGCTTAATCGACATAATCAACTTTGATTTGATGCGGTGTGGGGAAAAAAATGCACAGACTCAATTATTTTTCAAGAATAATTAAATAGATTCAGCATCTTTCTTCAACAGAATTGCAGACTACACAGATGGAAAAAGTACTATAGCTTACCTAGGGTATATTAGACTTAATAGTTATTATATACAGTAATGGACTTCTATACATTTTTCATCAGATTAAAACTTTGGGTGTAAGATTCTGATAATTATTTATTAAAAGCTACACATTTTAAATGAGAATAAGAAAGAAAAGTATGTCTTTGTGCCCCCTTTTCCCTGTTAATGCCCTATCGGCCCCCTTGGATAAACTTTGCTAGATCCGCCCCTGCACAGTTACCAGCTGTCAGCTACGTAGAAAAAGATCCTGGTGTAGAAAGTAATATTAAATAAATTCTAACAACAGCTTATCAAGCTTAAAGGTGCTGCTGTTGTTCAGCCGCTGGTTTCCTCTTTCTGGCGCGAAGTGGGCAATAAACAAACAAGAGAGACGGACTCACGACAGAAAAGCCGATCAGCTGATCATTGATCAGTTTCATGATTGAAGTAGCAGCAGGAGAGGGAGAGAGAGAGAGAGAAGAGGCATTCGCTCCATATATCAGTTGTTAAGCTTAATGCTGGAATGCTTTACAAACATTCAGAGATGGACTTACACACTTGCTTTACTTCTCTCGGGGATAACTTTGTCGGAGATGAAATGCCGGGTTGGTAGCTAGAGTCCAAATGCTCAACCAGACCACCCACAGGTCTTGCAGGCCACAGCCGCTCTATCAGGTGACGCATACTGCTCCGACGTGCTAAGGTTATGGGCAGTGTTGGGGAGTAACGGAATACATGTACCGCCGTTACGTATTTAAAATACAAAATATGAGTAACTGTATTCCGTTACAGTTACCGTTTAAAAAGGTGGTATTCAGAATACAGTTACTTTGTTGAAATAAATGGATTACACAGCGGTACTTTCCTGTTTCATTTTGTCGCGGGTCAGGACTGTTTGGGTTTTGTTTGACAGCTATGTTCTGTTGTTCCAGGCGGCAGCGTTACGGTTGCCATGGTTACAGGGCGACGCTCTCTCTCGCTCTCTCTCTAGTCAGAGGTCCCTTTACTACAGTTCGGAGTCGCGGACCTTCAGTAATAGTAATAAATCACACAGCAATAGTACATTCACGTTGTTGTAAAAAGCATGATAATATATTAAGTAATCCAAAGTATTCAGAATACGTTACTGTCATTGAGTAACGTAACGGAATACGTTACAGAATACATTTTGGGGCATGTATTCTGTATTCTGTAATGGAATACATTTTAAAAGTAACCTTCCCAACACTGGTTATGGGCGTGTCGCAAGTTTTGTGAGGTGCTTTTTTCATATTTAACCGTTTGGATTACATTTTTTATTTCTCTCTGATATCCGATCCAGTAATTTAGGTCAGTATCTGACGGATCGGTCCATCTCTAGTTTCTACTACTTAAATTTTCAAATCAGACTTGTTACTTTTGCTTTAATGCATTTGCACGGTTATTATTTGGTCACTGTGAGCATTCAAACATCAAACCAATCTGATCTAAACAGAAACACGTGAAAGGCAGTCCTGTTTGTTATTAGTCACCAGATGATGTCGCATAAAAAGAGATGCCAAACCCAGGGGTTAAAGTGGGACGCGTTTTTTTTGTTTGTTTGTTTTTGCATCCACACCGGAACTGCATGTTGCCGCATCTAGCTAGTGCTACTGAAGAGGAGCAAGGAGCATAAAAGGAAGTGACGTTTTTGTGTCAGGTAATTTGAAATGCAGCTTTTCTATACGCTCAACAAACATCAGCCAACACACAAACTGTTTGTGTGCAGTTTGTCTCACAGTGTGTTGCTAGCTAAAGGTCCAGCTGCTAATTTCACGGGGAGAGAAAAGAAAGAGAGCTAACTTCAGCTAACGTCAGAGGTGGAGAAAGATAAGAAAGACAGAAGAGGAAGAAAAGAGGTTAGATTAATTAATTAATTTATTTATTTATTTCCTTTTTTTCTTTTTTGCCTGTCCCGTTTGGCTCTTTTGCCATCAGAATTGTTGTCTAAAGGCAAAGAAAGATGGTTAGATTTAAAGGGAAGGACTGCTCATTTAACGCTCACATGTAAGTCCTCATGTTTTTACACGTGACATTATGTCTTTTTGTGAAACCTTTTGCTAAACAAACTGAGGCAGACTGTGTTATTTAAAGACGGCATGAAATCCTCTGCAGGCTATTGTAGGATAAACAGGTTAGTTTGCTGCACTGTGATGGATTTAAAGTAAAGAACAGTGTGTGACTGATGCACAGTGGCCGTGGTTTCATGTCAGAGTTGTAGCAGCAATCCATTGACCGAATTCCACCTTGACACCAGCTTTAATAGTGTCTAATGTAAAGACAGCATAAACAGTGTACTGTCAGTGTAGAGGATGAAATCAGCCAGGATGACTCATGAAACATCTGCTCACATCTGGTTGAATTCAGTTGTGTTCATCCTCAAAGAGCAGCAGGTCAGCTGATCACAGCCTGCACACTAAGAAAATCTGCTGGAGCTCTTAGTAGAAGTTATTGTGAGTTATGATTCTTTCCCCCACACTGAACCATTACAACCAGTTTACATTGCATTTACATTAACCCCACATTGGACATTCTCCTGTTTAGAGGCAAAATCGCCCTCTACAATGGAGGCAACAGAAAATAGACATATATTTTTATTTTCCTTCTTTTTCTTCAGATTCAAGCTGAGTATAATTAGAATAAACAAAAATTAGACTAAAGTCCCATCTACTGATATTATTTTATCATTATGTTAATACAACACGAGGTTCAATTAGCTTTGCAAAAAAATTTGAGTACATTTAAGAGCCTGTACTTTTTTACTTTTACTTGAGTAAAGAAGTTGAATCAGTACTTCAACTTTTACTTAAGTATTTTTTTAACAGTAGTATTTGTGCTTCTTCTGAAGTACAGAATGTCTGTACTTTTGCCAGCTCTGTTTAAACCCGATATTATCCCAGTCCGATGAGTTTCGAGTCAGAGGGGAAAGCTTTAGCTTTGTGCCCCATAAATTTATAGCAGTTCTGAGGCCAGTGACTTGTGAGGATATCTGTGATGAAGTGTTGAGGCTCATTTTTGTGCTGCATTGTGAATCCTTCAAAACAAAATGCACACCAGAGGGCGGAACGCGTCTCTGATGGACTTGTGCTTTCTGGAGCCTTGTGTCTTTTGTTTACTAGAGTCTGTATCTGTGGTTAAGATGCTTGTCTAGCTCTCAGTCAACAAAGCCTGGTGCATCAAACATCTGATGGTATTCTTTTTGTCTCCCTGATCCTGCTTCAGAGCCAACTGATCAAGAGTTTGCACAAAGTGTCGTGTAGCTCAGTGCGCCGCGCCCTTAGGAAACCTCCGTCCTGCAACGATCCAGTGCTGAGAAAACCTCTCTTTGCTGTGAATAACAATCTGACTTCTGACACCTTTGCTTAGTTCTGATGTGTCGCACTATCACAGCGCTGCTTAGTCAGCAATGTTCTGCCTGGAAATTGTGGCACGGCCGTATTATAACAGGCGAACGATGGCTACGGGAGGATGTAGTAGAACAAGGCTCAGAGTCGATCAAATGTCATCCGACTAAAGGTTCAGCTAAAGGAAATCTCACCTCTGGTACAAAGGAGGTAACACAGCCAGTGAAATGAATCTGCTTCAGGTTGACTGCTTGCCGACAAACAGCAGAGAAACACTTCCTGTGTTTTCACCTCCTGACCTTAAATCCTGTTTTTATATTTCAGTTTTAAAGAACATCACTTAGACAGCTTCTGTGATCACCAGATGAATTTAATGCTTGTTTATCATCATTACATTCTGTGGCTGTTCTATTTTGTGCCTGCACCGCAACTTTATGTGAAATGAACCGAGACGTATCTTTTGATGCGGTCTCGGTGCAGCTGTTTGGTCTGCACCAGACTTTCAGGGACAGTTTTTACTCCAGCCTAAATGTACCAAACCAGATGAGTTACGTGTGAAAAGAAGCTCATATGGAAAATGTTATTCAGCGTGCGAGTTTTGGGGTCAGCGGCATCTTTGCTTCCAAAACAAGTCGGCGTGGAAGTCCCGACACTGGAGTCGGGTACCACTGCATCTTTATTTTCAGTAATATGACACATCTCTGAGTAAGTGAGTGAGTGGGCGAGTTACAATCTATTTGTGTTTGCTTTGATTGCACACAAGTATTAGCATCCACCTACATTTCTCACACTGTTTCTCATTAGGAGGGCGGCGAAGATGTTCTACTGCATTTGGTCAACGGGGACCCGTTGACTGTAGAAAGCCTCACACACACAGTTTTATGTGATGGCTGGATTGAACCCATTTAGTCCAAGGAGTCTGCCTTGTTTGTTGCATTGAAGGTTCAAAATAGCTGCAGTGTGAAGGTCGTATTTCTCAGCATCAATTAAACTGATACCCCTGACTATGACTAGTTTATGACTAGTTTATTACCACTTTAACAGGTTGAGTGAATACACAGCGGTGCTGGAACAAATGTTAAAATGGCCACAGTGTCGGAGAGATAAATAAATAACATTTAAGACAAGCACATCAGGGAGAACATTACCCTGATCAAAGTCATAAAACCTGCATCAGATGGGACTTTTAATGTCTTTTACCGGGTGGGCGGGGCTCATCGCTCCAGGGAAACATTCCTTTATTTATCACTCTCTTCATCACTCCATCCGTCTCTCTTTCTCTCTGTCTGTCCGTCTCTGCCTGCAGCTGCCAGCTGGCAGCAGCTCTGTGGCTTCATCAATAAGACTGGCAGATTGGAGATTGATGACGCCGACTATCAGAGAAGAAGCTGTCTGTCTGACAGATTATCCTCCTATAGAGAGACGCAGAGATGAAAAGAAATGCAGCAAGGTCTGTAATTGTGTTGCATGCAGGTAGAAGCTAATTTTAAATATGGGACGAGTTTTAGGACTTATTTTTGGACTAGCAGGTTCCCCTCACTTCCAGTCTTTGTGCTAAGCTAGGCTAATCAGCCTGAGTAACTTGACCAGCCCTCCTGTGTGGAGGGGAGCTATCGTGATAACCCTGACCGCGCGCTGTGCCCACGCTACAATCGACACAGTTGTGTGAACAGCAACAGGTGATCAACTCGGGTTAAAGTCTTGGTCTAGTGCTCATGTCCCCATGTGACCATTGATGAATATGAGTGGCTGATGCATCTGAGCACCAGGAGCGTGCCATGAAAAGTTTGTTTCAACTCAACCTTATGGTGCCACACAGTAACAATTTTTGACATAACTTGTGTCTCAGCATGAGAAGATTTCAGTTTGTTTTAGCCATGAAACTGAAACAACAAATCCTCCAATGTAACAACACCTTGAATGCACATTTTCTGATATTTAGTGCAGTAGGCTTGTGTGCTGACGTGTATTTTGGTTTATACTTATTAGTACTTAAATGCACCCCACTGAGTAATGTGTTGGTAACTAAACCTCGTACATCGTGGAAGGTTAATCAGGTAAAAATGGTTTTGGAGCGACATGTCACTGACTTTGGTGAGACAGTAAACAGGATGAGTGAATGTCAGACTTTATGTTTAACATTAAATGAGGTTAACAAAGAAAGAAAGAAAGAAAAAGAAAAGCTGGCATCGGAAATTTCCTCTGAGCCAAACGTCCCATCACACTTCCTCAAAGCACGAAAATCCATCGACCGCTGTTAGTGTGTGACCTGAGCTGACTGTTGAGTGTGTGTGTGTGTGTGTGTGTGTGTGTGTGCGCGCGTGCGCGAATGTGTGTAGCAGTATGGCTAACAAAAAGTGCAGCAGAGAGCCATTAGGGAGAGAGAAGTTAACGAGCTCTATAAAGATAGAGGGAGGAAGCTATTGACCACCATTTGTCTCTGTTGTTATCTACCTGTGTGTGTGTGTGTGTGTGTGTGTGTGTGTGTGTGTGTGTGTGTGTGTGTGTGTGTGTGTGTGTATTGTCTTTTGTTTGAGGGTAAACAAAGCCAGAGGTCGTGCTTGTCAACATGCTGTTGTACAGGATGACAGCGAAATCCAGCTGTTTGGAGTGTGTGTGTGTGTGTGTGTGTGTGTGCGTGCAGCTGCTTTAATTGACAGGTTGTGTAATGATGGACAGCAGTGATGTGAGGTCATTGACACTGTTCCAGGTCAAATCCTGACCTCATACTCACACATGGAGATAGTAAAGTGGCTCAAAGAGTCATAGTATATGATTCACATCATATTCATGCTCATCAGTCATTCAGGGTCCCATCGTGACCTGTGAATGGAGGCAAAATGTCCTCTTCTACATGATGGAGCCACCCAAGAATGCACGATTTTCCTTTAATTTGTCACCTGTTCATATAGACAAACAGTCGGTAAACTCAGTCTCATTTGGTTGCTGTAAAAAACTACAAAAGAAGAGATGACTGGACACGTTTATATATGACACGTACACATTTTTCACTGAATTTTTTTCCTTTGGCATCAAATTGTGTATCAGTTTGTAGGAAGTCAGACTTTGGAGATATGCTGTTACTACCTGCCCACTAACCTGCTTGAGTTTTGTGACTTGTCACAGTCTTCTCCTCGTTGGCATTTTCATGTCAATAAAAACTCTACTCCCACAAAAAGCAGCAAAACTCCACGACAGTATCTAAATATCTTCTTCTTTACTCTGTTTTCCAGTTGGATGCACGCCAGCCAAAATTCGGGCTGGGGCAGACTGCTCGCTGACCTTTATGATCAGCTTTTTAACTTTGCCGTTCCTGACTGAGACCGTCGGCTCTACACGGTCTCTTTGTTTCAGCCTCTTACAACTCAGCCCAGTCTCCCGCTGCTCTCTGTGGCCGTCTTCGCTGCGCTTTAATGTAGCTGAATTCATTAAATCTTACTTTGACGTGGACTGAATGAGTTTAAATTGGGGATTTAACCGTGGACGGTGTACACTGTTAACCTACATTCGTGTGGGAGCTGCTGACATGAAAAAACCCGACATCTGACTCAACTCTCCCGTTTTGCTAAAGTGGCATTTAAAATGAAAGTTAAAGGTGATAAAGGATGTCTTTAACTGCCACTGGGCTGGCTTAGGTCATCATTTTTTAAAAGCTTTGTTGACCCTGAATAACAACCCAGTGATGTTTTCACATTCGGACACTTTGCTGAGCTTTTTGACGTCTGGGGACATTTGCTCTTCCAACCACCTTGATGATGAAGCTGCAGTGCCTGAAAAGCAGCTTGTGCAAAACTGTCCAGTTCTTGAAATCTTCCACAAAGTTCTTATTAATAACTGTATTGTGCTATGGGATTCCCCTGCAGCAGCACAGAGAGCATTTATTTCTTCCTCCTCCAGCTCTGTCGTGTCTCACCCATTGTTGTCCTGTTCCTTCCTGTGTATATGTATATATGTATGAGTCTTCCCAAGGGGATGCCTTTAACAGTCGGACCACAGCCCACACATTTCCTGCGTCGTCCTGCATCGCTGCACGGGAAATAGTAACATCACTTCCTGCATCTTGGTAGGATGATGTTGTGAAGAAAGGATGAGACCCTTTCCAGGAGGTGGACACATTCTTCTGTTGACAGTTTAAAACAAGGAAAGGAAATATCTGAGTTTCTCAAAGTTGGCATTTCCTGTTTTGTTGTTTGTTTTCTATGATGCTAAACTGACTAGAAACAGGGACTAGAAAGAGAGATCATAGTCTGCCACATAAACTTTCCTTTTCTTTGGCCTTGTGTAACATCTGGGGTGTGAATAATCAGACCTTGCCACATATTAAATACCTCATAGTTCTCTTTTTTCACCTCACAGCACAGCCAGTCACAGCAGGTATCTGGCCACCCTGAGCCTGGTCCTGCTGGAGGTCTCTTTCTTTTTAAAACTTGTGTTGGACTCTTTGTAATTCATTCTTTGTAATGATGATCGGACCTCACAATAGCATGCAGTGCGTCAGGATGCCAGCTTTCTTTCTTTTTTCTGATTTGCTCCTGTATTAGCTTCATTCAAATACAAAGATAGAACTGGAATTACTTCATATTATTCTTACTGTCGAGAAATCCCACAAATAGCCCGAAACCAACACTCGAACCATCTGCCTCCCTGTCTGATTCTCCCAGCTCCTGGGACATCGGCTCCTTTTGTAGAAGTCGCATTTTTCAAAAATGTTCAAAAACACACTCAGTTCATTGGAGGCAAAAGTTAAAAATTTCCAAAGCAGCTTGTAGCTGTAAGTTTGAACAAACTAGAGGAAAGGGTGTTGTGTTGGGGAGTACCATGGGTCCATTCGGTGCTTCTAAAGGCAGAAATGAAACAAACACAGTTGGAGTAACAGAAAACAGAAGCCATGTGTGCATTGCTGACCACTGCAGTACAGTAACACACATTGATGCTACAAAGTGTCAGAAGCGGTTAAAAACGGTTGATCTGGACTTTTCACACGTGGCTGCAGAGCATCACTGACAGGAAATACAAATGCTTTCAAATTAAAACAAACCACTGACCTCTGTGAGAGGGAGGTGTGGCTACTCTGAATCTGCTTTGAATCTCTGCAGCTGAACCTCTCTCTCTCTTTCACACACACACACACACACACACACACACACACACACACACACACGCTTTGACCCACACTTGTACGGCTGACTGTCAGATCAGCTGCTGTGTA
>NW_005187480.1:2017759-2020538 GCF_000239375.1 Pundamilia nyererei | reverse complement strand
TCCAGCAGCTTTTGTGGGGGTTTAATGACTTTCCCCATGTGGAGAGACACAGTTTGGCTTTCAGCTGCTTCTCACTTTTTACGACTACATCCTGCTCGTACACTCAGCGTTTGTGTTTGTGTGTGTTTGTGTCAGCTCTGCCTCACTGAAGTGTGTGTGTGTATTTTGTGCATGCAGGTGATTTATCTAAGTCAGGGCTCGCTCGGCTGGCCACCACGGTTGAATCCTAATTCTCTCGCTCGCTCTCTTTCCCGTCAAAGAGCTGCTGTTCATTCAGAGTAAGAAGGAAGGAGGGAAGGTCTACCCTTCCTTTCTTCCTTTCCTTTCCTTCCATCCTTGCTTCGCCCCTCGCGTAGTCGTGTGTCTCTCAGAGGTTTGGTGTGTTTGCAGATTTGTGGTGATGGATGCAGATTTAGCAAAACCGCACTGTTAGACTGAATACTTTATGACACATTCACACATACAAAGCTCACTCCGCCATCATTCTTTTGTTTCCATCTGACAAACAATGCACACACACACACACACACACACACACACACACACACACACACACACACACACACACACACACACACACGCTCTCCGTCCCTCTTGCTTTCACGCACGCTCATACACTTTCTTCCTCTGCATCTGTCTTCTATTATTTATTCCAGTCATGTCATCATTCATAAGTGATAAACTCCCTGCAGAGTCAAACAGGAAGTTGCGGGACTGGCCAAATCAGGAATGTGGCGTCGTCTTTTTCTTTGATTCTTATACATTTACGCTCACCATAAAATTCCCAAATCCGCCCTCCACCCCCTGCGTGCATTTGAGACAGGGTGAGTTTGGGGAGCAGAGGACGAGCAGTTTCTGATCAATAACAACACATTTACATCAGTTTTTATGTTCTTTTGTCTCTTTTCAGACAGGAAGACTGAATAGGGAAACAAATCAGGTCAATCAGGCCCATTTACAAAAGACAACAAAGACAAAAACTGAACATGAGCTATTATTTTAAACTTCTACTAATTCCAGTGAGTGTATCTGTGTTGCAGCTGTCAGGCGCTCTCAGGGTGTAAGCACCCTGAATGTTTGTTTTGTACAATGGCTCGCATTACTCTGGCTGCAGATAGAAACGCGCTTGTTTGACTAACAAAAGGCTCGATGAAAATGTCGGAAAACAAACTTGTTTGAAGCCGACGAACAGGAGGACACACAACAGGACAGGTCACGGCTGCTGTGTTACGCTGCGGCACACGGTGGGTTAACGCAGCATCACATGATGTAAAGTATATGACAGGAAGGTTGTATATCACATATTATTACATGTATTACTGTTAGATATAATAGAGTTACAGTATAATATACCGCTGTGTCATACTGTGTATCAATATTTTATTTTACATTGATTGTAATGTCACATGATATGAATTTTACTCTTGTTAACTTGTTAACTGTATCGTACTGTACACGGGATGTGCCGAGGATACGTTTATTTACAGTGTTTCCTGTTTCTTTGTTCGGGTTTAGCGATGCTTCCTGCCCGCTCACCTTTGTCAGGTCACCTCTCGTGGCCATGAGCTAATAATTTCAGCCATTCTTCACAATTTCAGCTGTTTATCAAGTATGATCTTCTGTTTTCACCATTTGTATGCTACCTTTATCTTTTGCTCAGCATTTTCCCTCTATTTCCAACCATTAATCTGTTTAATTTAGCTGCCACTCCCCTTTTTCCCAACTAAAATCTTATTTGGCGAACACTTTAAACGGATTATATATAATTAGCTTCCTATTAAATCTTTACGGGCGAGCTATTTTGCACAGTTACCTATGATATCAGTATTCATTTTGACTATTATTATAGTGCTTTGGGCTATTTTCAACAGTTCTTTTCACTTGCAAATTTTTCATATACTCTCAACTACAAAATTACAAAAATCTCAGGACATGGTGTCTGTTGGTTTTTAAATATACCTCCTGCTAATGCCTTTTCTTTGGAGTCCAGTATTGTATGCTGTGGTTTGGTAAAGTGCAGGATAATGCAGCAGTTCAGTGTGTGTGTGTGGTATTAACCTTTTGAAGTTATTAATCAGCCCTAGCGGAGCATAACAACGTTAAGAGTGTGTAGCTTCTGAGGGGTTTTACACTGAAATCTTCTCACCAGTTTGTGTTTACGTGTTTTAGTTTTTTTGCTTTCCAGCTGAGGCTCCATCTTTCTGCCCAGCTCTCTGTCATTACAGCGTCTCTGGAACGCCGCTGCACAGTTAACCACAGCGTTCTCATGACTCCGCCCACTCCACCCCACAGCCCCCTCCCCCACCCACTTAAAACCACCATTCCCAGTACCACAGACCGATGCTGCCAAAACCAATCGCCACATTCCTCAACAAGTTTGTTTTTCTATTTGACTACGGAGGGGGGGGAAGAGCAGGAGGAAGGAGTGGAGGGAGGAGTGATAGCAGAGAGGAGGAGACACTTGAGTGGAGGAGGAAGGATATAGGAAAAAAGAGAGACTAATGCGGTCTGATGTATTAATCACACTTGGAAGTAATTGAGAGGCTGAGCGGAGATCGAGCGAGCGAGCTTTCCTTCAGCACACTCTCTCTCTCGCTGTAAACACTGTTACTGTACAGACTGAATATTAATGCACTGATGTGTAAAGTGACTTATGGTGCAAGTGTCCTTACAAGAGTCTGTGTTGTTGTTCTTGTTTTTGGCATCAATGTTAGATGGCTGTGTGTGTGTGTGTGTGTGTGTGTGTGTGTGTGTGTGTGTGTGTGTGTGTGTGTGTGTG
>NW_005187480.1:2003998-2017739 GCF_000239375.1 Pundamilia nyererei | reverse complement strand
TGTGTGTGTGTGTGTGTGTGTGAGCTGAGTCTTTCACTTGGTTTGTCCTCGATTTTTAAAGGAACAGCTCAGCCTTTTTAACTTATTGTCCCTCACATACTTGGCTGAGCCCCAGTTTATCGGTGGGGTCCCCGTATGTGTTTGCACATCTACATTTCACTGACACTTTTGGAAAACGTTTTCATTTTCATTGTCTTTTATCCATCCATGCATCCATCCATCCTCAATCCATTGAAGAAACTCTCTCCTGTGTGGCCCGAGTTGATCTGGGGTCTTCTTAGAGTTAGACATCCCTGAAACACCTCCCAGTTAGATGCTCGAACCACCTAAACCTAAACATTGACCCTTTTGTTTTACTTTAAAGACATTCAAAGACATTGAGTTTGCATGTTCAAAGACTTGCATTTTAGGTTAATTGTGCGTGTGTAGTTGTGTGTCCCTCTGTGTGTTGGCCTGTCCAGCCACCTGTCCCCGTGTCAGCTGGGACGCACCTCAGCTGGATAAAGACATGAAAATTGACAGATGTCACCTTTTCACCATTTTTCTTCTTTTGCTTTGTGTTGTGACTCTAACAGAAGGTCCCATATGAACTGATCTGTTTATGGCATTAGCAGCATGCAGCAATGGGACTGTTACAAACAGGCTTTTTAAATATCTCAGGGACTCTCAAGAGCTCAACTGGTGTTATTTCTTTAGAAAATGCACTGAAAAATAAAAAAAACCTATATTGTTTTCCCTCCAAAAACACTGGAATTTCCCTTTTAACTACTCTAAACAGTTTCAACACACTCTCACACACTCGCACACAAAAACACACACTCAGATAGAAGATAATTGGATAATAAGTTAGAAGACGTTGTGGCTCTTTCTCAATCGGTTTAATTTATTTTCCTGTTTATCATGGAGTGTTTCTCCACTCTCGCTGACACGCCTCATTATTCACTCGCACAGTAATCACTAAATACACTGTAACAAAAAGCAATAATGATAATACATAACAGCCAATATCTATAACATCATAAGCACTTCTAACACAGACTAAATGTCTCTCTCTGGGTTCTCATTTTAAACCTCAGCGATGTGACTGACTGATGCTTTGTTTAGGTCTCTACGGCAACTTGCCTGCTCTATGTCTATAGTCTGGTTGGCACGGTTACAGCTGGCATCCTCCACTGACCCTTTACCTTTCATCAGTGCAATCCATCTGCCGGTGTGTCTGCTGACATAACTGAGAGTATAACCCTCTGT
The DNA here is from genome assembly GCF_000239375.1 of Pundamilia nyererei. Taxonomy (NCBI): domain Eukaryota; kingdom Metazoa; phylum Chordata; class Actinopteri; order Cichliformes; family Cichlidae; genus Pundamilia; species Pundamilia nyererei. Next base: position 2,016,491 of record NW_005187480.1, on the reverse strand, counting down.
CAGTGTGCTGCCATGGTTTCCTATAGGGAACCACTGCACACTCTTAAAGATACAGCGTTAAACGGACGTCTGTTCATTGTTTCTGCCGAGCAGAGCACCGTAGGACTGACCAGGCTGACAGCTGTGATTGGTGGATTTACTATTTTTGTACATTGTTTTATTTCCAGCAGTTAGCCAATGATGCCTGACGGCTGGCACTGCATGTACTGAAAGTTGTACATTTACTATAGTAATGAGTCTGAATTAAAAGTACAGTCCTACATTATTACTTTATCTTGAGTCTTGCATCAATCAGTCAATCTGCATGTATTAGAGGTAATAAAATTACATATTTTTCAATGCAAATGTAAACTCATCTCGTGTTAATAATGCTCTTAATATTCATTTTGATTAACTTCTGTTTCAATCATAGCTTCATTAAACTGAAACTGGAGCAGGCTTGTAGCTTAAAATGTTTCTTTAAGGCTGAATCGTGCTGCATGTCTGTAATGAAGCTGTTTCCATTCACTGTCATGTGACATGTTTCTGTCTGGCTGAGATTCAGTAATGTTACCGGGTCACCTGCTAGTTTACACACCTGCATTGCACGTTTGGCGTGTTTCTAATCCTGTTAACATCCTCTGGTTACCTGTAACCGCTGTAAGACTTTCCTGGGTGAGCTTTCTTTGAAGCCACTGTCATACAGTTTCTTCTTCTTTATTTCCGTCTCTCTGTTTTGGCTGTGGTGGTGCAGTGAGTTGAGCTGTAATGAATCAGCGCTTCCTCTCTGATGCTTGAAAACTTTTTTTTTCTTTTACAATTCCCAGCAGAGTCATTCCAGGAAAAATGACACAGACACTCAAGCTTGTGTTTTCTTCTTTGTCTCCAGCCTTAAAAACATTGTTATTAAATTATCTTTTGGCTGACAAAACCCAGCTTCCTGTTTTGGTGCGGTAAACATGTTCCTGCCTCAGACCGCAGCAAATTAACGAAGTCGGCGGAGCTGTCTGGCTACACCTCCGACTTTAATTAAGCCCACAGAAGAGCCGAGAATCAGCTCCAAAGGATGATCTGAGGCTTTCCCCTGCAGCAGGCACAACAGTGCTTCCTTCAGCTAACATCGGTTAGCACTTTACATATACAGCTCCTATAATTTACTACAGATTAAAGGCTAATTTTCTGGTACATATCTTTTAATGTCAGCTTCGTTTTACACTTCTAGGTGAAGCTAGCATATCACCAGTTAACCACAGCCATTAGAGAATGAGTTGGCCAGTAGTTCCCAGCCAGCACTGAAATGCATTTATGGTTGAAAAGTAGTTCAGTTGTAATCGGACATGGAAACGTTGGCAGTGATTTTCTGTAGTCTGTAGATTTTCTGCAGGTGCTCGTTTTTCTTCGACACTGGGCTCCTATAGCTTTTAGCAGCCACTCACAGCTGTGTTTGATCCGAGAAAAAAGAATTCATACTTGGTGAGTAGGAACCTGAACAAAGCAACATATATATGAAAGAATGAAGCATAATGCAACCTTGACTCTTGAAGGTTGATAATTTTCCTCTTTGCAGTTTCTCTGTAAACACAGAGGCTTAAAGAGTGGCCACAAACAGAGCGATGCAGTAAAATTATATATTTATGGATAAGTGGTGAGCTGGAACTCATAAAGAGAAGAAAAGAAGACATAAATTCTACATGTACTGAGTGACACAGGAATTTAACATTCAGACATTACACTTAAAGTATTAAAGATTAAAGATTTTCTGAGGATTTCCTGATTCAGGGGCGATCGTGGCTCGTCTCGGTCGTTGTGTCCTTGGGCAAGACACTTCACCCGTTGCCTACTGGTGGTGGTCAGAGGGCCCGGTGGCGCCAGTGTCCGGCAGCCTCGCCTCTGTCAGTGCGCCCCAGGGTGGCTGTGGCTACAATGTAGCTTGCCATCACCAGTGTGTGAATGTGTGGATGATTGGATGTGTAAAGCGCTTTGGAGTCCTTAGGGACTAGTAAAGCGCTATACAAATACAGGTCATTAACCATTCAGTGACGCGGTGTGCTAGCGCAAACTGGGTTTTGACATTAAAAAAAGTTCTGTTTCAGGCGGGAACTCTGAGATTTACCAACCAATTTAGTGTGAGTTGTGATGATATTTAATGCCTAAAAACCCCATTTTTTTGTGCTTGATATTGAAATAAACAGACTACTCCTCAGTTTTGGAGATCACCCATAACACTAACCACATCTGTGAGTGTTAGTTTTAGCCTCTATGTTCAGAGGCTGGTTTTTTCCTGTTTAGTCAGTCTGGTCCTAAAAGTGTAGATGGAGAGGAGGGAGTCCTCATCAAAGGTGAAAATTCATATTAAAGCCAAATAAAAGCCTCAGCAAGGAAGGTTTGGTGAGTCACTGCTGAGATTCTTGCTGTTTTTCTAGTAAAAGAGGCACAAATAGTCAAATCTAAATACTGAGGAAAGCTTTTTACATGAAGCTCACAGTTCGCTGGCAGTCAGGCCACACTGATAACACAATGAGCCGGAGCAGGAAGTGTGTGTGTGTGTGTGTGTGTGTGCGTGTGTGTTCAATTCACAAACACCTGCTCAGTGTGCCAAAGGTCAGCTGACAGGCGCAAAGATCTTGTGGAAGTTCAGTGTTTCTTTGGTTAAAGAGGCGTAGGGTGAGAGCAGAGGCTGCTGTTGGGAGGAATGCGGGGGTGATGATGTTTAGTGATGCAATCGGCATGTTTAGTGATGTGGGCGAGGTGTCTGAGGGTTTTTGAATTTTCTTGCAGTCCTCATCCTCCCTCTTCATTTTCTCTACACTGCTTTCAGGTGCGGTGGTTGCCTAATCGCATGTCGCGGGGAGTTTAAATTTTTTGCTGTGAAGAGTTAAAATCGTGTTTTCTAGCATTACACCTGCAGCACTTTAAGGGCCTTTTTACACCTGTACCTGCTCTGATCCAGATCAGCTGAGATTGTATACTTGTGGATCTTTTTACTTTTGTTTCTTTTCATACAGAAAAAAAATCCAAGTGAAGCAAAATGCGTCATTACGAACCACATGCCAATGTTCAGTTTGCTTATTTGCTTATTTAAATAAATAGAGAAGAAGGTTCTGTGTTCTGGACTGTTGGAGAACACAGAGAATATACGTTTATTTAACGGCTCATTGCTAGCTGAACTGACCTGCATCCCAGAATGCAATGCACACCTGGCTACGGGAAGCTGTATGATGAGCCTCAGGCACTCGTGACCTCCGTGTACTTATTCTAAAGCCTCCGTTAAGGACTTTGTAGCTTTTAATGTTTTGATCGCGTCTCTTGGATAAATCATCTGTGTCAGAGCATTGATAACTCGGTGTGCTTTTCCCCTGCTCATAGTTTGATTTGGATCTTGCTCTGAGATACATTTCACGTCATTTTCGTTCCTTAAAATAGATTTACAGCCATCACCAGAATGGCTAAAAACACTGAATTTATTTTTCATTTAAATTTATTGTGTGACTGCAGACACAACAAAACTTCTCTGTACAACAATAAATATTCTGAGACTGTTTTTTTTCCCCTCTCTCTCTGTGGGAACCAATTATTATTCATTTATGGGGTGGTTTTCTGTGCATAAGTAGAAAGCCTCCGAGTTGTTTTGATCCAGTGAAGGATTCTGAAGATTACACTGGCTCAAAAAAGGCCCACTGGTGCTTAGTAACGTTAACTCACAAATGAAAAGCTCGATGCAGAGATTTGTAATCTGAGAACAACAGCTGCAAATTTAAATTAATTATTTATCAAAATGTGCTTTTATTGAGCACTTCAGTTCTCCATAGAGATATTTTCTGGTCACTTTGAGGGTTTATTTTGATCACCGGATAAGCGAGGCGTCCATGTTTGCTTATTTGAAGCTTTATTAGAAGTCTAAATTAACCCGTCATCACAGAATCACCATATCCCACAGCCCTTCATTGTTATGACAGGCTCGAGTTAGTTTGGGTTCATATGGAGCTGTTGAAGTTAGCTTGGCGTCTTTAGGTTTCATCATACTGGAGAAAGCACAGCGTGGTTGGTTACTTCAGCTCTCATTGTTGTTAAATCTCTTCACTTAAATAAGCTATAGCTAAATGTTCCCACAGCGCACATGAAGAAAAATTATTAAAAATTCCTCAACAAGTAAAAATGTCAAAACACAGAAGAGCTTCTCCTGGAGTCAGAATGTATGCTGTTTGTGTTGTCAAAGTAACATCGGTCTAAATTCAGGAATCTGGGGCATGTTATGAAAGTTCTTTTGTTACGCATGTGTTAATCAGTTATTTCGTACATTATCTAAAACTCGATAGGCCCAGAGAGATAAGATAACATTGTACAGTTATTGTGATGTGATGATTAAAGAAATAATAAAGTTTGCATTTACTAGTGTTGTGCTTTCTGCTTACTCTACGATAAATAAAAATTTAATTAAGATAGTTAAATGTTGTTACTGAATGTCAAGCGTTCACTCTGCGTGTCGTTGTATTTCAGCCCATCTTTTGCAGTGTGTTTACCTTACATATCACACATACTGCAATAACAATGATAAGCCAGCTTTCTTTGTGGCTGTGTGCTCAATCTGTTTTGCAAGAATAAAACTGATAAAGAAGAACAACTCTCATGATTTATGATTTTTAACCCCTCACAGTGCATCGATGAATCTTGGTAAAGAATGGAGTTGGTACTGCAAATTGTTCCTCTAAATCGCCGCACCTCTCTGGACACAAACTGAACCATGTGCTGCAGATTTGAACATTTATTGTATGAGTGAATTGAAGTGTATGCCAAGTCTTTTTTTTTTTCCCACCAGCACAAATCTGCAGGGGTTGAATCCCATTTTCATTTTGTTTTGTTTTTTTGTGTGCATGCTTTTTTATTTTATGCATTTATTTTTCACTGTACAATATGTTTTGTTGTTTGATTTCAGTCAAGGATTTTTTTAAATGCTCGCTACTTCATTGTTATTCAGGAAGAACTGCTTTCGTCCTCCTGCCATCTTCCTCTCTGTCTCTCCTCTCTACTGCCACTGATTAGACTTGGCGTTAGCCTTAGCATTAGCCTGTCCAGTCGTTCCCTATGGGCCTGTTGTCTCTTTTGGCTAGCAGCATCCAATCTTGGCAAGCTAGCAGCTAATCCAGACTGGATGCTAATGAACCCTGGCCAGTGTCCACCTCGTTCCTGTAGAGACGTCTGTTTCTATAAAGCCCAATGGCTAACCAGCTAACAGGCCACTGCTCCACTGTCCAACACGGACAAACAGACAGTCAGGCAGAAAGACAAACCACCCGGAGCAAACTATTTGGCTCTCAGCTAGCTGTTTGCTAATCAACCAATAATACTGCAGTATGAAAGGCAGTGGGTGCCTGTTAACAAGAAGCACTTTACATATACTGAATTCAAATTTACAAATAAAACTATACTTTCTGCATAAGTATAGCACGAGTATTTGTAGCATTAAGATAGATGTTATAGTTTTGTTAAGGCAGCAGTTATATTTTAACTCCTCTAATAGGGAGAAAAACACATAAAATGTTAATTCTTTCTAAACCTTTGAGAATGAACTGATCCATTTGCCACACGTTGGGATTTTTACCACGTAGAAGTATTTTCCTTTCTGTACCATGTTCTGTAAAAATGCTACACTTTTAAAGCATGGGTCATAATTTGATTGACCTTTAAGACTATTTGAAATAAGAACAGATGAAATAACTATGTGTAATGTGCAGAGTTTTATTTATAATGACACACAGTAATTTGATATATGTGGGAGAGTAAAAATCTATTTTGCTGCATATTTTGGTGGCTAATTCTCTGCCACAGAAAGTCTAAAATTATATTATTATATTATTTGAAGTGTGAATGTGGGAAACTGAATGAAGGCATCATGCGCTTGTCACAGACTTTATTAATCCCTAGTGTGAAAATATGGCTGTAGCCCATGTAAATGAGAGACAGATGACATATTTTAACATTAAAATACGAACACACACTTAGAGGACGTCGGTGTGGCTAATAATAACAGTAATACTAAAACACTGTGAGAGGGAAAAGTTAGCACACTGAATCTAAGCCACAAACTTCATTTGGTAGCGTAACGTTTCATTCCAGTTGGAGCTCCTTAAAAATTACTTGTACATCATGCACACATAATCATATTCCATTGGCAAAGAGCTACAAGTGATATACTGTCAATGCACACAACACAAATCATGCAAGCATTACTGCAAGCTTCAAAGCATCACACAGGGTCAGTGTGATTTAGCGTTATCTTCTGTAGGTTCAGAAACATAGTCAGAGACCTAATTTTGTGAACAATTATTCATTTAATTCCACTTTGGCTCCATTTGAGATTAAAGGTTCCCTCCAGAGACATTTAAAATTACTCTGAATTGAATAATTAATGCATCTCTTATATATTTTTCTACAGAAATGTTAATTATACTCATTAAAATTTCTTAAATTCAAACCAAAGTTTCCTCACTTGGCAAGTCATTATAAAGTTTAACTGTTAACAAAAACAACCATTTTGATTGGTTATGGACCGTGCACAGATATGACTGTGGCGCAAACACACAGTGATGTAAATGATCAGCTTTGAGGCCTCATAACCTCCTGCAAACCTCCTGTTTCATCAATTAGAAAACAAAGACTACAGACTGGATTGTTTGCAGCAGGTCTTCTTTCCTGTTCAAGTTCACCCCTCTTTATTTAGATGTCGTTTATCCCCACAGCAGAAGCTTCTCACTCAGGAACGCTCGACATGCCGCAGCGGTCCGTCATCGTTTTCCTTCCCTCTATTGTCTCCAGACAATCAACCCGACCCAGCGCTCCTCATCTCGCCTCGCTCTGTTGCCATTTTTACTGCTCATATATAGAAACACATGTGGATGTGGGCCTCATGTCCTCAGGCGTTCATGTGTACCTGCACACACGTAGAGTCGGCAACACATCTCTTCACAATAGCCGAGCTGCAGACAGCCGTCCCGGGAGTTGCCGTGATTTATGACCCCCCGTGTGCGTGGATAGAGAAAGGGGGAATGGGGCGTGTAGATGTGGAAGATGGAAGGAATAAGTGAAGGAGAAACTTGAGCTCGCAGTACAACTGACTGTGTGTTCACACATGCACTCAGAAGACATACTGCTGTTATTATGCTTCTCTCACTTCCAGAGGATATAAGAAGAATACATGGAAACACACAGAGAGCATGCAACAGTTAATCCACTCATTTCACACAATCCCCATACCTCCAGGCGAGTCTGGGGGACTTATTAGAGGACTGCACCCAGATGTCTCACTTCTGTTGTTTACATAGATGGAGATACAGCACGCAGGTCCATATGTACATATACTATTCATTTATTACACTTGACTGCAGGTCAAGCACACATTATGCACACATCTAACAGAAGGGCTCAAATATAAGAAAACCCTGATAATAAAATGTAAAATGTAAGCAGCCACAGTAACTTTCCATTACACTTTGCATTTTACCCGAATGTCTTTTTGAGCTGCTCGTTTTCTAATTATCCCCGGCTGTTTGACAGATCCACGGTTTGTGTTGCAGAAAGATGTTGGCAGACACTTTGGGCTTTCGCTCATAATGAATTTTATTTTCTCCATAGCAGCAAAACATATCGCACAATAATATAGCCTCACTTTTCCAAAGTAATGCTTTAAATTAGTGTCAGACTGAATAATTTGGAACGTCTGTAATATTTTGTGTATATGTATAATGTACCTTGCCATCACCAGTGTGTGAATGTGTGTGTGAATGGGTGGATGACAGGTTGTGTAAAGCGCTTTGGGGTCTTTAGGGACTAGAAAAGCGCTATACAAATACAGGCCATTTACCATTTATCATTTTGTGCCCTTAACCTGTTGATTAAAAATTTAAAATTCTCTATACAAATCCCACAAAGCAGCTGTACATGGCCTTCACACTGTTTCTTTCAGACTTTTGGAAGATCAGACGTATTTAAAGAAAGATTTCGAACAACTTTTCACGCTAGTTTGCTTTTAACATGAAAGGTTTTTTTAAATTGATCAGCACTAAATAATCAGTTTATCTTGTTTTTGTTTTTTTTCAGGAAAAGTTTCACTCAATAAAAGGTTTAGCTTTCATCTTTGTGCCTAAATACAGAAAATAAAGAAAGAGATGAATGAAACTGAATGTGGAACAAAGACGTACAAAGCCTGCGAACTAATGCACGATGTAGAGCCAGTCACTGCTGCAAACGGAATCTGCTTTTCTTTTCAGTCCAATGGTGAAACAAATGTATGAAATGTTTAAAGTGGAGCTAAAAAGAGTCCAATTAATTTGCGCTGAATGTTAAAATAATCAGAACTGTCCACTGCAGCTATCACTGGTGCGTCTCCTACTTGGGTCGTTGCTGATTGGACAGCAGAGGGAATGCGCGTTGCATATGGGTGTCATGCAATTTTGGTCTGTTGGAAAGCTGCATGGAAGCTCTGAATCCCATTCATTTTGATCTTCTAGCAGCAAAGACCAGCTTCTGTGCAAACAGGATCTTTGGTCAAGCTTTCTTCTCACCAAAATGACTGAATGCACCTCAGCACTGACCCCCAAACGCTATCCTTCCGAAAAGTATGGTATATGAGTCACATACTCATTAAACCGTGTAATGATGTGTTTGTCCTGTGAACAGGGTGCGTTTGTACCTTTTAATTCCAATGTGCAAACGTTGGTACATACCAGTGCAGTGGGAGAGGCTTTGACAGATTGAGTCTTCTATTTGCTGACCTCGCTTTACTTTCTGCCTTTCAAACGTCTCAGTCTGGAAATAAAATTCGCAAGAGATGGATGAAAAACACAGTCCTCCCTTTTGAAGTATGTGCGTGTCTGTGTGTGTGTGTTTGTGATGGGCAGACGAGAAAGAGGGAAAAATATAGAAACCCCATTCTCCACCTCCTTCTAACCTTAGCTTGGGAATACCAGCTGCCTCAGATAGACTCCATCTGTGTGAGTGTAAGAGTAAAACATCAGATATTTGGTCGGAAAAAGGAAGGAAATTATCACCAGCTCTTGGTAGGACAGACAAATTAGCAGTTTCACTGTAAACCAAACACTAATTAGACCCTGTGTCTTCTTTAATCCTTAAATCTCAAGGATTGATGTTTGCTCTATGAGGGCTTTTCTCACATGTGGATAACTGCATGCTGCATGTAGCTTTGAGGCAGGTTTTAATACTACCTAAGGTTATATACAAACACCTGAACAATCTGTGTTCAGGTGGGGTTTTGTTGTTTTTGTTTGTGTTGTTTTTGGTGTTTTGATTGTCCAAACACACGTTCTGACCCAAACTAAATGTGATATGGGGGGATAACAACTCAGTTAACAGAATGATAAGAATGAAATTTAAGAGTTTCAAGTGAACAAGTGGAGACTGACACAAAGCTAAATGTCGCATTGCATGGCCTTTGAGTCTTTGAGGCCACCATGTTTGTTTTTAGCTTAATTTCCAAATGGGGTTCATCGTGTCGTCTCTCAGCCTCCATCTTTGGGTTTGCACGTAGGAAAGAGGACAATCAGAGTTACCTGTTTAGCACTTTGCTTCCCCAAAGGGAACCACAGGTGCTTGAACATTTTACAGTACAAAGCTGCAGCTAAAGTAAAATTTGGTGGTTCTGTTAAGCAAATAGTTGATGTGTAAAATTATTAATTTTCTTCTTTTTTTCTTCATCAGGAACAAAAACTGTTAATTTCACACCACATTACCTTAGTTTATCTTTTTCTTTTATGCACCTTGGAGCTTTAAAAAAAATCATGAACACGGATTGTGCGATTACATGGTAAGAGTATGCAGTAATGCACACACATGTTATCTGCCTAAATCCTATGTAGTTTGCCAAAAATATGCCCAAGGGCCAGATTAGCTAAAAGTTTAGTGTGCATATTCAAACTGTGTGAATATGCCATCTTACACCGGTCAGAGAGCCGTTTCTTAGCGTCTTAAATTATCTTTGACTGGTCTAATAAATAAAAAACATGAATTCATTGAATGCTTATTTAATTAATGTACAAACTAACAGCCCCCCTTAAAATAAATACTATAATTTTTAACATCTTTGAATGTGAAATTCTGCAGAAATGCAAGGAAAACATCAAAGCCTCGCCACATTTTCTTACCATCTTGTCCTGGAGGCCTTATGTTACAATCATGCAGTATAAAAAAAAAAAAGAAAAAGAAAATCCTCCTTAACACTTGAGTCTGACTTTTTTCCTCACAGTCTTCAATATCCAGGAATGACATTTTGTAAAGGGACTTCTCTCCTGTACTGCACAAACTCTAAGCTCTGTTTGATCATTATTTATGAGTGAGAAGCTCAAATTTAGCCCGCCGTATGTGACACCCCTGTTTTTGTGAATTTAACTAGTAATTATGGTTTTAGGATCTCACTACAAAATAAAGAGGGAAAAATAAGATATTCAGATTCGCCTGCTGTTTCTGAGAAGAAACTCTTTCTGGTTTTCCTCGAGAAATTTTGAGTCATTCTTTGCTTTTTTTCCCCTCCCTATTCTGTGTTGAAGCTGGACGACAGCCGAGCAAATCAAACCCAAATCTCCTCGCTCACATCTCTCCCTCACGATCTTTTTTATCACTCTACCTTTCCCTCATTCTTTCATCCTCCCTCGCTCCATGCTGGAGCCAATTATAACCTGCTGCAGCATTCCTGACTGGAGGAGGAGGAGGAGGAAGGGAGGTGTTTCAGGGATTAACATACCAGAGCTGTCAGCTGGAAACTGCTTCTTCCCACTTTTTGCTCTATTCCTCTGCCTGAATCTAAAGTTCTCCCTGCTCATTAGGACACACAAGAAAACACATTTTACATGAAATGTCCAGGCTGAACGTAGCTGTAAAGTGTGATGATATGGAAACGCATAGAGTGGTTTAATATGATTCAAGATTTTAGAGCTGTATTGTCAATGCATCAGTATACACAGTATACAGCTTACTGAAATGCTGTTTCACCCCAAGCCTGTATAGTGCATTTCTAAGTATATAAAGGATATATCTCCAAGAGATAAAAAACTAGGAAATCCCAAAAAATAACATGTTAAATTTGGGTAAAATTAAGGGATAAAAAGGTATTCATTACTAACTATACAAGACTATAATAATAACTATACAATACTAACTGTACAATAAACAAAGACAGGACAGAGACAATACAAAAGGGGATTGTGCAGTAGGTGTTGAATACCAGGTTGAGTTATTGTACAGTAAGGACATGCACGATTGGTCTACATGTGAGTATAGCTTTGCATGAAAATGTGTGGTTGCACATAAATACGGGAAAGATTACATACATGCTTCACGTAAAACTAAAGTTTTTAAAATACGGTCAAAGATGTGTTTGTACGGTGACCATATGAATGCACCAATCAGCCCATTAAAGCTAACGTCATTTTATTGTCTGACATAAGATACATTTGTCTTGGATCAGGGAGCTGCTGCATCAGATCAGACAATACGAAACATCCAAAAACCCCACCCCTGTCCCAAAACACTACACATACTCTCCAGAGCAGCTTGGGGGCCTTGAGGAAGCCCAAAGTGCCAGATTCCAATCTGTTCAGGCATCCATGAAGGCCCCACCCTGCAACTCAAAGGACCGAAAGGATCCACTGCCAGTGTGCTGTTGCAAGGCGCCACAGGACATCCCCAGAGGTTCTGAATTCATCCACTCGATAGGTCAGGGCTGCTGTGGGTCGCCAAGTGGGACATAGATGACAAGCAGTGATGCTACTTTAATGCCGTGACTGATGCAGAAAAAAGGAAATATATAATGAAATATGTTAATCACTGTATAAGAGAAATAGTTTGAGTAAAAATACACAATCACACAAAGAGTTGCCTGACTTTAAAAACAGATGAGAGCATTTAAGCACGCCATGCTCGTTGCTAATGCTAACCTAAGCAGGTGTCATTTTCTTTCTTCGTTTGTCTTCTGTAGCTGCATTTAGCATCATTAGCAGCTACATGAGGTCCCGAGGGCACCGTGGTCTGATTTACTCTCTCCTGCGTTTGTTAAAGAATTGCTTCACACTAATATTGCTAAAATAATTCTCTTTTATCTCCTCTGGCATGTCTAAGTTTGCTTTGACATCAGCTTCTACGCAATGTAGGAAAGGTGAATCGATTGAGTTTGCGATGCTGCGAATACATGTTCTCATAAATAAAACAGATGTGTATAGAACCTGCTTCCAGCACCTCTGGGTGTCAGAATATTATGACTATATTCTTCTCTTCAGACTGGGGCTACAGAGACCTTTGACACCCGAGCCGGTCTCATCTAGCCATTTATAGAGTTACGACACTTTTGCCAGGAATAGAATTCTTCACACACTGGTGGTGTTTCTTTGTGATATGCTGCCTGTGAAAGGACCTTTACTCTTGCTTAATCCCCGAACACAACTGATGGCTGCTTTCATGGTGGTTCTTTGAAATAAGAACGCTTCTTTTTTTCCTTTTTCTTTTTTGGAAA
>NW_005187480.1:1984282-1997727 GCF_000239375.1 Pundamilia nyererei | reverse complement strand
GTAACTCGGCGTGAAGTCCTCAATTCTGACACCATGTCATGTTCGGAGGCAATAAGACGCAGGGTTCTCAAGCAGTAACAGAACTCATTACTGCAGTCAGTGAAAGGTTTAGGGCTCAGGCACAGTGCAGTACAAATACTGCAGGCTCTGTGCAACCAGGAAAAACAATGGTGGTTGGCAATTGCACTGAGTCTGAGACTGATTGCAAGTAAGTGCATCAACAAGCTCACTTTTTATTGCAATGCGATTGCACAGGTCACCTGATGCGAGGCAGCCTGTCTCCATCTGACTCAGACTGTCAGCTCTCAAAGAGAGTTTAATGTATAACTGCAGACATTTTTCCAACTACTGAAAACCGATCGCAGACCGACCCTTGATGCACCAAAGACCCTGTATTTAAAACGATCATTTCAAAGACAACAGACTGTGGATTGATTGCAAACAGTTGCAGTAATGTTGGTTGTGAGGTGGTGTCCAGCCACTTTACCTAGTTTGACTGCAGCCTTGGTAATTATAGTGTGTGTCTGGTTACTTGGTTGATTTTGTGAAGTAGCACAAAACTAGCGTTACCAATATTTTATTTGATTATTTTCTATTGGGGAAGCATTAGGGTAATGCATAATATACTACCTTTCTAAGTAAATTAATATGTTATTTTGCTTTTAATACAAAATATATATTTTTAACCAGCCCTCTGGATCATATGAAACTCCTCAGCAGAGGGAAATGTTTCTGCTTTCTTCTTTGAGTGACAGTTCAAAAACATCAGCAAGTCATAAATGCATAGGCGCACAAGAATGCTGCGAATATGCACAGTGGTCACTTCTAGGGGTGAGGGGGTCGTGGGTGTGTGGGTGGGGGCTGTTCCTGTCACTTGTCAGCGCCTCGTTCACTTTTGTCTCAGTTTGAGCAGCACGTGAGAGAGCAGCGAGGCAGCAAATTAAAAAATACGCAGTGAAGACGAAGGCGTACTCATGTTCATCTCCCTGATCTGTGTGTGTCTGTGTGTGGCGTCAGACTTTGGTGGATTGCTGCGTCAGTTTCTCTGTCACTGTCAGCTTTGTTTACAACCCCACCTGCCCCCCACCCAGAAAAGTCCTGTCAGGACTGTGATTTCAGTGGGATCTGTGCGCACGCGTGCGCGCGTGTGTGTGTGTGTGTGTATGTGTTTGTGTAGTCCACATTTTGACAACCCTGTAGTGTATGTAGGGACATGACTTGTGCATGTGTGTTTGATGTTGCCAGAGGTGAGTGTGCTCCTGAGTTATGGGTCCATGTGCTCTGCAAGTATAACACTAGATTTACTGGCTCAGTGATAACATACACGCGCACACGAACACACACACACACACACACACACACACACACACACACACACACACACACACACACACACACACACACCTGCAGGGCAGAAGAATGCTTGGGAGGGAGGGTGTGGAGTGACACATCAGTGTCCAATGTAGTAGTTTATGTGCAAGTATACCATCAACACTGACACAAATACAAGAAAACAGCCTTTGAATAGCTGTCCACTGTAGTGACCACTATAGGGTTAAATGATGAACAGCCAATCGAAATTTGCAGCTTCTGTTACCTGACACAATTTAAAATCTGATGGAGGATAGTGACTCTTGTCAGTAGGTCCACACACAGGCTGTAATGGCATCCAAAATCAAATATGCAGAGAAAACTTCTCTCGCTGTGCGCTGCTCTCTGAGTGTGCGAGCAAACAAACTGATGGGCCACTTGCAAAAACTGATAGTTGATGTTGATGTTCTGCCATCACAGCACGTTTGCATGGGAAGGTCGCTGTGATAAAGTTGGAAAAGTGACAAGAGGCAAATATTATTCATGCCGTTGTGCGGGCAGGTTTTTTGGTAGCCTTAATGTTGCACGGCCAGAAAATGCTGTCATATAGTGAATCCTTTAGAGTCTGTCTGCACTAAAAGGGTTTGTTTAGCCTGTGTTTCACTGCCATGGAGCAATATGAGAAGTAAAACTGAGTTCACAGGGTCTCCCGATGCTTCAAGTGCAGCAAGATAAAAGTCTTACTGTTTAATTAGAACCAGAAAAGATTTTCTGAGCAGGAAAAGTTTCAAGTGCTGTATACACTGCTGCTAAATACTGTAAATATGTAGACTCATCATGCCAGTTAAACACTCAAACATATTTGATCTAAAGTGAAAACAGGCCTGTCGCGCACTAGTTAGCTGCACTGAAAGATGCATCATGCCAATATTTGTAATCTTTATTTTCTTGTCTTTGATGTGAGATGCAGATTCCATTTACAGTACTGAAAGTTTCAGGATGTATTTAATATCATTTGTTTTGCTATTAGACGATATATAGAGGTCACATTTGTGTTTTTCTGTGTAAACCAAAAGGCGAGGAAGCCAGAAAACGTGGCCGCCGTGGCTCTCGGCTGCAAACTCATTGGTTCCTCCTGAAGACGTTTGAAACACCTCGCGATTTTTTTTTTTAATGAAATGTTCCTAAAACAGCTTGTAACTGTAGTCGTGGTTTTGTTGTGTTTTTTCTGAAAGATTTGGGTGCTCAGTGGTGGCAGCGGGATGGCGTCTGTACGACTGAGTAAAAATAAACTACAGCCTGTGTGTTTGTGGTAATGAAGGAACACGTTTCTCAGTGGAACAGTCTATCTCACGTTTGTGTTTTCTATAGGTTTTGTACAACAATGTGGCTCGGTGGCACAGAGGAAGAAGAAGTGAGAGAAAATATTAAAATGAAGATTGAGGAAACACGTTTCCCATTTCCTCTTTGTTTGCCCATTTTAACCTTTAAGGTTTGATTCTGAGCTTTTTTTTTTTTTAATCCTACATGCATAACTATGGCGTTATTTTTTTTCCACTATTCTGAGCGCACATAAAAAAAAATTTGCAGGTGCAAGTGGAGAAATTTATTTTGAGCAAACAAAAGCTAAATTTGAGTGAACAAATTCATTGCTGTGTGCAAAAAATGTATTTCAGTGTTTGCTATTATCCACACACACACAATAGCAGCCCCTCTCGCTCAGTTTTTGCATTTGCGTTTGCTCGCAATGTGTTGCTCGTGCTCTCAACATTTCTGCCCGTGTGCGCTCAACTCTTTCTCTACACCATTATATACTTCAAATACCTGCTCGATTTATCAAGACATCACATATTTGCATAAGTGCTCTGACGTTTTCGGAGATGCCTGTTACCCACCAGCTGACCAGGTGGTCACTCAGGTTAAACATAATATATAAGGCTGAACTGACAAAACCAGCACCAGGTATTATACGAAAAACCATAAAGCCTTTGAACTAAAACAAACGCTGTTGTGACAGTGATGTACACTGTCTTGTTGGTATACATGTATGATTTGTATCACCTTCATGTTTTCCTCTCACCACGTATCCAAACCGATATCATGGCCAGCAGCTTTACAGCTGTGGCTCCCATCAGCTGATACTAGAAATTAATATTAAATAAATTCTAACAACAGCTGATCAAGCTTAAACGTGCTGCTGTTGTTTAGCGCGACATCCGCTGGTTTCCTCTTTCTGGCGCAAAGTGGGCGATAAACAAACAAGAGAGACGATCAGCTGATCATTGATCAGTTTCATGATTGAAGTAGCAACAGGAGAGAGAGGGGGAGAGAATGAGAGAAGAAGAGGCAGCTGTGCAGCAAAAACACAGAATAACTCCAGCTTTGAGTCTTTTTTTTCATTCTAGCTGAAGTACAGGACGAATCGCGTTCCTTTTTCCCTCAATACGGATGTATTGTAATTGGTCCAGCCCAGAGTTGATCATGACCAATTGGCTAATCCACCACCTTTCATTGTTTATAAAGTTAGAAAAACAAACAAACATAAAAATGAAAAATCACCATCGGCCCACCAACGGCCAGTTCAGCTATGCTGGTGGGTAACAGGCATCTCCGAAAATGTTAGAGCACTTATGCAAATATGTGATGTCTTGATAAATCGAGCAGGTATTTGAAGTTTACACAGCTACATTCTCACATGAAAATATCTTAAAAGTTTATTTTGTGACCCAGAAAGAGTAATATTTCAAACTCCGCCACTCTGTGTTCCTCCGCCACTGCCTCGTTTGAGTTTTGGACGAAATGGATTCTGGGATATTGCATTTCGTCATTTCGAGCTGATTGGAGACCAAAACAGCCAATCAGATTTTTTGCATCCAAGACTGTGATTGGCTGGTTTTGTGGAACAAATATAATGGTGTAGAGAAAGAGTTGAGCGCGCATGGGCAGAAATGTTGAGAGCACAAGCAACACATTGCGAGCAAACGCAAATGCAAAAACTGAGCGAGAGGGGCTGCTATTGTGTGTGTGTATGGATAATAGCAAACACTGAAATACATATTTTTGCACGCAGCATGAAGTTTGTGCACTCAAATTTAGCTTTTGTTTGCTCAAAATAAATTCCTCCTCAAAATGCAACACTTGCACCTGCAAATTTTTTTTACGTGCGCTCAATTTTTTTTACGTGTGCTCAGAATAGTGGCACAAAAATAATGCCATACATAACGAGTGTGTTTTGCATATGTTTTGTGTGTCTGCGCTCTGATGGAAACAAATTTCCCTGCTGGAGCGTCTTCATTTGCTTTCATGTAGAAACTTTACATAGAAACACAGAGGTGCTGTTTGTGTGCTGCTTCACTGCTTCTGCTGCTCTCTGATCAATGTCCATTATCAGCAATCAGATTCCATCAGTCTGCACTTTGACTCATTTTATCAGCCCGATACAGTGCAACAGGAAGTGTTTATTCTCCTTTTTAAAAATCCTCTTAAACTAGGAGAATGGCAGTCGGAGATGTGTGCTTGATCACTGTTGCATGGATCATGGGGTGTGGCTAATAGTTATGATTCCAATTCCAACCCCAAAGATGTGAAACGTGCAGATCCAATGCTTGAAAGCACAGAAACCTACCCTGGTGCAACGGGACAACAGACTGCTGTCTCCCTCACGGTGGAAACAAAACTAGAGTCCACATACATTTGGCCACATAGTGCATTTTAAGCTGGTTGTGGGACAGCAGTGTAGAAAAACTCCAACTTGTACACTTAAAGTTTGAGCTGGAGGCAGATGCTCCGTGTCCCTCTATGTGTTCATATTATATAAACAGTGCATGTGTATGGTTCCATATATATAGCTTAAATGGAAATGCACACACACCTGCTCAGCTCTGTACAGCACGCTGTTTTCTCCCAGAGAGCCAATCACTGCCTGCAGCGTTGTGCTCACAACCTTCACTTTGAAAGAGAGAGAGGGAGGGTGGAAAGATGATGAAGAGAAAAACTGAAGAGTTGCTTGGGAACAACAGGGAGAGAGAGAGACGAGAGAGAGAGTGCTGTTTTGGCTGCAGGGCAGCGTGTTCTGTTGCACATGTTAGTTTTTATAGAGCTGGGAAAGCACTAACTGACACGATGCATTTCATTCAGCTCACCTGAACCCTCACAACTAAATGCATAAGCCCAACCCCTGCCTGAACCCCAAAACCACATCAGAACAGCCCTGTGAGGTCATTGGGGCCAAACTGCCCTCACGCATCTACTGACGGATCGGCATCAGAGAAGAAGACACTGATGAACTGTAGCCAACTCCTGTTTTGATAGTGGTTCAGCTAAAATGTATAAAATTGCTTCATTATCGACTGGGTGAAATCACCACAACACTCGGGGAGCCCTGAAAGCCTTTTGTATTATTTAGGTCTACAGAATTTGATTAACTGAAAAAAAACCCACAAAAGTACTTTTGAGGACAAAAAAAGATTGGAAATTAGCGTGTGGCCTCATGACTCAGTCCTGCAGTAACTTTCCTGCTGACCTCATTTTTGGGAGCTTTCCTTTCACAAAGCCTTGAACCCTGAGCAGCTCGAGATGCTTGGAGGAGCGCTTTGCACGGCAGCTCGCTATGGAAAGCCTCATTTAACATTTATTGTAAAGGTTACCAACATGAATGCATTTTATTCTGTTTTAAATAACTAACATGTAAAAAAGTGCGTAATAGAAGCCTGCTTTTGCACTGCAGTTTATTATTGCGCGGCGTTGACCATACTTGCCCAGCCCAAAGTCAGCTTTGATAATGAGGATTATTATGAGCTGTCAGTCACAGGGCTATATAATAACTGGACCGCTAGTCTTGTGCTTTTTACATCTTTTTATACCTGAGCGAGCACACATACACACACGCACACTTCCATGGATGCTACAGGAACAACTCGGGGTTCAGCATGTGGCCCAAGGATGCTGCAACATGTAGACCGGAGTAGTCAGGGAATCGATCGACCGACTTTTCAATCGGTAGACCTCCCAGTCTCTGCATCCATGCTCACATTTACAACTACTGATTCAGAGAAACCAATCAAGCGAAGGAGAACTGTGAGAATATCTCCACACAGTCCTGGCACCGCCGCCCAGCAGGTTCCTCATTATTATTCCCTGAAGCCCAAATGAACATATTCAAATGTCCTTTATTGTCTGACCCACAGTCAGACCCCACAAACGTTTAATATGCACCCACAAAAATATATAATTTTTGTGGGTGCTTAGGGACAGATGAAAAAGGCATATAATGTGATGGTCAATAGAGGCCTGTAGTGCCCTATATATAATATCGTCTTATTGGGTTAGGCCAGTCCCTGAAATGGATTCAGACAGTTTTCAATAATTTATTAGACTGCTTTTTATGCAGGAGATGAACCAGTTTATCAAGATTTTTCTACCCATTCATTGTACCCGTGTTACAGTTGGGTCCAAACGTTTCTGGACGGCGACACGTTAACATGTCTCGGTTTTTCTAAACACTCCCTGATTTCAGAGGCTTGTAGTTTGGACAAAAATCTTAAAGTCTAGAAATGTGTCACCGTCCTAAAACCTACGGACCTAAATGTGACGCCAATGTTCTTTAGGAAAATGACCACAACAAACGTGTTAGTTTGCATTCACATTTACATCGCTTTGTTCATTATCATCCTAAAAGACACGACTCCCACATCATGGAGCATCACAGGCGATCACTCAGAGCAACATCACATTGATTTGTTGGGGAGGAGTAAACAAACCACGCCAGGAAAATATCCCCAAAGCCTAACATAGCCAGAGGGAGTCAAAGGTGTGGTGTTTTCCTTTAATTTGTCACCAGCATATTACATGTTTTTATTCATGCACCTTTGCCTCTCTGCATTTCTCTGCCCTGATGCTCGGAGCCATATCTCTCTCTCCCCTCTCTCCATCTCTTTTTCCACTCTTCATTCATTCTCCACTCAGATTCAACACAGTTGTGTCGAATTATCGCTGGCAGCCGCTCTTCTTGTGGGCCGAGTGTGTGGGTGTGTGTCCGCGAGTATGCGTTAATAAGTGTGTGTTGTCAGTGTGTTGGTTTGACAGTGTGTGTGCATGCATACTTGATAAGGACAGACTTTTATAAGCATGCACAATGCAACCTCACACACTCTTATCTCCCACAGAGGGAGGTAATGAGGATCTCTCACATACACACACGCACGCACACACGCACTTACACACACACACGCACACACACACACACACAAACGCTGTCTCTCTCTCTCAGTTATCTCCCTCTCCGTGTCTCGGCTGACAAACAGCCAGCGAGGCGTCGTGCATTCCTCCTCTCATTGGTTTTTAATCATCTCTGAACAATGTGGCCCAGTGAATGTGCCTCCTCCTCTTCCTCTATCACCTCCTGCAGGAGGACAAGCAGCAGGGAGAGGAAGAGGAGGAGACCCAGGCTTATCAGCCTGAACCCACAGCTGGCCTCCTCTTGCTCCTTTTCCTCGCTCCTCGTTGTCCTCCATCCTCTTCTCTTTCGCCTCCTCCATTTCTGTTTCTGCTCTTTATACGCCTCAACCCAAACCCTGCACAATTATTTTATGGGAAACGTAAAAATATATGCTGCTTGCTCTTTATCTCCATGAATAAGTATCAAAGCAATCATCTCTTTGTTTCTTTTCTTACTTTTTCCCTGACAGTGAAGTCTTGCATACGGCCTCAGTGGTGCTGCACTCTGCAATGGTAATGAAGGTCAGTTATTATGGATTCAAGGAAAAATGGTTCATCATGCCCTCTTGTTTTAAATAAAAGTGCATGCGTGCATTTTGCCTGCAGATGATTGAATAAATAGTCTTCAGTGGACAAATTATTAGAAACTTCCATCAAAGTGCAGCATTAACAGTTTGCTGTGGAGGAAAGAGGCTGTGATGAGCTATCTTTCCTTGAATTCTTAATTCCTGACCTTCATTGCTGCTGCAGTGCATTCATGGAACACACTCGTGTCCTTTATATATGTTTCAGGATTAAAAAAACAGAATAATGCCAGCATTTAGTGGAGGCCTGTGTGCCAACAACAATATATAAGTAATAATAATACATCAGAGATAAAGTGCATATACAAGGGAGTTATAGTGACCATCATTCATGCAGACTGCATCTTTTAGTTGTCTGAAGATGTTTAAAGTTACTCACAGGACTCAATCAGTCATTCTTATGTTAACGTGTTAGGGTGCTAAATCACATTGATACACAGTTCATGCAAACCTCTAACATGTCAAAATTTTCATCACTTCTGTGGCTTGTGTCATCATCAAAATCACAGAATAAACGCCTTAAAAATTTCTTAAAGATGTCTGAGATTAGACTTCAGGCTTTCTGTTGGAAGTTTTACAGAAATGTGACAGACTCTGACCCTATTCCCGCATTTATGTCCATTGATATCAGCATTGCTGATATCAGTGCTTCTATTTTTATGCTGTTGGTGTGTAAATAAATATATCTGAAATAATTCATCGGGCTGTTTTGACCAGCATCTCTCAGTAACTTTAATGAGGAAGATTTGGGAGGCATTATTTTGCTTAGCTTGGAGGATTTCTCGACTAGATCAGTGTGATGATTGATTTTAACTCTCGACTGCCAGTCTGAGGTCTTTGTGGGTCCAGTCTGTTTGTAGCAAATGTTCATTCAGTGTGTTTGGCTCAAATTATTCATGAGCTTGTTGTCCACCATGCTGATGCTCCCTCTGAGACTTCTTTCTTGCCTTGGATATTATTTTATGCGTGGCTCGTTCGGCTGTACAACAGCAAAAAAAGCTTAATCTCCCCTAAAAACTCATAAGTCTTGGAAATCAGTAATTCTGTGTTTTGAACACCAACAGTCTGCAGTGGAGGCCCGCTGCCTCTCAGGGTTAAGAGTAGACTGAAAATAGGGCAGCAGGAGAAACAAAAGGGATGGAGGTCCAAGATGGCGGCAGGTGTTGTGGCAGAGGCTGATGTGGATGTTGGTTGGTCTTTAGATTCCTCCCCTCTGATCTGCTCCACTTTCTCATGGTGCGACCTGCTGAGATGGCATTTCTATTTCCGGCAAACAAACAAGCACACAAGCGAAAAAACAAAAAGGACAAAAAAAGGGAACAAAGCGAATGTGCTGGAGGTGACGGGCAGAAAGGGATCTGATCCACTTCATTTCTCCTCTGTTTACACGTAGATGTGATTCACACAGCAAACAGACGAAAACAGTTGTAATAAAACGCCCGACTTTGTTCTGCAGCTTTTTCAGACATGCCTGTTTGACGCCGCAGGGTCTCAGGTAGGAGCTGAGACAGGGAAGAAAATGACTGAAGACCACTTATGAAATAAAAATTAAATAATAAGTTCTATCAGCCTAACAGATCGCATATTCTTTATATCAGAGTCCACAAAAACATTTTCCAAAACTGTGATGTCTCTCCAACACTTCAGGCAGCAAGTCCCAGGATGTAACAGGTGTTTTTCACAAAACTCATTTCCATGTAAAGTAAGTCCCGACTAAAAGAGAGGAATGAAACATTGGTGATGTGTATTTATCTGTAACTTGCTCATCTGAAATATTCTTCACACTGATCTAAAATGTTGCTGTTTGTGCAGAAATTGTTCCTGTTCTTTTGAGTCATGTAAATACCCTGGATTTGGCCTCTACATCAAAAGGTTTTTGCTTAGACACAGCACTGGTTCATCCCTTAGCTGTCTTTTTTATACTGGAGTGATTTGCAGCTCAGTGTTCAGTGAGTGTTACGTTAAAAAAACAAGAAAGTAATCCCTCTGAAAATGGATTGGACTGAAAATGGTTGACAGAAAACCTGGAGAACTACCGCTCAAGACCACTTTAGAAGACTTCCATGAAAGTTTGGCTCTTTGGAAGCAAAATATAAAGACATGATGAGTGGCTCAAGACATTACTGTATATACACGATCCTCGGCTGAAATCAATTACATCAGTGCTTTTGCTGACGTTATTGTTGTTTTAAGAGTTTACTCTATAGCTAACACATCCCAGTTATAATCTTTAGGGTGTTTGGAGTCTAATGAAATGTAGCTCAGCCCCCAAAGTGGGCTACGGGATAGGTTAAAGCAGCGGTCCCCAACCTTTTTTGCACCATGGACCAGTTTATGTCCGACCAGCTTACGGCCTTTAAGGTGTAGTGGATAAATACAACAAAATAAAACCAATACCGGTACCAAAAAAATAAGATTTATTCATAGCACAAGGGAGAAGACCAAGGGAAACCGAGTTAACGATAAAAACAATTAAAAAATTACTCTAAAAACCCATAAAAACTCTGAAACAATCAATTTCACATCCGAGCCTCAACTCTCGTGGCCCGGTACAAAACGACTCGCGGACCAGTACCGGTCCGTGGCCCGAGGGTTGGGCACTGCTGGGTTAGAGAAAAGTTTTGTCTTGTCAGTGATGTCGGTACGGTTGGTAATTCAGATAGGAGTAAAAGAACCTCACAAGACCTATTTAAGTCTATATTACTCAAGTCAGAGTGGCATCTACATAAGGTTAGAAGATTATTTTTATTCTCTGGGTTCATGCCACCATCACAAAAACCCAAAAATCAAATAATTTCATAGGAAGTCTTCCTTGTGGCAGGGTGAATAAGACTGAGAAGATGCAGAGAAACCAAAAATGGATATGGTGACATTTTTAGGTAGAATCTGGCTTTACAAATAGCAGACTCACTGAGCTCCACCATTTCAGGGATTATATTGCGGAAAAAAGACAGCCAGTGTGACTGTACAGATCTGCAGCGAGTCCGGTTATTACTGAGTATTTGAATGTGTTTACCTGGAGAGGAGCCCGTTGCCTGAAGCACTGGGGATCTGGGGCTTTTGATGCCTTGACAGCACACTGTGGCCACACAGTTTAAAGGACAGCTCCACTGCGGGTTGAGTTTTGAACATTTTCCATCATTCTGACATTAATTCAGCCGCTTTTACCTGCCTGCTGAACAATTACACACATTTTCAAATCCTTGTAGTGGAGCCACTCATGCTATTTAGAATTCAAACAGCAGAGAAAGTGGCTGGTGAGCTAAAGTCTCTCAACTAAGACGGAAATTAAAAGTGCAATTGGCAGGATTAAGATGCAGTCTGATCGCCGCTTGGTTACTGGTTTGAAACTGGAAGGGAGGACAGTTTGTCAGTCTAAAGTAAGGCAGTGAACCTGTCAGCATCTGCAAGGGGGAAAAAAGCTGCTTAAAAAAGTAGAGATAAAGATTTTAAAAAAACTGTTTCTGCGTGATGAGCACGGATCTGCTGGTTTTACTGGTTCAGGGTCCTGATAGGGGCCAGTTGCCATGGTGACAGAGTATGTGCCAAGCCAGGGATGTTGCTTTTTATCAGCCTGGCTGGTCAGATGCGTGTGATTGAAATGTTTGACCGTGCATTGTGTGCCTTTTTGAATTAGGACAGTTTGTTTGGCAGCACTCGGTGTATTTGCACAATGTGTGTTTGTGTGTGAGCGGTGGCAAGCGTCCCCACAGCGCTATAGGGAGGCTAATTGTATTTTAATTACAAAACCATCAAACGCACAAGTCAGACAGTTACCTTCCACCCCCAGAAAACACACAGTAAATGGAGCAGTTAAGTGTGTGTTCAGCCCGCTGCTTTTATTAATACTGATGTCTCATTACAGACGCCAGTCAGTGGAAGGAAACTTGAGGACGCGCGAGTAGAAAATGCATAACAAAGCAAACGAAACCATTTATTTTATTTAGGTTTAATAATGTGCGGAATGAAACGTAACCCACATATTTTAAATAATCAGTCTTGTATACTTGCAGCCTATATTTTAATAAGCTCTTTGTAGCATCCTGATTCTTTCAGTATTTTATATTTCTTCAGAGGTTGACTCGGGTTTGTGCCCTGCTCCTGTACATCTCTCTATTCCATCTGCTTTTTCTGTAGATGACTCCAGGAGCCGGTTTATTTGTTTCATTCACTGCACTGCCACCTTAACTGCAATGGCCAAAAAAGAACTGGACACATTTTCACCAAGCGTGAAAGCAGAGATGTTTGGGTTAATAGCAGTCGGTCTGTGAGAATCTCAAAGTTATTCACTGGAAAAGCACTTGTCTGAAATTGCTTCTGACTTTGGCTTTTGTGGAGAAATGATGTGAACGTAGCCTTTTAGCAACATCCACGGTCTAGGCCGAGTGTTGTGTGGTGGAAATACATTCGGTGATTTTATTGCACATTCTAGAAATTACTTGCTAGTTTGTTATTTCAATAATCAAAGTGAATTACTTTCTTTTGAATTGTTGTCAGAAAAAATAAACTGAGAACTTTGCTGCGGTGCAGACCAGCACATTTTTTCTTCTGGAGCAGCCGACAGCAGCACAGAACAGAAAAGACAGATATGAAAAAGTTCATATCTGTTAAAACCTTTATTGGCTACGGCTGCTGAATTTATGTGACGTTACTGAGTGCAATAAACTGGAAACACTTTAATCTCATCAATTGTTCTTTGTTAAAAGGCCGGTTTAGCTTAACGCTAAAGCATTTGCAGATAACATCGCTGAGAAGAGATGATTCAAAGATTTAAAATGTGATGAGATGAAAGTTGACAAGTGTGAGGTGCAGAATCAAAGTAGAACCTGAAGTGAGAATAGAGCAAATGACTGTTTTAAGGTTATTTTTACAGTCCAGCTTCTATTTGATGTCTCTAATCATTTAAGCTGCATCAGATCAAACGGATAAACAACACTAACTTGAAGTGATTCACCTTAAATGTTTCAGAAACGAAACTAACCCTGTCGCTTTCCCTATGTCATCCAATCACAGCTGCCCCACCGTCGAGTGACCTTCTCTACGGCCAATCAGGCGCAGGATCTGCAGGACGCATCCCAGCACAGCTATTACGACAGCGGCTTGGAGGAGTCGGAGACCCCCAGCTCCAAGTCATCATCAGGGCCGCGGATCGGGCCTTTGGCTCTGCCGGAGGACCACTACGAGCGGACCACACCTGACGGCAGCATTGGCGAGATGGAGCACCCGGAGAACGGTAAGACCAGGTGGAGTTTCCCCTCCCTCTACTCCTCTTTTCACCTCCTCCATCCATCCATCAACCCAGAGGGAAGCAGAGGCACATTTGCACACATATAT
>NW_005187480.1:1978422-1984198 GCF_000239375.1 Pundamilia nyererei | reverse complement strand
TTTCACACACATTATAACTGTTTTCATTACACACACCTCGCTTGCCCTGTATGTCAAAACGCGGCATGTCAGCAGGAATGTTAACGGCAAATATATTTAATCAAATTCCCACAATTCCCTGCGCTGTGCATACCTTCGTTAAAGAGGTGTGTGACCTCACAGCAGCACAACACAATCAATATGCAACATAATCAAGTCCCATGGCTTAACGAATTAACATCCCAATTATGTAAATCATACCGAGTCCAACCCTCTATCAGCTGCATTTATAGATCCGCAGAGGGAGGCTAACAGGGAATAGCTAACACAATATTCTGCGCTCTGACTTCACTAGTTAGCATTTTGTCAACCTGTCATCATGTTAGCATGTTGATTTTTCTTTCTATATACATATATGTCGTCCCTTGTTTATCTTTTACAGAAAACCCGCTCTGAATATCTTCATAGTCCTCACAGGTTGTGAGTGTATCAGTCTGAGCCTGTTAGCTGTAGACTGTTTACTGAAGCTAACGATGTTAGCGTTCCTCCAGCTGAACACGATGTGCTGTAGTGTTTTTATCGTAACTTGTAAAGCACGATGAAATATTTAAAGTGATAAATAAGGGGATCATACTATTCTACATAATGGTAAGCATATTACATCATCACAAAATCAAATAACATCAGGTATGAAAAGTAACGCTGGATGGATTATGTTAACTTGTAATATGCTAACAGCTAAACGTAAACTTGGCACATTGTGACCCACATTATTACCACAGCATCACTGTGTTGACTGTACCTTTGACATAGAAACTCTAAACAGAGCTATAAAAATAACTTGATAATACTGACAGGTAGAAACAAACGAAGCAGCATTTATATGTTGTCTCAACTGATCTACTTCCACACTTACACTCATTATTTTTAGTGCACGAGTATGTTCCCATAACCGAGTGCAACTACACGGAGTGCTTTTTGTGACGGAGAACTCTGAACCATCAAAGCGCCAGCAGAGTGTGAAGCACTTACCTAGCATGGTCACATCTTAGCTGTGTGGGAGACAGGGAGGGAGGATGTATCATCAACACCTGCTGTTATTCTACTGTTAGCTAGCTAAAAATTGCAGATTTAGCACCGTGCATGTGTTAAACTGTTGCTAAATTCAGTATTACAACTTCCAAGCGTTATAGAAATAGCAGCAGCTTGCACGTCAGTCACAGTCCTCCACAGCAAATTCAGGTAAGTGCATGACTTGACAGTAGTTGGTGTAAAGTGTTGTAACTTTCAGGTCTGAAAAATGAAGGCAATTTCTGTGCCGTGGCCATCAGGGGATGGTATCTGTGTTTGCAAAAAGACTTCCAGTCCATAGACCAGTTTGAGGGGTGTATGAGTCCTCGGCCCTGACCTTATTAGATACTTTCTTGTCTTTACTTTTCCTAATTTCGGATCATATTTAATAAAACAATTAGTCAATTTAAAAATTTTGATAATTCCATGTCCCAGAATTGAGGATTACCCAAGCTATGCATGTTCAATATGGAACTCATGCTCATTGGCTTTATGCATAATCCAATGGGTGGGATCACAGTGGTCCATCCAAACATCAACTCTTGAAGCAGTTAGTTAAGGCGCTACCTTGATACTGATGACTGTAAACAGACTTGATGTGCCCTGTTAGCACTAAATGCTAAATAGTTCACAATATTAGCCTCTTTTAGCTTGTATTACCATGATGTTAGCACATTGACTCATCTCAGATTTATATATAAATCAAGTTTGTATGTGGGTACTAATATTTATGTTCAAGGAAACCTGAGAGTTTTACTTTTTCAAAATGTTCTAATTTATTTAATTATTTGACTTGTAAACCATCATAAATTC
Source organism: Pundamilia nyererei (assembly GCF_000239375.1). NCBI lineage: Eukaryota > Metazoa > Chordata > Actinopteri > Cichliformes > Cichlidae > Pundamilia > Pundamilia nyererei. The sequence goes on along the minus strand of NW_005187480.1, from coordinate 1,982,335 downwards.
AAATGATGTATATTTTACGTGTACCAGTGATGTTAGCTTTAGCTGTAGCCGCTCATTATGGCAGTTGTGAAAAAATTCAGCACGACTTTCTGAACATACTGGATGAGTCTTTTATGCTTTAACTGTGTTATAATCCAGCATCAAGCAGTGGCATTGCTTATAACATGGCAGCTAGCCATAGTAGGCATTAAAAATCAACACAATTCTTAATCATTCCTCCTGCACCTATTAGAGCACCGCACTTTGCCGTGTTTGATACATGCCGAAGGACAAATTACCGGTCAGATGCAGGCCAAAGCGATAAATGGTGAGCAGAAAAAGTAAAGGAGGATGGAAAAAGTGACTTCATGTTTGGATGAGCTGATTCTGACTTCACCTGCAGGCTGGGGGTGATCATTCTCATTAGCTCTGTACAATACTGTATTTTGGGTGCAGCTAAGCTACTTTAGTATGGCCATAAAACAAGTCAATTACATAAAATTATGCACATTTACTATCCACAGCCCTGTGTTTCTACTGTATATTGGAAAAATCTCATTTAGGTTCAATAACATAAACCAATCCATGCATTAAAAAATAGAAAGATTCAAGGAAAAAAACTTGTTTATCCATATGAAGTAAAAAAATGCCAAAAGATTAAATAGAATAACAGCATTCTGAGGCTTTCCTGAGAAATAATTACACATCTTTGCTGCTGAGAATCTAATTCCCATCTGATTTTTGCTCCGTGCTTCAGTCCTATATTTCACTGAGATCATGATACATAGTAACTGTTGGTTTTTAGTGTTTAAAGCCCAGTTTCCCTCAGGTATAAATAAAGTGCTTCATTTTATAGACCCAAATTATTCATTAGTCACACATTTAAACACACTACCATCTTTTTTTTAAACTTATGTCACCGTTCATTGTTCTGCTTGGGCTCTCAATGCCTCGTTAACACTTGTGCCTATTAAGCTAACTCAGGTGAAATGTTTGAAACTGGCAAGGAATAAAAAGCGGGGGGAGAGAGAGAGGAGGGGGGGGAGTGAGGTTCAGTTTAAATGCCATCCCCGTCTGCTTTTGTGAGGGCGAGAAGACCAACTCTGGCTCTTTCTCTCTCTCAACCCACAGGTCGTACATATACCATCTGTAAACACAATTATTCACAGCTGCTTGCACGCCCACAGGCTACTGCCACCCAGTGTGTGTGTATGTGTGTGTGTGTGTGTGTGTGTGAGAGAGAGAGATAGCGATAGAGAGCAGGAGAGTGTGTAAGTGGCTCTGTATCTGCTCGTACACAGAGGAATGAGGTCAGGGCGATGTTGTGTGTGAGTTGCAGTGTGCGAGGGGATGATGGTGTTGTACAATCTTCCACTTTGATGGTCAAACATGTTTTAGCTGCAGGTATTTTCCTGAGGAAGTGTGTCTGAGTGTGTGCGCTGCTCTAGCAGAGAGGCCAACAGATTACAGAGGATTAACACACCACTACAGATACACTTTACTCTCGCTCTGTTTCTCTCAGCCCGATTCTAAAACTTCAGCCTCCGTTGCTACGATAAGCCGAGCTCCATACTGATCATTTATTTGAACAAAATCCTTCTTTTTTTCTTATCTTTCCATCTGTGAGTAGATCATCCCCTCGCTCGGCTTTGTCCAGCAAATCTCCGTTCAAAATTCCAGCGATTTTTGTCTGCGGGAATTAGCGCACCACAGATTCAAAACGCAGACTCTGTATATCATATGCAGCTGGACGTAATTAAGGTTCAACATTAAATAGATAATCAAGCAATAATTAGACCAACTGGCAGCACGTAGCACGTGTTTTCCAGATTATGTTTTTTAGGAAGTGACTGAGCATTGGTGCTGGGCCGTACACTTTGTTCTGTGTCCTTAGCAGGCTGTTTTGATGTGTCCTGCTGTTTTCCTGCAGACTCTATCGATCAGTCAGCTGTGTGGCTGATTGCTGATCTCAAGTGCTTCAGACAGATTGATGGAAAGCTGGAGGAAATGACTGTCTGCTCTCAAACATGTTTTCTTTTCAGCGTTTTGTATCATTTGATTACAGTTCTTTTACCCTCGTTAGTTAACTGTCTTTTGTGCTTATACAAATACATTGCTCTTATAGCAGATTACAGAAACATCAAACATATCCTCTGTCTATATGGAACTAGTTGAATTCAAACATAGATTCTGCATAGAAGCATCGCTCCACAGCACATAGTAAAGAGTGGCTCTTACATCACGCATGGCCACGATGGCTCTGAGGGATTGCAGCCTGTCCTTAATGCATCTTGGTTCCTTTTCCTCTTGTCTTTGTAGATGGATTATCCACATATAGTAATATAATCTGGACTTAATCCGCATATAAACTGGATACTCATGACATATGACACTGTTCATCCAGGACTGGGCTCACAGTAGACCATCTGTTCCCTGTGAGCTGTGGTCATTCTGCACTAGAGTGTTAACCTCTAACATCCCAGAAGTCACCGGTGACACATCATGTTCAAGTATGTCTTTGATAAAGCACAGTAAACATGGGTCAGTAACAGTTCACTGAACTTGGGAGGCAGAGCCTTCAGCCTTCAGCCTCTTCTGTGGAACCAGCTCCCAGTTTGGATTTGGGAAACAGACACAATCTCTACTTTTAAGATTAGGCTTTAAACTTTCCTTTTTGATAAAGCATATAGTTAGGGCTGGACCAGGTGACCCTGAATCTGCAGTAGCTTTACTCTGATTACCATGATGTACCTTCACTCACCTTTTTAACTGTATTTGTGTATTCACATTTAATTATTAGTTATTATTAATCTCTGGCTGTATTTGACATAAACGTCTTCCTTCTCTCTCCCCAACCGGTTACGACGGATGGCCGCTTCTCCCTGAGCCTGGTTCTGCTGGAGGTTTCTTCCTGTTAAAAGGAGGGTTTTCCTTCCCACTGTTGCCAAATGCTTGCTCATAGGGTGTTGTTTGGGTTTCCTCCGTATTATTTTAGGGTCTTTACCTTGCAGTATAAATCACCATGAGGCAACAGTTGCTTTATACACGCTCAGTACGTTTCACTGTTTTTATCTGCATTTTTTTTTCCATTTGTCATCAAATTGGAAAAAGAAAAAACATCTATCTCTTGGTTTCTCTGCTTATCTGATTTAAAACACATACAGAGCTCTTTTTTAATGTAGTTGAATTATCTTTAAAGGTCTTTAAACATCATTGATTTTTCTCGATGAGCATGTAAATGGCAATTGAAAAAAAGTTTAAAAAAAAACCCAAAAGCACCAAGAGGCAAACTTGACAGAATACTGCCTGAAGTCTTTTAAAAGCGTTGCAGGACAATGATAAAAATAATTTTAGACTCGTTATCACCACAAGCAATAAGTAAGCAAGTACCTCATCCTATCACACTTGCCCTGCCTCTTGCCTGCTGTGACCAAACGGCCCCACAGACAACACAAACATGCTTTCAAACACACTGTGGTTTGTTCTGCAGAGCTGAGAGCAGAAACACCGCCCGATGTGGTGAGATCTCAATCATTTCAGTCCTCCTCTTCCTCTTTAATCCCGCTCTCCATCCTGTAAATGGTCAGATAATGGACGTTAATTCCATCAGGCCGTCTTTGCTCTGCTAATGCACCCACTTCCTATGTGTGATGGATGAATGGAAAGAGGAGAAAAAGCAAACTGAGTGAACAGCAGAGGGGAAGGGAAGAGGGTGCAGTTTGTGGGATTTGAATGCATGTGTGTGTTTGTGGTGAGAAGTGGAGAGCGAGAGAGAGAGCGGAGGTAAGAGATAAAAAGGTGGAGATAAAGGAAAGGAAGGCATAAAAAAAAGCTGAGGAGAAAAGTACAAAGTGAGAGCGAGACGGAGAGAGAGAGGAATCTGCTGCCTGACACTGATATTGCCGGATAAAAAGTGATTTATGAAGTGTGTGTG
>NW_005187480.1:1970720-1978316 GCF_000239375.1 Pundamilia nyererei | reverse complement strand
CTCTCTCTCTCTCTCTCTCTTTCTCTCTCTCAACCTCTTTAGCTGCTGATTGCATCAGTCTGAGAGCTGTAGTAATCGCTGCACAACACACACTCACACACGAGAGAGAGAGCGAATGTTAGCGAGGTTTTCTATCTTGGCTCTTAATCAGCCAACAGTTTGATTTCCAGATAAAACAGTGAAAACACAGAAAATGTTCAGTATGCAGGGTGACTTCAGCTGCTCCGCTCCACTTCTGTTAACACACGTGTTATGCGTTAGATCAGTCTGAGCTCACGGGGAGAGATCATTTCTATACAAATATGGGAATCTCTTCATGGGATGTGGGCACAAAGCACCGACACGCGGTGTGCACTAGCGTGTTTAGCCGAGTTAAACATGCCAAAGTCAGACTTCTGCTCAAGCTTCGTTTATTAATTCAATTCCAGTAATATATGCAAACCTGAACAGATTGGTGAGTAATCTGCAGAAGTGTTTGCAAACTGTTACTGTGTCCTCTTCCTTTTTTTTGTGAGTGAACACACACAGAAATGACTTAAAACCAGATAATAAAAGTCAGATCTTGACGTTTGGCTGTTTGCAACTGTTAACTGGTTGCAGAGTGCATCTTAGATCAGATGACACTTTAAAGTCCCTCTGATAAAAGGGTAAAAAGGACAACACAGTCTCGTAAACCTCTGTGGACGATTTGTGCATCTTACACCAAATCCAACTTTGATAAACCTAAACTGTGTGCTCCTGCAGCGCTGATACTGTAAGTAAATAAGCGTTTTTAAATGTGAGAAAAACAAGTGATGATTTAGTTTGGCGTTGACATTAAGTGCTTTACTGTAAAAGATAAAACAGACAGAAGAAATTGGAAAACTAATTAGCAAAACACCGAATGCAGAATAAATGAAAATGCAAAGACCGAGTCCTCACAGCGTTACACAACATACAGTATTTGCTGTCAGCATTGGTGTAGCACTGCTTACTAGTCTGTACTTTATTATTTATTTATGAAGCATGTTTTGCACACAGCGTTTACACCTTTGAAAGTCTTAACAAATCTTTAATGTGAACAAAAACGCTGATATTACCTGTCAGTTTTAGTTTTGCGTATTCTTCTGTGTACTGAATGGATTTAATGGATTTTCATTCTAAAACAGCTTTAAAAGCAATCACAGAGTGACTAAATGTGATTTGGCAAAAAGAAGAAAGGGAAAAAAAAGATTTAAGAAAAGTATACTTAATGTAAAATTGATCAAATATTTTGACTTAAAGAAATGGAGGTGAGTAGAAGAGTTCATGTGTTCGCCTTAGTGAAGCTTATCGCCTCCATTTGTCTCCCCCTCCCTCCTCCTGCCCTCCTACAAGAGGCCTCTGCTCTCAGGGATCTTCATTCCCTTCTTTTCTACCCACCACCTCCTCCTCCTCCTCATTCTTCCTCCTCCATCATCTCTCCAGTGGGTAATGATGAGGGGGCCAACAGTCCTCCACAAGTCTGTCAGAAACTCCCAGGACAGAACAGTAGTCTCTGGAAATGCACATTATTTTTAGTTTCTTCTCAAACTTGTGAAGTCTTTATGTCCAAAGGTCCAGAGATTTGCATCAGTACTCAGTGTTCAGCAGCTCAGAGCACTTCTTCAACAAAAATAAACTCTTCAGTTTAAGCTCTTTGTGAATATAAAAATGAGGAACTAGGATCACTATTTTGAAACTGACTGTAGGATTAAAGTAAAAGTAAAAAATTATACCGTAAAGAAAATTGCCACAATTAAAAAAAACAAGTACATAAAGTTTAAGAGATCGTTCTACAGGTTTCTTGGAGGTTTGGGTGGGTTTCTTGAGGAGGTGGCAGGATGTTTTGATTAAGGCTCAGAGGTTGAGGGGCTGGAGGGATCATGGTGACTCCATGTTAAAGTTTTAGATTCAAGTGCTCACTAGAGGTGATTTAGGAGTCATTTAGGATGTCCATGACCCATTAAAGAGGCTTCAAGGTTCAGTCATTGGACTTCTTGGATCACTCGGGAGTTTCTAAGGGTCACTGAGGTGCCATGAGCTGTGTCCTGTTCCTGTTAAACAGTGCTCTCTACTCTCTGTTCACGTAATGTTGGAAACTCTGGAATTTCCCTTGACAGAAGCACTATAATCCCAGTACCCTTTAACATCATCCTCTGAGAGGTTTACATTTCACCCATAACAGGAGAGAAAGTGATGTAAGTCCCTTCTGCATATCACAAAACCCTGTAAAATACCAAAAAAAGGGTACCATTGTTAAATATAGTCCAATGAAATGTTGTATCTAACTTTTCAACCAATGTGAAATTATTAATTCCCAAGCTGTGCAGGGATATATTTAAAGAGATGAATGTTATCCTGATTATTTACATAATAATAAACTAGAAAATATCCATCATACATGCATTCGTGCTGCATTCATTTAGACTTAAAAATGGCTATTGAAGACATAAACTAATCAGGAACTATCAGCAGTACGGCCTTTTTGTGATAGTTTTATATACAAGCCGATGTATTGTTTTAATGACAGCATTGGTCCCCTGCTGGCCATGAAAAAGAATGCAGGATGCAAAATTGCACTGGCTGCACTTTTCAGTCATGGAAGCTGTGTCCATATAGAGCGCATCCATACTGTTAAATAGAGGTTTTAGGACATAAGTCATTGAATCATGGAGGATGTTCCAGAACTCGTGTTCTGAGGTTTTATGGTGCTGTGGTGGGATTAATAAGAGGAGGCTTGTTTAGGGTTTAAGACATTAAGAATTCATTAAGATGGTTCGGTGGATTAGTGAGGAGGCTACGACAATCCTTCAGGAGGGCGAAAAAAGTTTTTACACAGATCATTGTGTATTTGTAGTGTCGGCGTACACAACGGCAGCTCATTTACTGTTTTAGCAACTGCTTACTTTGCAAAAAACCCACTTACTGGCTAATCATAGAGATGCTGTTGTATCCACAAATACACAACTTTACTTTCTCTACATGTGCACACTCATTAAAGCATGTAGTGTTACAGCACTCCTTACTGAGGAAAGAGACTGCACGTTCAAAGCCTTTCTGCGATGAACACCACACGCACATGTACAGAGCACATATGCACAGCACACGTGCACACACACACGTGCACATGCACACACAGGCAGATCCAGAGGAGTACATAATGATGTAAGCAGCGGTCCATAGTTTAGAAGTGGGACACTCACTGATGAAACCATGGTCCTGAGGAGGTGTGTGTATTCATGTAGCTTCTTGAGTGCATATCCGTGTGCGTGTGTGTGTTTGTCGGTTTCTAAATGTGTGCGTGTTTGTGTGTGTATATATCTGCTCCTCATTAGCCGGTAGATAAAAGGAGTGTGTGGAGCGATAGAAGAGGTGATCCCTCCCTGTGGAACTATACCTCCCATTCTGTTTCTTGTTTGTATCGCAGAGTGTGTTTTGTGTGTGTGTGTGCGTGTGTGTGTGTTTGTGATGCGATGTCAAGAAGCTTTATAGTAACAGGCAGCATTCGTTGGATGCCCTCTCTTGTCCCCAGGGAGGGAGTAAGGGAGGGAGAGGGGGGTGCGGATTTATTTTTCCAGGTCTGTTGTTTATTTGAGCTTATCTGGGGTGGCCGCTGTACACTACACAAGAAGGTGTGTGTTTATGTGTGTGTGTGTTTCTGAGTGTGTGTTTGTGTTTGGCAGTAGCTGTAAATCGGAGCTGGGCCAGCATTCGACTGATGTACAACAGCAAGGATGCTGAGAGCTGCAGCACACGCACACTGTGTCCATGATTGGATTATTTTGCCGGTGTTGTAGTGAGATATAGATACTGCCTCTTTGTGCGTATGTGCTCCCACCATGTTGACTGAACCAGTACTTTTGTGCCAAATTTGGAACCGCCAGACCTCTTTGTATAGATTTCAGGGGTCATTGGGAAGTTTTAGGGTTACTTATAAAGGTTCCAGCTGTGGTTTGAGATGTTTGAGAAGTAACTAAAAAGGTTTTGGTCGTCACTGAAAACACAGCACGAGTTTTAGGCATCATTTTAAAGATTTTAGGGGTCTTTGTGATTTATTTTGGGAGGGGGGTGTAAAGGTTTAGGTCACTGAGAGAATTATAAATCTGGCCTTAATGGTAAAGTATGAAGAATGTGTTAGAGACTTAAAATAGCAGTTGGATGTTTGTGGGGGAAAAATGTTCCTGATATAATTTACGCTGTCAGTAGGAGTTGCTTAAAGGTTGCAGGGCTCATGTGTGTATTAAAATCCTTCAGAGGAGCTTCAGTGAATCACTCAAATGTCTCAGTGTTAACTCAAAATGTAATAAAAAGTCCCAAAGTGTCACAGGTACATTTATCAATAATAAAAAAGTTATTGCTGAAGTGCTTTTAAGGGTCAACGTTACAGATGTGCACATAGTTGCATAGAGGTTCTATAGTCCTGATTTCAACTGTTTTCATAGGAGAAGCAAAGCTCAACAACAACTACATACCTGAGGTCACAGAGAATATCGGCTTTGTGCTGAAGTCTCAGTGACCTTCCAGATATTTCATATATGAATACTAAAGATTGCTGGAAGAGCGGGTTCTGAAAGTCAGCCAGACGCAACTGAAATCTGTCTCTTAAAGTTGTTAAAGGCACTAGAGAGGTCTGACTTATTGTGAATTACAGTTAGCAGAGATGTAAAGCATTTGCTGCTACTTTTAGGGTGATTTAGGTGGTTTTCTATGAAAGAGTTCTTAGTTTGTGTTGTGGTGTGGTTACACAGGTGTAATTTAAACCTTCTTGGAGTTTCAGATGGCACATAAGCTTTTAGGAAGTACAGATCCATGGCAGTTTTAGGTATGCACAGTAAATGAGGCAGACTTTTAAAGGTTACTCATAAGGAACTTGAGATCCTTCAAAAGGTTCCAGGTGTCACTGAGGATGGTTGTTAAGACTGACTTAAGTAGACCCAGTGGATTTACAGTATCTTTTATGAAGAAGGAGAGAATATTGTTAACAATATCATGGCTGTCACGCCAACGTGCTTCCCTAGGAAGACTTTAAATCAGCACGGTAACATTATTAGCTTGCAAATGGAAGAAACAAACATTATATTCAACACTTAGTCTTAGCACATGCAGTTCATAACTACATTAATAACGCAGTTATAATGTTTAGGGTCATCTATGGAAGTAAATGACTTTACAGATCTACTGGAAGTAACTTTTCTTAACTACATACAATGCAACTTTTGTTGTATTGCAGGTAGTTAAAGGTTCTGGGGTTAACAGCAACAACTACAGGGTAATTCAGAGTATATTACCAGGTCCTAACTAGATGTTACTGGGACTGGTTTCTGGGACATTGTGGGCATTACCAGTATGACCGAAAGTTCATGTAAGACATAGAGAAGATTAGAGGATTTCAGCAAGTTTCAAATACTTCTAAAGAAGAAGAAGAAGTTACTTGATGACTTATTTAATCAAAGTCAAAACGGTACACAAACACATACATGCATGTCTTGTGTGTGTGTTTGATATCTGTGCATAATCAGTGTTGATATTGCAACAGAACAAGCACCACTTTGTTTTCTTTAACATTTTTCTGTCAGGTTTATACATTTATGGGCACACAATAACTCTGTGCTTATCTCCCAGATAACAGTGAATAGGGAGCCTTGAATGAACAATAGGCTTCTGTCTTCTGAAGGTGAACTGTTCACATTTTTCTTAAGTGTCTCTACCTCAGTTATTGGTTTATTTGCTGACATGTAACCTTTAACAAATAGTAGCTTTAGAAGCCACGTGTACTGCTATAATCATGAATATTCAGCACAGTGAACTGCTCTGTATTCTCTTCAGAGTTTGAGTGTCTTCGCTCTTAAACTGCAGCTTGAATAAACTGTCAAACTGTCCTTTCTGTCAGCCCGAGTTTTCTTTATTGGCGTGAAATATAAAAGCACCTGAAATATGAAAGCCCTTCCTGCAGAGGAAAAAAAAAAAAAAATGGAGAAATGAATACAGTTTTCAGGTGTTCAATAATTAATCATTAGAGTTTTCTGTCTTCTAGCAATGTTTCTAATTACAAATTGTTGAGTTTTATTATATTTCAATGTCCGTTATTAGTTCTGTTTTTGTAGATTAGGTCATATGTAGTCCAGGTTGTTCTGACAGGCAAAAGTTTTAAGAAAAAACTGCCATAATATTAAACAATATTTGAAATAATAATATCCATAATATTCAAAAAGAAATAAATGCCTAAAATGATCATTTCAAAAGTTTAGTTTAGACACGTTACTGAGGCTGAATAGCTCACATGTATGTTTGAGGTTCGGATGTTGTTTGACTGTTTTCTTACTTCTGTTGTAGATTCTTTACTTTACAAAGCAGCTTGAATTGACTGTTGTTCTAATTTGGTGCTATATAAATAAAGCTGAATTGAATGATGTCTTCTTACTTTTGTCTAAGCCATCATTTGTACACTGAGCTTGAGGCCTAACCTTAGCACAGTTGCATTCCCTGTGGATTTATTTAACTATGCGGCTCTGCTGCAGCTTTTTCAGCTTTCTTGTTTTTGTGAACATTCATAGCTGCATATTTGTATCTTCATCATGTAATTTCCACAGAGTAGCAGTGATATTACTGTCATATTTGCACTGAACTCGGCATCTCAGAAGCTGACACCTATGAGATTATCTCAGAGATCAAAGTCACTGCTCGACTGTCCGCTCTGAACAGGATGCGACTGCCTGCTTCAGCTCCAAGCGAGCTAAAAGCGGCTCCGCTAAAGCTGCCTCCCGCCGTGTCCTGGCTCTGGTTAACCACCTCCGTTGGTGTCGGCAGCTGCTCCTGGTGGGTTCTGCTTGCTTCAAGGCGGAGTCTCCAAGACAGATGGCTGGTCGGCAGGGAGGGCAGCGCTGGGCCATGACCCCCGGGAACCTATCCAATGAGAGCGTGGAAGCAGCAGGGGAGTTAGCCACAGGTCTGGTTGCTAGGTTAGTGTTGCATCATGGGAACTAATGAACAGAGGCTGACTAAAGTTTTGTGTGTGGCAAGGTGATGTCAGAGTGTTAATGGGGGAGAGTGCACCAGGTAAACACACTGCATGTCCCTGATGTATCTAACTTTGTTTTTCTGATGTCCTGACCCCCAGTGGGAACTGATCACCATGGAAACAGTGCTTTACAGGGTTAGCCATTAGTACCGAATTAACCTCACAAATACTTTCAGGCAGAGACAACAATAATAAACTTTCTATGCTATTTTTTGAAAACCCTCAGCAGTAAAACAGATATTCAGAAACTCTGTGAAGGAATTAAGATAAACTGAAAGGCAAGATCTGCCTGAAAGTAACACAAATACAATTATTATAGTTCCTGAATCCTTAAGCCCCGCCCCAGTATGAAACAATTTACTTCTCTCCCATTGGTTGAAGCTTGACACAATATATATTGTAACGACCGTGGGTTAGTGGAGCTAAACTGGCTAAACTGCTCACTAGCTAAAACGGCTAGCAGGGCGCTAGCAGCTATCGCTAAACTTTACAGCGAATGGAGAGCGCTCGTGCCTCATACACCGCACGACCCCGAGCGTCTCAGCAGCAGACTGGTAATTCCCGAATAATCCAGCAGG
>NW_005187480.1:1961414-1968599 GCF_000239375.1 Pundamilia nyererei | reverse complement strand
TATATATATATATGTGTGTGTGTGTATATATGTGTGTGTATATATATATATGTGTATATATATATATGTGTGTGTATGTATGTATTTCATTTGTGATTTTTACTGTGTTGAGAAGGACAAAGTGCCAGACTAGGGCTTGTGGTGAGGGGAGATTGTATTGGTGCCACATTTGTAATACCGTGTTTTCACAGCGCATAACCTTGTGAATATTTTGAAAAAAAAAAAAGAAAAAAATCCTGACATGATACATCACTTAGAACTCACACTTATCCAGAGATCTAAAGTTCAGAGGTTAAATCACAGAAGTGCACGCAGACAGAAAAGGGCTTCTAGCAGCTGTGCCAAAAGTTCCAGAGTTTCAGGACAGGATTGCCTTGAAGGGGAGATCAGTCAGATGTAATTCAGGAACGGTTGCATGGTTTAAGTCACGTACCAGTTTTTTCACACCTGGTGCTAAAGTTCAAAAGAATCAGGTGGAATCAAAAGTTCAATTTAAAAGTTTAACTCACAACACTCTAAGTTGTGGGCAGGGGCCCAACTTAAACAGGCCAACTGATGGAAAGTATTAAAGTGAATTTACTTGGTTGCCAGCCATGGGCCTCTCTAAGCTTGTGCCATCACCCAGTCAATTTGTCTTTTAACTGAAAACTTCTCTGAATTAAACGGGTGGAGGCGGGCTCTCGGCTCATAGATTAACAGAGGCTTAAGGTGTGTGCCGGTCACATGCTGCTGCTTCACGTTACAGCCCCTTGATCGCCTATTAAGCCCCGCAGATTAATGCTCTCAGTAATTAATGAGCAGCTTAGAGGCAAATCACAGAGTGGACCCGCTCTCTTAAACCGATATTGTTTCCCATTAACGACGAAACCAGGAACGTAGCTGAGCATTTCCTGACCTGCCGCTCAACGTGCTCCTGATTGATGAGTCCTACCAGTCCCTCTGAATTAACAGGACTAACGGATTGCAGAGAGGGTCAATGTCAGGGCTTTTCAGAGAATATGTTTACACTAATATGATGCCTGCATATAATTAAGACTGAAGCGTCAGTGCTTTATCTTACACTTGTTGCTGTTAGCTTCATTGTTTGATTTCATATGGAAATCATAGAGTTGTATCTACATGTATGCTTAGTCTTCAAAAAAGATAACATGTTTTTATTTAGAGAAAAAGTCTAAGAATATTAAAAAAAATAAAAATAAAATAACAACATTAGTGTGCCAGTACTTTTACTTCAACCACCCAGCCATCCAGCTAGCCAGCCAATACATGCCAGGTCACTAGCAGCAGTCAGGTAGTCCAGATGTTCCTCTCCTCAGCAACATATCCCAGCTCTGTCTAGGGTATTTCAAGGTCTTTTAAGGCCATATATGATGCATAATTCTGATCAGATGCCTGAACCCAGTGTTTGAGTTCCTCAGCCTGTCTCTAAGGATGTACCCAGGCACCATACAGAGGAGGCTTATATTCAGTCTTATTAAATCAGTTTCCATCCCAAAGCTCATGACAGCAGGTGAGGGTCAGAATGTAGACCAACAGGTAAGTTGGAAGTTTGCTCTTCAACACAACTTCCCATTTCAGTCACCCAGCAGCTCTTTAAAAGTGACGTCAGACTATTACAAATTATTAGTACTGAGCAATGCACATTAAGACAGAGTAACATTTGCTGCTGATTCCATGTGACGATCTTGCCATTTAGTGCTGGTGGTCCTAAACAGAGGCTCTCTGTAGCTTGGAGTCTTGTTTGTGGGCTTTTTGGGTTTGCGTCCATCACCAAAAGTTGTGGTTTGATTCATATGTAGTTATACCCAGTCAGTAGTAACACACATTTATACTATCCATTTGATTTTCTCTTATCGTGCTCATTCAAACAAATATATGTGGATGTAAGATAAAAGTTATTTTTCAAAGTCCAGTCACACAACAAGGACAGATCCTTGAGTCTGTGGCTCTTCCAAATGAAGACGTTTCTTAATCCCACCTGCAGAGCTCTGATGGCTCTGTTGTTTTCCTGTAAGTGAACACAAAACTGAATCTGAATCCCTGCAAGATGTGATGTGGGCAGTGATTCAGAGAATGAATGAAATGAAAATGAATTAGAAGGAAGAAAGACTAATAATTTCATTTGTAGAGCACTTTGACAGTGATAGAGAAAAGTAGACAGGAAGCTGGAGAAGGAGGGGGAGAACTATATGGAGCAAATGCCCTGCGGAGGACTCAAACACAAGCAGCTGCAGGAAGAAGTTCAGCTTTCAGGCCATGGGGTGCATGCTCTGCCAAGTCAGTTATAGGTGTAGCACTGTGCATTAAAACTATCTTCACATCAACTAAGAAAAGTGATTGTAACTGACTGCTCCATAGTAAGGATAATGCCCATCACTAACCCTTTTAAAAGGAGAAATTGTTGTCTTTTGAATCAAATGAATGAATCAAATCTTCTGGTCAGAATTTCCAAATAAAATTAGAGTGAAAAACAGGATCCGAAGAGTTTAGATGGTTATGCTTAGAGCTTCAGGTTACAGTAACAGGATTTGCATCAAGCAAAAAATACACGATTAATCATGCGCTCTTGAGTTGAGCTAAATCTTTTGGGAGAATTGTGATTGCGATTTTGGACTGTGATTAATATGTGCCCTTTTGCCTTGACCACGCACTCCCAGCTAAAACAGTTAGAAGCAGGACAGCATATAACTCAAAGGTCTTTGTAAGTGTGCAGTAACATGCACATGAGTCTATATTAAGGTTCTTATCATCTGCAGCCAGTGGTGTCCCGATTTATTACTTTCTCAGCCACTCTAGGCCTGTGATGGACCCAACCTGTCCAAAGTGTACCCTGATAGCTGGGCAAATTCGAGCATCCCCCCCAACCCTGATTGCAACCTGCAACATATGTTCTCCAAGGTGAGGTGTATTGCTTCTAGGCAAATTTTAAACCAAACTCTGAACATAACCTGCTAAAGATCCAATTATGTGAGAGCTGCTTGGCATAAGTTACCAGAGTAAATTTAAAAGAGAGCCACCTTTGTAACATTAAAAACTCTGTAGGGTGGACATGTCTTGCTAACCGATTAGTCTTCTCTTGTAGGAAGCTTCTCTGGATAGTCCAGAAACCTGAGCCCGGATATTAATCTTGATGTAAACAGTGCCAGATAGCATCATGTAAAACATTTAAGCCCTGTGGTTTGGAGAAACATTTAAACTCACACAGTCTAGTCCATATAATTCTTTGCTCTTTTACATTTATCAACCGAGTATTTAATGCACATCTGCTGATTAATCTGCCAATTTCTCACAGTTTTTCTGACCTAAAGCTAAAGTTTAAACCTACACAATTGTTTTCTCCCCAGTCAGATATAGGACAGCTGGAGAGGAATCTTCCCTGCTGGCAGATTTACATATCAGTTATATTCTTCCAAATAAACACCAACCTTTGTTATCCTCACTGCTGTGAAAGTGCTACTGCTGTGTGGCAGTAATTGTGAAGCCATACAGTAAATTATAGTTATATGCTTCTCTTCTTCACTGGAGATTTTCAAAACAATACCGTATTTTCACGACCATAAGGCGCACTTAAAAGTCTTAGATTTTCTTCAAAAAGTATGGCGCGCCCTATAGCGCAGTGCGCCCTGTGTGTTGTAAGGAGGACGTAGTAGAGAACACCATGAGAACGCTAAAGGGTGAAGTGTGGGCGTTGATTGTATATTCCGGGTCAATCGCACATACCTGTATAAAAGGACAGGTATGTGCATTATGTGGAACATCGTTGTTTTAACAACCCTGAAAATGGCAAAGAGACACGCTTATGAAGCACAGTTTAAACTGAAGGCCATCAGCTATGCGGAGGAACATGGAAATCAAGCAGCCGCGAGAGAATTTAAGATTAACGAATCGATGGTTCGCAAATGGAGGAAGCTAGAAAACAAGCTCCAGCAGGTCAAGAAAACGCAGCTGAGTTTCCGCGGACATAAGGCGAGGTGGCCCGAGTTGGAGGAAAGACTCGAGCGGTGGATCATCGAGCAAAGAACGAGCGGGAGAAGCGTTTTGACGGTCACCATTCGGCTAAAAGCAGTTTCACTAGCTGAAGAGATGAACATTGAACATTTCCAAGGAGGTCCGTCTTGGTGCTTTCGTTTCATGAAACGGTGCCATTTTTCCATCCGGACCAGGACTACGGTAGCGCAGCAACTTCCAGCGGATTATAAGGAAAAGCTGGCCATCTTCCGCTCCTACTGCAGCAAACACATCGGCGACAAAAACATCCAGCCCAGCCACATCACAAACATGGACGAGGTCCCGCTCACTTTTGACATCCCGGTGAGTCACACTGTGGAGAAGAAGGGGACCAGCACGTTAGCGATACGCACAACGGGGTATGAAAAGTCTTCTTTCACTGTTGTGCTTGGCTGCCATGCTAATGGACAGAAACTATGGTGATTTTTAAGAGAAAGACTTTGCCTAAAGAGAAGTTTCCAGCAGGAATCATCATTATTAAGGCAAATGAAAAGGGCTGGATGGATGAGGAAATGATGAAAGAGTGGCTGAGGGAGGTGTATGTAAGGAGACCAGGTGGTTTTTTCCACGCATCACCATCGCTCTTAATCTGTGACTCTATGCGTGCCCATCTCACAGCCGATGTGAAAAAACTAGTGAAACAAATGAACTGTGAGCTTGCTGTTATTCTGGGAGGCCTGACAAAGGAACTCCAACCGCTGGGCATCGGTGTGAACCGCCCGTTCAAAGTAAGGCTGCGAGCGGCCTGGGAGCGATGGATGACCGATGGAGACCACAGTTTCACCAAGAGTGGAAGGCAGCGCCGGGCGAGTTACGCCACAATTTGCCAATGGATTGTAGATGCTTGGGCTAACATGTCTGCTGGCACTGTTGTTCGAGCTTTCGCAAAAGCCGGCATCATTTCCGAGGAGCCGCACGGCACGGAAAGTGACTCTGACAGTGAAGAAAGTGAACCTGGCATGTTTGATGGAGATTTAGCGCAGCTGTTCAATTCAGACACAGAGGATGAGGACTTCGATGGGTTTGATTGATGATAAGAATGTGAGTACCAAGCTTTGTTTTGCTCCTGCTTTATTTTTAAATATGCACACTTGTATGCTTGTGTGTTGTTGATGATGACGATTACTGGTAATAAAAATGTGAGTAAGGTACCGAACTCAGGTTTGCTTCCGCTTTATTTTTAAATACGCATACGGTACTTGTATGCGCCCTATAATCAAGTCCGCCTTATGTGTGTGTTAAATACAGTAATGGCACACATAACTGAGACTGCGCCTTTTAGTACAGTGTGTCTTATGGTCGTGAAAATACGGTAAGTAATGCATCACAAACAGGGATGCACAGTGTGCAGTAGATGTCTTTTTTCTTTTTTTTACTGTCATGCTGTTTCAGATTCAGCCTTAACACCTAGCATGGCGGTATCTCATACATGCTATATGTTAGGCAATGCAAAAATTATTTCTTTGTTTTTGACATGTTCGCTTCAAACATGGAGACCTGCTGCCTTCAAACCTGACTTCAAACTGCCTTCAAACTTGCAAATCTGTTTGCGTCTACATCAGATGTGTGGTGCCAGGGGTGTTGCTGCCACCGGCCGACTGCACAGGATCCACACATCAGATACGATTCTCTCAAACACATATTGGACCAGATCTAAATGAAGAAAATTTCTCATTTATAGCGTAGTGTGCAGGTGTTATGCATGTTTGATAAAATCGTTGTAGTTTAGATAAATGAGAGAAGGCTGAAGAAGAATCAATATGTTTATGACATAAAGATGAATCCTGCTGGAAGTACGTTGGGTCCTGAGAACTGAGGCTCAGGTGGAGCGCAGGATTTATGTACTGATTGTACTGATTTGATTTTTATTGATTAGCATTCAAATATCTCAGTGAAAACAGAACAAAGATCTACCACAAAGCAAGAAAGCATGAGACAAGGCTAATCAAAAGGTATTGGATGAAGCATTTGCTTATTACGCCAACCCTTTTAACAAAAGGTCTTTTTGCATGCAGCTCCTGTACACAGGGCTCGAAGCAAATAATAAAACAACGCAAAAACAAAACAAACAAACAAACAAGAAAAAAAACTTTCCACCTTAGATAAGTAACTACATCAAAGCAAAAGAATCAAGAGGTTTTTTTTGTTTGTTTGTTTTTTTCTCTTTTCATTCTTGATTTATATATTTTTCTAATACTCTATTTTTAAACATATTTTTAAACAAGGAAAATGAACTACACCTTTTTAAATCACTGTCATAACTATTCCACAGGTTAACTCCTCTAACAGAAACACATCTCTGCTTTATATTTGTCCTCATCTTGTTTTTGTTTTTTTAAAGAAATCTGTTCCCCTTAAGTCATATTGACTCTCTCTGACTTTGAACAGCTTCTGAGTACTGGGGCAAAGCAAGTTATTTTGTGGTTTATACATTATCTGTGCCATTTTTTATTCAACTAAATCATAAAATTTCAGGGTATTCAGATTAATAAATAAAATGTTAGTTGGTTCTGTATAGTTTGATTGGTTTATAATTCTTATAGCTCTTTTTTGTAACTTGAAAATAGGAAGAGTGTTTGTTTTATATGCATTACCCCATATCTCCAGACAGTAAGTCATATATGGAAGCAACAGAGTACAATAAAGTGTGTATAATGATTTTTTGTTTAGGACATGCTTTGTTTTATAGAGAATAGCAATGGTTTTTGACATTTTTGTTTTCACATGGTTTATATGAGACTTCCAACTCAGCTTATCATCAATTATCACTCCAAAAAATTTATTTTCGTACACTCTTTCAATTTCAATTCCATTAACCCTTATTTTAAAAACATTTTTCATTTGTCTAGTTCCAAAAATAATCAATTTTGTTTTCTTTATATTTAATGATAACTTGTTTACATCAAACCAGTTTTTTTTTATATATTTAACTCCTTTTCTGCTGTAGTCAGAAGCTGTTCTAGGTTTTTACCTGAGCAGTACCATCAGCAAACAATACACATTTTAACAGTTTGGAAATGCTACATATGTCATTTATATATAATATAAACAATTTAGGGCCCAGCACAGAGCCCTGAGGAACACCACAAGTTACCTTCAACTGCTTAGATTTTACATTATTGAATTCGACATATTGATATCTTTCATCCAGGTAACTTTTCATCCACTTGTATGCTA
>NW_005187480.1:1953538-1961266 GCF_000239375.1 Pundamilia nyererei | reverse complement strand
CTTAGGAGATTATGCTTCTCAATATATCTATCAAGTCTATTAACAAATAACTTTTCTAAAATTTTTGAGAACTGCGGGAGTAGTGATATTGGCCTATAATTGGTAAACTGACATCTCTCTCCGTTTTTATGGATTGGAATAACTTTTGCTATTTTCATTTGTGAGGGAAACACACCAGTTTGAAAGGACAGATTACAAATGTATGCGAAAGGTTGCACTATATATTCTATAATACTTTTACTAATATCATGTCAATACCAAAACAGTCAGTGGACTTTTTATTTTTAAATGTCTTCACAATGTTAATTATTTCTCTATGAGTTACAGCACCAATAAACATGGAGGACACATTCTGAGTAATATGTTTATTTAGGTCGTTATTATTTCTTGACTCTGGATTTACGCAGAGAGTTGCTTTACTGTAAACTGTTCCTCCATATACATCTGAAACCTATGTAATAGCTGACATTTACACCGTGTAGAAGAACACAACACATTATACTGTCATATCACAAACCATCCATGCGTTAATAAAGATGCGTAAATGTGCGCATCTCTGAGTTTTTCTGCTGTGAAACTGAATTAGTGTTATTCACTGCGATTGCTGTCTCAGTTCGAGTTAGAAAGCCTTGCTATGAGGATGTCTCATAGGAAATGTTGCACACACAGCTGATGGTGCACCTGCTGTGATGGGCCGATAGAGAGGAGCAGCCACACTCATGGATGAAAAGATCATTCCTAACATGACCAAAGATTCACAGAACTTGTAGTTCTGGATTGCAGTCCATGAGGCTGTAAAACAATTTTCAGAGCTGAATCATTTTCGCATAGAAAGTCTGATGAAATGGAAACAAAGGGGACAGCATGCCTCCGTCCCTGCATGGATCATTGCTCAACCTCTGGGTGACCAGCAGGTTGCTGTAAATACTAGCAGTCAGCCCCAGACAGGAAAAAACAATTCAGCACAACTACTGTGTTTTCTTGGTCATACGGAGGTCGCTGTCCTATTTTTACACTACTGTGACTGAGGACTTATGTATGTTTCACCAGTGTAATTTATCACATAGGAGCTATACATTTAATTCAACTAGAATATAAGGCACATCAGGCAATGTTCTAAAGCAGGGGTCTCGAACTCCAGACCTCGAGGGCCGGATTCCTGCAGGTTTTAGATCTGTCCTTGATCCAACACAGCTGATTTAAATGACTAAATTACCTCCTCAACATGTCTTGAAGTTCTCAAAAGGCCTGGTAATGAACTAATCATTTGATTCAGGTGTGTTGACCCTTGGGGAGATCTAAAACGTGCATGTCACCTGCCCTCGAGGTCTGGAGTTCAAGACCCCTGTTCTAAAGAAACACCAAGGACTAGCAAAGGCCTACTGCCACAAAGAGATCCAATGTAGACACAAGAGGCCATTTTCCAAATTTGCAGGTTTGAGATGAGCCCTGAAAATATGTTACAACACATGAAAAGGTTCATTGATGCAGGTTATCTCACAAACAAGACGAAACATAAGAAATTAACCAAGGAACAGCAACACTGAACAACAACAGACCCATATCTTCTGTCCTACTGGACGTGGTAGATGTCAAAAGCTGTGGTTGGCTTCAGCCTTGTTTTAAAATGAGTGTGCAGGAAACACTAAAGAGTCAGGAGTACTTATATTGCACTTGCTAGCTACAGATAAAATCTGCTGCATGTTAATAGTTATCATTTCAGCCAGCAAAACCATTATCAATCAGATAACAATGGGATGTTTATGTGAAAGGCTGTTAGTGATAGTTCTTAGAAATGTAGCTGTACATGTTCTCAGATGTTAAGCAGTGTGATGTAAATTTTATGTACACAATGAAATGCTTATGAACAACAGCAAGCATGCAAATGCAGCTAGAACTTCATTATTTCACTTCTCTAAAACCTAATTGGCTCTTCAAAGGAAACTCTGCTTGCAGCAAACATTAAATATCAAACAGACAGCGTGTACATGTATCCATGTATATGTACACAACCATACACGATCTAGAAAATACAAGACCAAAAGTGAGCCACCTTTTTGTTGCTTTTTTTCAAGAAGCTTTCTTGAATGTTACGTTGAAGGCAGCTGAACGTCTTATGTTCATGAAGATGTTTCACCTCTCATGTGAGGGGCTTTGAAGAATGGTCACCCCAACCCTGATGCCTTCAACTTAAGTACTTAAGACTACTGTGGCCTGGATGACTGAGAACTTGCAAAGATAAGCAGCTTTCCTGCTTGCACAGGGTTAAAACTAAAATGAATTGTTCAAAAGGTGACTTTGAAGGGCCATGACGCATCTTTTATTCAGCACAGCAAAGTAATTTTTTTTTTTAAGAAAAGATACAGTACATAGGTGACTAACCACTTGCACTTCCCTGGTTTACAAAATGAATGCAGCATCCGTCTGCTCAGAACATTCTGTCCAAGATCCAAATCAAGCGATTCTTTCTGTTCTGGTTGTTTCTCTGATGTCACAAGGAGCCGTTTGACCTCACAACGTGACCCGAACCTCTGTCTGCCCCACAGTTGGGTTCATCATTATGAAATTGCGCCTTCCATCCCACCTCACATCATGGTGGCTCGACCCCGAGATGAAGCAGAGCAGCCATGAAAGAGGGGACGTACAAGGGCCTTAATTCATATTCATCTGCCAAGTCACCGCTCTGTGCTGCTGCCGAAAGGGGATCAGAGTCCACTGGCTGATCCAGCCAATTAGGGAAGCCAGTGTGAAGAGAGGGCAGCGGGAAAGGAGGTCTGGATGGGGTTCATTTGGGCCTGTTGTCACAGCAACACAAGCTTTGATGTTCCTGTTTTATTGTGAGGGAGGGAAGGAGATGAGAGCAGACAAAGAGTAGAGGGAGGTCACCGCAAAGAAAAGCGATGAAGGTAATTGGACGAAATCTGTGACAAACATAAGAGAGGGCTTTTCTGTCAGGTCTGCCCCCTTCGCCATCCAGGAAGTCAACAGCCCGGTGATGTCTGGGCCCCATTTGGCCCCGAGCCTTTATTTTGCAGGATTTTGCTCAGATCATGGGGTTTCAAGAAGGAGAGACATCAGGACTGAACAAAAACTGATGGCTAATCTATGCTGACCCCTCTGCTAATCCACTTATTTGGAAGGTATTAACATAAGGATCCTTCCAAAGTTAATAAGGTTTTCTCCCATCCTACCTACAACACAGCAGGAGGAGGAAGAGCCGGACGCAAAGCGCCGACCTCCCCTTGGTGTCAACATCAACAAATATTTTGTTTTTTTTTATTGGGAACATTCATTCATCAGTAACACTGTCAGACCCACTGTTGTCTCCAGCTTTACTTTGTTTGACCATAACCTGCTACCCACATGACTTAAAGTCATGTGGGTAGTACTAAACATATATATTTTTACATATCTTTGAAATATAATATTTTACAGATGCAAAATGATGCCCGCTTCCTTTCTCGCTCTGTTACTCTACAGCAGCTGCTGAAAGATTCTCTGCATCACTTCTCATCAAATCTAGAAAAGTTGCCGCCTAACAAAACTCGTAACGAGTTCCCGAACAGAAAGCAACCACAGAACATGAATAAGAATAAAACAGATGAGAACAGGAAACTCATAGCAGCCGACAATTTCAGCTTGATACATTATGCTGAAATATATGGATGGAAAAGTAGGCGAAATTGAAATGGGGAAAAATGCACAGCTGCTTTATTAGAATGTGACAAAACCAGCAGCCAAGCAAATAGAAGGAAAACTGCGTACGATATGAAAACGCACAATGGAGAGATGAAATACGTGGAGTGTGAAAACAGTAAAAACGTCTGATTTGTGCAGAATGTAAACGTTGCATCTTTGA
Organism: Pundamilia nyererei; assembly: GCF_000239375.1. Classification (NCBI taxonomy): domain Eukaryota; kingdom Metazoa; phylum Chordata; class Actinopteri; order Cichliformes; family Cichlidae; genus Pundamilia; species Pundamilia nyererei. The sequence goes on along the minus strand of NW_005187480.1, from coordinate 1,957,407 downwards.
CGGGATGAGAAAAAACCCCTCTGTTTGATACAGACGAGGAAAAGGATGAAGAATTAAACTGAGACGGAGGGAGGAGGTCAGAGAGGAGGAGGAGGAAAAAGGTTTGAATGAGGGGAGAAGAGACAGCGGACGGAAGGATTAGACGGACGCTGGCAGGTAATCCTGGAGGAGGAGGTCGTTAGTCGGGATCGAGCTAATTAAAATGTGATTTGTGCTACAAGCAGCTTACGGCCTGCTGCACGAGAAGAAACATGGAAGGAAAATGAATAGGACGGGAAAAGAATAGACTCCTGACACTGGGAAGCCTAATGTCATTTTTAAATGACAGTATTGTCCTTTTTCTCCCTTCCTGTGTATCCACAGAGGGATGAGCATGGAACTGCTTTCGTTTCATAAAACAGATGCTCATCACTTTTATCGATCATAAAACCTCTCTGCTTATTGGCCACACTCTCTTTTTTGGCTCTCGGTTAATTTACTCATTTGAAATCTTGAATATTCTTTATAGAGAATAAAAAAAAAAAAAAAGAAGCATGCTTTGCCATGTCACAAATTGGAACTTTTCACATTTGCTTATCGGTTTACCAGTGAAAAAGTAATAAACTAAAGTAGCAAAATATTCCGATAAATTAATAACAGGCCAATAAAGTCTCTACATCAACTCTAAAATTGCCTGTGAGAAAGATGTAGACTGCTTTGCTGCAGAGCCTGTCCAGGTAAACTTCACACCGTGTCCAGTTTGAGGCGAGATAACCTCGAGCTCCCCAGAATCAAGTGCGATGGGAATATTACACAACAGATACATATCAAGAGGAAGCTTTACCACCGTCGCATATTCATTTTCATCAGCTGCTGTTTGATAGAATCCTCCTCCTCCTTCATTTTTCTTGCGCTCCATTTTTCTCGTCCTCCTCCTCCTGCTCAGTGAGGCAGTAGGATATTGGATTCAGAAATGTTTCTGTGTTGTATTGATTTCTGCTTTCAGTTCAGAGCTGCTCAGACGGCCTTGACGCCTGTCTATTTTTCCCTGTGTACATTCAGCTTCTTTTCTCCATCTTTTCTTTTAATGATTTACCAGTTTTGGATTTGCACTGTGAAGTCCACCGTTAACCAAGCTAATAGAGGCTGGGAGGTCAAAGGTGATGCGTCATGTTACATCATTTCCACAAAAATATCTGTATTTCAGACCCAACCAGCCGATTGTACTGTGTGTATCCAAAGGCTGTAACATGCTACAATAAGTTGATCGCACGTGGCAGATTTGCTACGATGATTCTGATTTCCATAGAGCTGAAACAATCAGCGATAATACAGAGTGAGCGATGAAGGATCTGGAGATTAAAACAGACCTTTTAGTGCAGGTTTAATTGCAAGCTAAGCTGACAGAGCAAAAACATCGAGAAATCAGACTCAGTTTTTCGTTGCTCTGCTGACTGAAGTAGAACGATCCAGTTGTTTTCTCTGCTGTTTGGATTTGGCCGAATGAGCCTGTGAGATTTAGCTAAATAGATTTAAAAATATCCTTAATCACACTCTTGGCATGTGGGGACTGTCAGAAATAACATTAAAGCGAAGGGAAGTGTACTAAATGGAAGCTGCAATGCTGTGATTGTCCTTTAATGGACATTTGCTAAAGTGTGAAATGCTTTTGAATCGGTCCGTCATCATCACAGTCGTCCATAAATAAGCACAATGAGCGCCGCTGATGAGGCGTCCTGTTGAATTAGCCGCAGCAGGGAGCTCTGACAGACAGACACGCTGACTGATTCAGGTTCGCTCTGTGAGGCCGGTTGGCCGGCAGTTTACTGTGAATCCGCTTCCTGTGATCCGCTCGCCGTGATTGGATTAAGCCATCATCCGAGGCAGATGATCTGCCCATCCACCCACACAACAACAGGCAGATCCCTGCCACTTCCCCCTTTCCATAAGCAGATTTGACAGACAATAGTATTATGTCTCCCCCACATGTCTTTCATTAATGCGGATGGGGTGGGAGAGCAGGTAGACAGTAACCGGGACAGACCAGAGCAGCGCTGTGATCTCTGTCCAGGATCCAGACCCCAGAACATGAGTTTCTTCCATGTTTCTCAGCCTTTTTTAAGGAAAACAAAACAAAAACACAATCTGTTAAATTTGTCTAGTATAATGATTATAGCTATTTTTTTCATGATGTTTTGTGTGGGCTACATGTACTATTTCATTTTATTTATTCATTTTGTGCGTGCATAAAGTAGAGCAATAACCACTCTGACCAGCTTGGAGGTAGCCTGGCTTTGTTTGCACATGCATGTCTGACAGGATCTGTGAAGTGATGAAACAGCCGTCCAGTGGTTTGTAGTGCTACATCGTCTCTGCTTTTTGTCTTTTATTTTCTGGTTCTGTTTCAGGCTATGTGCGGTGGATGTCAAACACACAGTTGAGTTGTATGTTTTGCTTTGATGAATTAAAGTTACATTTTATTTCCTGGGTCACCCACAGACCCAGAGGATGGACTGTAAGCGGCTGTCAATTTGCATCATTTTTTCTCTTTTCTAAAGCTAACATTAGGAGCTGTTGTTGATACAGTTAATGCTTTACCAGTGATTACACTTCTATTGAATTTCACCTGCTGGTGCTGCATTGATTGTTTCGATCAATGACTGTTCTTATTCAGAGAGGGTAGATAGGCTGCAATAGGAAAAGACTCTAGAATGATGGTGGTGCCTCAGTCTGCTGTGCAGGCATAAAAATAGTGGGTGCTACCTCCAATAGATCCTGCATGCTCTGAGCATGCTCAGATCCTTCCATAAACCAAAGTTTAGCAAACAAGGAGAAAACTTTAGAACATAAAAAAGAACAAAAATCGATGATAACACTCAGCAGCTGCTGCAGTGCTTAGACCTGTAAGTGTTTGGACACCCAGCACATGTCGTCTGACCAACATGAGGACTCAAGCAGTGAGACTGCAGCCACAGCATGTTAATATTTTCAACACCTCAACAACCGAGCAGCGTTTGTTGATTCCGAGCGTGCTCGGTGAGCTTCCAGCCGAAGGCCGCCTCTTTCATGGCCTCGGCTGCAGAAAATCCCCAGATCCAGCAGAGAGCTTCAGGTAGGACAGCAGGTCCCAGTGGAGGAAGACAAAGGGGAAGGGCAAAGGCAGGAGAAAATGAGAAGCAGGACGAGAAGCCTGAGAATGAGATGTTTGAAAGGAAGAGGGTGTGACGAGGAGGGGGGGGAAGGTGAGAAAGATAAGAAGACATATTGAAATGAAGAAAAGGCTTGAAAAGACTGGGATAATGATGATGGAGGAGCAGCACGAAATGGATGAAAAGCAAGAGAAGGCAGAGCAGGAAAGCAAGGAGACAGGAAGAGGAGAATCAAAGAGGTGAAATGAGATAGAAGTGGAAGAATGAAGGAAAGAAGCAGCAAGAGGAAGAAGAGATGGAAGACGAGTCATTGAGCCATACAGAAAGAGAAAAAGCTGGGTAATTATCATGATGAGGAACAGGAATAAGGGAAAATGAGGAAGAGATGGAGAGTGATTATATATGAGAGAGAGGTGGAAGGAATAAAGATGGATGTGATGGGAAAGGAGAAAGATAGGTGTCAAAAGAGTGGGACGTAACAAACCAGGAAGAGAAGAGGGAGGAAAAGAAAAACAGGAGTGAAGTACAAAAGCAGCAGAACCTGGAAAACATGCTGTAAATTTGATTATTTGGAAAGGGAGGAGAAAATGGAAGAAAGAGTAGACTAGAACGGGGCAAAGACTTGGAAGGAGAGGGAGAGGGAATCAAAAGGGGGGCCTCTCCAGGGTTTGAGTCCAGAGTCTGTTTCTCTTCTCGCAGCTCATCTGCCAGGAGGAGGCGCTGGTCTCACCCTGGAACAGA
>NW_005187480.1:1930613-1953485 GCF_000239375.1 Pundamilia nyererei | reverse complement strand
CCCCCAACACACACTCATAAATTCACAACCAGGACCTCTGTTGGAGTTCATTTGCAGCGACAAGTATCTGAACATATGGCACCTGCGTGTCTGTGCATCTTTTCTTATCTTCACCACTTATGCACATCAGCTGATCTGACTCATCTGTTCATCGCTGTAGTCTCGTCCCACATCAGAATACTGTCTCCTCTCATGAAGCCTCGCTGTTGTTTGAGGTTGCTGTCTACGTTTTATGTAAGAACTGTTCTTGGTTGTCACCTGTATGAACGGCGAGTGGCTTGCCTCTCCTCGTTCCTGTACTGTACACTCCTGGCACAAAGTTGGGTTTTTTTTTCATGCACTTTGGATTCTTTTTTTTTTTACATTTCTATAATATAGTGAATAACAGTCACAGTCAATAACAGATGTCATTTTCCGGGCAAATTACTGATTACTATAGTTTTACCACTGCCAAAACATTTGTGCCCGTCTGTAGAGGTCGCAGGACATATGGCACCTACTACAAGTGGAGAAAAATAAGATCTGCCACTGCTATAAAAATTAGACACAAACACACAAAAATCCAAACAACCTTTGTTTAGGATGCTATGGGAGTTGAAAAAAGGTGAATATTAGTGAACTCCAGCCTCCTGTCTGCTGACCGACTTCATGACTCTGTAGTTTCCTGACTTTCTTTTTTCCCCCCACCATAACTATTGCCACTAGTGGGCACTGTCACGTGAAAACATTTTGGTGAAACTGATCTCGTCTCAGGAGAGTGATTTTTAAAAAGTAATTTCGTCTGTTTTCGTCTGTTTGTGAGCAGGTTGCTCTAGTGTATCTTTAAACTGTGATATCGACTGCTGTAGTCTGTATATGTATATTCAACACGCCTGTCTGTGCGCACACACACACGCACACAGTCTCTCTAATGTCAGCACTGGTTAGCTGCAGGAACATCCGTCATGCTGCTGGCAGGCTGCAGCATCACTAAGGACTGGAGGTCAAAGGTCAGAGGTCAGGGTGGGAGGCAAGGACAGAGCCCAGGGCCTTGCACACAAAGTTGCATACATGTGCACACACACGTGCACACAAACACACACAAGGCGTTTGTCCCTGATGTTGTGGTCACCTCCCCTGCAGCAGAACAGTGTTTTCTCCCCTAGAGGACGGCAAAGTCAAAACTCGACAACCTTCCCTCTCTTTTCCTTTATTTGCCTCCTCTGTCCTTTCCTTCTCTCCTTACCTTTCATCTTGTTCTTTATTTATTTTCCTCCTCATATTTCATTTCTTTTCCTATATTCATCCCCTTCCCAAGCTTCTCTTCCTACCTCCCTTCTTCCTTCTGCGTGCCTACATCCACGTTTTTATTTGGTTCCTTCGTAGCCGAGGCTCGTTAAGGTCGTTAGCTGCCGCGTGTGGTCAAACCACACTGACATCCGCCTCTTTCACACCACCGCTGTCTCCAGAGAGAGTAGGGAGAGCCGGGCATTCCACCACAGCTGTCCTGCCAGATGTGCTTCAGCGCTTTCTCTCTGTAGTCAGAGATTGTTCTGTGTTCTGTAAACTTTGGTTTGCACTGACAGCTGTCGGTGTTTGCCTTGAAGGACACAGTTATATCTGTGTTAGGAAGAAGCACTGGAGGTGTGTTTGATTGTTAAATTATTTGGAAAAAGAGACATAGAAACATCTATAATGTAGCATCACAGTGGCTGTAAATATATATCATTATGTTGCACTGGAAAAGTTCCGCAACCCTACCAACAAATTTCCAAACCATAGCTGATGTAAACGGGGCCGGTGGTCTAATAAGTTTTGCTGACAGTAATATGGATCATGGGATATGTAGTTGTAGATGCTTTTAGATCCCTCTTTGTACAGTTGACACTGAACAAAACCATAGCAGTGAGTTGTGTTGTTGTATTTGATATATATATATGTGTGTGTTTATGTGGTGACATTCCTCAAGTAAGGAAGTCATGTCTCACCAAAGAAATGCACAAGGAAATACAGCTGTGTGTGTGTCTACAAATATAAACATCTAAAGATGTGTGTGTGTGCATGTACACGTTTGACGCAGTATGTGTGCCTCTGTTTGTGTGTGTGTGTATGTGTGTGTGAGTTTGTGAATTGTTTCGTTCAGATATCTCACCTTTCTGACAGGAAGTCAATTTCCTATTTGCAGTTTGTTCTGGCAGCGATTGGTCCAGTCTGAGTTGATTTGTCTTCATCAGAACCAATCAGATCTCCGCAGTGAACAACTGATTGATCATGTGACCTCTGGGTTTGCATCGTGTCACAGACTGGTGCGGCTTTATTCTCCACCTGTATGTACCTTCGCATCTGCATTTCGGATGACTTTAACGATGTGTGTGCACGCATGTGTGCGATTGCTCGTGCCTTCCTGCAGTGAAAATCTATCAAGAGAAGAAAGAAAAGAGCTTGTCTGTGGTAACTGCAACCTCTGCTATTCATCGCTGTCATTATAGCATTTGAAGCCGCCATATTATTCTGTTTTCTGCTTCTCTCATTGTGTTTACTTGTGTGTGTGGATGAAATGGTTCAACTGTCTCGCATTCAGCAGTGATACAGCAGCTATTTTTCCTCTGTGCCTGACCTAATTGTGGGCTCATTCGACCAACTGCTGAGTTTGTTTGGACGCTTCTTTTGCGCTCAGAGCCCCTACTTAATGTCCATGCAGAGCTCATTAAAGCACAGAAAAAGCCTGCCATAAACACATACACACACACACACACACACACACACAGAGATAAGTGACTCCTGGTGGAGACAAGATGCACTGTGTATAAACAGTTTGTAAAAATCAGTCAATCAATAAATAATATTAATAATACTAATAATAAATAATGGATTTCTTTTTCAAGAGCTCTTTTTCTGGGGTGTTACTCCCTCCCTGTGTAATCTTTTCCAGGAAGTATTAAAACAAAAGTCATCTAGCTTTTCTTTTTATGTGCTTGTTTGCACACTACTTTGTAGTGACATTTGTGAGCCTACAATCATAATAGAACACATCTTTTAAGGATTTAAGCGAATGCACTGGCAGCCAGGTTGCTGTAGGTTCGGCAAATTTGCATCCTGTAGACAACTACTGGACAATAAGGTGACAGCGGTGGCAGTTTTAGGAATGACAAGACATAGTTCATGGATTCATCTACTGCACCGTGAAAACTGTGACGTTTGAAGTGCACCTGGAAGTTTTAGTGCAAGTTCATTGATCTTCTGAAATAAACAACCCTGAAGAGGATTGTGTGCAAGTACACACAGTGAAATGTGTCCTGAGCTGCTCCTTGCCTGTGCAAAACATTATAAACAAAAAGTACATTTAAATTAAAACACTGAAAATGTACATTGTGCAAATGGAATGTTAAAGTGCTTTGTGCCATATTGGCACAGCAATATATAGACAGAGCAATGCAAGGAGAATAGACAAAAGGGCCAAAGTAAAGTAAACAGTAACTGACAAGAGTAATGTGAAATGGGATGGATGGATTTAAACACTATCATTTGACATAGCTTAAATGATAAACATTGTTTGTGGTTTGATCTTTAACACCTACAGTTTTGAATGTAATCATTTTTCACTTTCAATTCAGCTCAGTTTTATGTATACAGCGCCAAATCACAACAACAGTCGCCTCAAGGCACTTTATATTGTAGGGTAGACCCTACAATAATACATACAGAGAAAAACCCAACAATCACATGACCCCTTATGAGCAAGCACTTTGGCAACAATGGGAAGAAAAAACTCCCTTTTAACAGGAAGAAAACTTCAGCAGAAGTTTTCTTTTTTTTTTTTTCATAAGTCCAACAGACTTCATAAAAAAAATCCCGGTTATTTCTGGAGCAAAGGGATGTGTGTTTTGGTGTTTTGGTTTTTTTTTTTTGGTTTTTTTCAAATGCACACGTTTGGCTTTTGGATCAAATCCAAATTAAGACCTTATACCACACTTACATACTGTATAAGTTAAAAAATTAACCCTGCTTTCATCCACATGTACAAATAATGAACCCCAGGAATAAACTGAAGTGTCTTCAGGTATTCTGTCCCTCACTGTTAAACTTTTGTATTTATGTCAAGCAGAGCTATAGCTCAGAGAAGCATCAAAGTCAAGCACAGGCTCATTCCTGGCAGATTAGCCCCTCCCAGTGTGAGTGTTTGGTACACTACTGTCTTAAATGTAATTTTGCCCCTTAAATATCACAATATTATTCCTCAGACACATGTCATTAGTAAGTACTTACGTTTAGATTGATATTAATGCACTATTCGAGAGTTTAGAATCAAAAAACTTAATGTAAAAATGCCATCACTGACTGCAAGAATAAGATACGACATGTGCATCAACCACCTTGACACTGACCCTGAATAAACGAAAAAACCCTCACATTGGATGATAATGCATTGACTCTGAATCCTGAACAGAAATCCCATAATGCCATGAAGTCATTTCATACGAATATATTTTCACAGCAGAATGTTCTGCAGTATTCTGGGGTAAATCCAGTCTTTCAGTGTGACCTCTATAAGAGATACAATCAATAAAGTTACCTTCTTTAACCTGTTGTCTGACATCATAACCAAATATTTCTGATGCTGCTTCACCTGCGTGAACTCAATTAATCAATAACATTGGAGCCATTGTGCTCTGACTCAATCACTGTTTCACAGGATGCTCAAGTGTTCGATGTGAAGCATGAGTCATCACGCTAACCGCTAAGCGCACACACAGAGCAGGATTTCTTCTGGCCTCTACACGCTTTAGATAACAGAGCCACTGAAGAGGAGGCGTTCACATTAAAAGGATTGGGCTGGTAGGGGTTGCCGTGGTGACCCCTGCAAAGGCAGCCCTCCAAAAGTTTTATCTTCCTTTTTTTTCACATAAAAAGATTTTTTTCCGTTTCCCTTTTCTTTCTTTCAAAACTGGAGCGCGAGACGGTTGAACTCAAAAAGCTCGAGGAGATCAGACGGAGAAAGCAGCTGCCTAGACGGCGGCGGTCTGTGAGGGAATCGGGAAGTAAAAAAAAAAAAAAAGAGTAAAGGGAGACGAACAAAGCAAGGTACGAGCTGTACCGCAGGGTCACAGTCGGTCCCGCCCCCAGACTGTGTTGTCTGTTAGTGAAAGCCGTCAGTGAGGTCGCAGCTCGGCTCATTGTCTGACTTCACTTTGCAGCTCAGCTTCAGTGCACATCCACACACAGTAAACGAAGAGCTGGCTTTGTATATTTGTGTGTGTTTTTGGGGAAGGAATAGAAGGGGGGAATCGGGGGAGGGTGAAGGTGTATTGTAATATTGTATTTGTGGTCACACATGAGAAGATGTAGTTCACTTCCTGTTTCCCGTTCTTGCTAATTTAACAAGAAGGCTGAGCATGAAAGAGAAGAGCTGTAGTAGTGTATTTATGACAGTGAGTACATGGAACTTCTTCTTTGGAACTTCTTTGGAACTTCGGACCAAGCATATGGCTGCACGTCTTCACATCTCACTGCATTTTCTGTCCTTCCAACATTTTGGGCTCTTAAAAGTCTGAAACCAGGAAGGCATCTGATTGACCAAAAATGATTCTGCAGCACAACAGCAAGCACAAATGAACTTCCAGAGTGGAAAACATGGACAGAGCTTCTGAGACACAAGAAAAGATTTCCTGTCCTGCAGAAGTCTTTGGGAAACACTTTTCTGTTGAGTTTATGGACTAAGTCACTGTTTTGGTTCATAACAAAATTAAGTCAGTTTGGCATGCTCATTGGCTAATGGTATAGGGTTAACAAATCATTATACAGACACAGGCTTCAAAATGGGACTGGAAACCATGGGTGATGCCGTGGTAGCTATATTCATCTTTTATGTCATCTATGAGTCACACAGAAACAGCTTCAGCCCACAGACCAAATATAAACACTAAATATAGCCACTGCAATTCCATTTAGTAGTGTCTGAAATGTGAACTTTGATCATATTCGAGGAGAAGATGGATTGGCAAACTGTCCTCTAGTGGCCAATTCACTGCATTTACCAGCATTCCCACATTGGCTTTATATTCCTTTCACGAGTCCTAATTTACTACTCCAATTGTCTGGTCTGCAAACTAGTATTACATAAAGAAACAGAAGATGCAGAGATGGGAACTGATGTTCAATTTACTGAACTTAAGAGAAGTTCAATGATGAATGAAAAGTTACCCATACTTTGCTGTCTGGAACTTTTTGCACAATACTCTACTGGCAGCTCTCAAAAAGTTAGAAATGTCAAAAATATAGAAACACAAAGGACGTGGGATCTTCCTTTCATTCATTTTCTATGAGAAGTACTGAATCTCTGGAAAGGAGAAAAAATACCTCTCGCTGTGAGTTAGGAACATAAACCGATTGACAGTCGACATCTGATAACCAATCATCATCTCAATTTTTTATGTGCATTAAAACTAATTTACTTGAAGAATATTTCTTAATATAACAGCTCATAATGAAAGAGAAATAACGAACATAGACAAGAGTACTGGGCTAGAGGCAGGTGTCAAAAGCAAAAGAAAGAGGCTCATAGTGAGAGGCTGGACACTTGCTGACACGATTGTTTAGACAGAGAAAAGGATGTGCAGCAAGTCAGGGTGATTAAGGATAGATGTGGAAAGAGACTGTGCTGAGAACATGTATTTTACACGTATTTTAAAGGGCTGATGAATGAAGAAAATGAGAGAGAGGATGGATGGAGGACAGTGAATGAATCAGGATGGATGCACAGGATTATTAAGGAGGAAGTGAGGGCAGCGGTGAAGAGGATGAGGAGTGAGAGGGGACACCTGTGGAGGTATGGAGATGTCTGGGTGAGAGGGCAGTGGGCTTTTAAACCACATTGTTTAACAGTCCTGTGGAGCGAGAGGATGTGTAAGGAATGGACAACAAGATTTCCAAGCGCAAGCCTGATGTGCAGAACTGTAGTAACCACAGAGGGTTAAAACATGACGCTATGCGAATACATTACTAGTAACGTTTGATTGGTCTTGAATTTACTCCGCCCCCCTTTTGGTCGTCAGGCTCTTTGATTCACTCTCTTATGGCTCCACCCACCCTGCAGGCATGCGAATAACTTCAATACTTCTTATCATATGTTAAAACTCTACTCATAGGCTCAAGAAATGGCTTCTGCCTTTACAGCGGGGCATCTGAAAGTGTCCCCTAAATCATGTCCAGCTTTGTCTCATCTCACTCTGACTGGCTGAGTGTCTGTCTGTCTGTCTGTCTGTCTGCCATCGAGTGTTTGAGGAAAAAAGAAGCTATAAGTCAAAGTGTGAGCAGAAGAGCTAAAAGTGATTTGACCAAAGGGAAAAAAAAGGAATAGAGAAGAAAAAGTGGAGAAGCGAGAGAAAGCAGAACACTTAAGAGAGAAAATCGACTTTGAAAAATGAGAAAGAGGGAGCGACGGGTCAGAGCGGCACCAATAAAGCGAAAAGAAAGATAAAAGATTCAGTCTTGGCAGGAGAAACTGAGGCCTTTTCCTGAGAGCTCTTCAGCCCGGTGGACGCATCCAGCTTCCCTCTCCGCTCTCCCACAGCCATTTAACTGATTTAATTCTCCAAAATGGAGTCTCTCTGTCAGTCTGAGCAGTTTTTTTCTCAGCTGTCACATTTGAGACGCTCTCCTCAGCCTGTTCCACAGTAAATCTGTTTAACAGCAGCACATAAAAAAACACATAAATTCAAAGGATGAGCTACGTAAAACAGCACAACAAGTATGCCAGAACCTAATAAAGACTGCAGTACAGCTGACTACTGACAGCGTTATCCAATGCAATGCAATAAGCTAATGCTAACCGATGAGGTACTATGGGCAGACATGCTGCAGACAACACCAAGAAAGGCTCAAGGCTGACAGACGGCAAATATCTGATGAGTCAGTCAGAGCTCAAGTTAAATTTAAAGCGACTCGGATAACTGGCCCAGTTCTGAAAAAAGTCCAAATAGGGGCATAACATGGAAATATTAGTGGGAATGTTAAAGGAATATGAAGATGAAAATCTGTTCCTGTGAGAACGTTGCTCTGCTGAAATACATTCGATGGGATGGTGGTCTGCGCATGAACAGGTAGCTGTGTGGCGCCATGCACCGCAACCTTGCAGGTTAAGTCTCCATTTGGAGACACGTCTGTTCAAAGTAAACATTTATTTGTCTTAAAAAGTGAAATCTGTCAGGTTTGGGACTTTGTGTTCAGGCATTGTGTTTCCCACTAAGCGGGTAAAAGTTCACTTGTCTGCATCATCATCATGTTTGTGGCGATTTAGCTGGTCTCCTCTTCTTTACTTTCTATATTTTGGAAATTAAACCTCTGGCGGTTTAAGTCTCCGCATGTTGCTGGCAGCAGTTCTTGCAAATTGAACCATTTAGTGAACTACCAGTCGGACCGCAGGAGTGCGGCACGTCGAGTGCAGGACAAAAGGACAGTTTAAAAAGGACAGGCCACTCAAACAGTCAGCAGACCCCACATGTGCAGTGTGTTTATTCTTTTGTGGACAGTGTGAAAAGGAAGCCTGGAGCTGTGAATAGAGCACACTGCTGGATAGCGACCATTGCATTATCACAGGCCTGACAGACAGAGAGGGGTGTCGCGCCACACTGCCACTTTACTTACCACTGAAATTTCTCCTTTATGCTTCTATACGGTGCTTTTCATGCAGGTACGTGCCTTTGCGCCTTTTTATATTCTCCATTGTGTGCTCCTGCTGCTGCTGCTGCTGGAGACTCACCGGCTGGAGAATGCGCAGGCTAATGCAGAGAGCTCCTCTGCCTGTGTTGAGGCTGTGTTAAAAGGGGTCTTTATGTCAGTTCCTTCACCATCTGAAGTCCTGAGAGAGCCTCGGGGACGGCAGAAAACAGACTGCGAAAACACTCGGTAATTCATATTCAGCGGCTCGGTTTTGTGGGTAGATTTGCCTTTGATGTGATTCCCATTGTTAACCTGTTCATATAATAGGATCATGCTCAGAATTTTTCCAGGAAGAAATGATGATGATGACATCAAATAGTGCTTCAGTATGCCTAGCCTTGTGACCAATGAGCTCTTTTGTATCATTATTATATAATGTGTCCATATTATATAATCTGCGCTAAATAATACACAGCATATTTCACAGGTTGAAGTTTGAAGAAGGTTCAACTTCACCAAAAATATGGTTTGATAACTTGGCTGTACTCTTGTAGATTTCTTAAAGGTATTTAGAATCTCACTTGCAGATAAAACATAGATTTCACATCACTTCATTTCCTGTTTTTATTAAAGTATGCGTTAGTTCCCCCTCTTATGTCAAGACTGGGTATATACATCCATCCGTTCCCCCCGATGCCTCCACACTCATCACTGAGAGTGTAAATCAGCTGATCGTTCGCCACGCCCCGTTTGGTGGCATGGCGAACGGGGAAGTTTATCCACTTTGCATATTGCCCAAGGGTTGCAGGGTTTTTTTTCTCTCCATCAAAACTCTTTGTTTTTTAAATTATTTCCTTAAAAGTGCGTCTGTATTTGACAGTCTATTCCGACACCTTGAATTTTGCTAGTCAGCTTTTTACCTCAACAGATGTGAGTGTCCTTGTTGGAATGTATTTTATTTGATTCCTCACATTTCTTTATGAGTGATTTTTTTTTTTTTTTTTTACTTTGCAGCGATGTTTAAATACCAACACTCTTCTGCAATCAAAATGGACATGATTGTGTAGTGGTAATCATTGCACCGGCTTTTAAAAAGCATAGTCTGCATCCACATGCGCATGAAAAAATAAAAATATGCAAAGATTTAAATAAGATCTGGTCTCGGTCTGACTGAAGTAGTGCTGAAACTGTGGTTTGTGTCCTCTGGGAGAAACAGAAAAGGGGACATTGTGGCCAGAACCCAGCATGTATACTGGTGTGACCGGGTGATTTGTGGAGTCATCGTTAATGCTGACTGATATAAACTGGCTTTGGAGTAACATCCAGATGACGATGTTTTCTTCAGGAAAGCTTTGCTTATTTAAGCTCTATGATCCTAAAACATGTTTGATTTTTTTTAAACATCATGCCTTTGTAGTACTACCTCAGCTACTAAACTACTACCTGCAGTCCAGACCTGTCAATACTGATAACATTTGCTGTATTAATAAAATAAGAATACTACAAAGAAGACCCCAAACTGCTCAGCAGCTGAACTCCTGCACCAGCCAGCAGCTGTTAACAGAGATGCTGGCAGATTACCCAGCTTATTGATGTTGCTCGTATAATAACTGTGGGGTTTAAATGACATGCAAATCATTGTTTTCTGTTTTATTTACAGTAATAAAGTCATTAAGTTCTAGTTTTAGCCAAGGGTGATTTTTGTGTGTTATAAGATAGCGCTAGCAGGGATTAGCTTAGTTTAGCATAAAGACTGAAAACATCTGGAAGCAGAAAATTCTCCACATTTGCTATTTTCGACACTTTGTCATATGCAAATAAAAAAACTGAGTGGGATTAAACCTCTGAAGCCAAACTGGTTTTACATTTGGATTATTTTGTAGATTAATCAAACTGGATGTTGTTCATACATTTGCCACAGTTGTGGGATAGAAACTGCTCTGTGTGCAGCACTCGATGGAGTCATCCGCCGCTTGTTTTGTTCTTTCTGTTTTTGAAAGTGACCTCCTGCCTGCTCTCGCTGCACATTGACCTCTGACCTCCTTTACTGAAACAGGAACCATGTCTTCATGTTGAAAAGAAAACAAAGAAAAGAGGAAACAAACACCTGTGCGCACTGACTGCATACAAAGTAGCTCTGGGTAAAAACATATAATTGTTAGTCATCCTTGAAGGATAAACACATATTTATCATTTTCACAGCTTTTATTAGAGCAGGGTAGGACAGAATGCCGATATTGTTCCGTATCTTTTTCCGAGTAAAGCAAACAAGAGGACTGCGGAGGTGTTTGCTGAGTGGCATGTGCTCGTTCTCAGAAATTCATTTCTCACAATTTGCTGGAAGGCCAGAAAACATATTTATAACATTTATAACTATGACACCTGGTCTTTGACTTTCAGCTTTCTGCTGTTGGATTTTTCCAAGTCATGGCAGGAATCTTTCTAATTTTATTTAGAGCTTCAATTGCCAGGCCTTTTTGTCCTTCTGGTTAACAACTGAAAGTTAAAGAACAAAAGCAAAAATGCACAGCTCTCCTCTCTGGAATATTTTCAATAGCCTTTAGTCGAGGTTTGAATGTTTGAAGCTTTGTTCTCAGAGGAAGGCTGGTGTTGAAATGCTCGAGAGAGTTTTGTGTTTTTAACTTGCTCTTTGAACAGATGGATTGACTTAAGGCTTCATAACCTCTCTCTGTGAACAGAACCTTGGTGTTTGTTTGCTCAATGAAACTCAATTTATCCACAGTAAGCAGCAAGGGCAACTGTCTTGACTTTATAAACTCATAAAGTGCTGCATGCTTAGTCTGCACCAAACTGGAGGACAGAAATTTCACTTTCACTTTGCGGTTCAACAGCCTGATTAGAGGCTGTGACACAGTCCCGCTGCGGTATTTATCCCTAATGGAACTGTGCGTTACTTTATTGTGAGCACGGTATATCAACTTGGATGGATCTTCCATCAAACAAACCTTGTAAATCATAATGATTTTGTGAAAATAGTCTACTTTGAAGAGCTTATTCAGTTCTACTGTTTTCTTTTGTTTGTACCTGAAATGTGTGAGTAGATGGAAAGAAACGTCCCATTTTATCTCATTGATAACTTTATCTTATGATAACTGCAACGTAAGGATAAAAAACTGAGGCTAAAGTTCTGAGCTGGACTCTCTCAAAGTAAACGTGTCACTGCAGATGACTTTTCCTTTCTGTTAAAGGGAGTTCCTCCTCCTGACTGTGATGTATTCGTATTTTATTTTGAATTCATTTTAATTTGTTGTTTTCCCAGCTGAATTTCTAGTGGATACTCATTTTTAAAAAAAATCAAATTTCTGCTCTTCTATCATTTTTTTTATGTTTAATGACATCTTACTCACTGGGAGATTTTTTTTCCCCCTTTCTATAACCCCTTTGGTTCTCTGATTGGAGGGCCACTCCAAAAGTGTAAAGGAGACATATTAGGTCAGGGTGGCTGATGTGTATGCGGCACATCCAGTTTTGTGGCTCCAGTACAGCCACAGTCTGATGACCAGTGAGCACCTCCTCTGCTGTAGTTTGAGTTTAAGAGCCTTGCTAAAGGGCACTTTAAATGAAGTGAGGACAAGTGGCTTTCTGTTACTTTCCACAGGCAGATTTTTCAAACCACGCTGCTAAAGATCATCTGCACACATTGCATGTTGCATTATTATTGAGCAACGTGTAGTTTTGTACAAGCATCCAGTTTTGAAACTGTCCTTTTATAGCTTTGATAAAAAGATTAAAAAAAATGGCAGCTGTCCTTTAAATGCTCATCTTTTAAACACAAGGTTCAGTAATGAGCAGCTTCCTGTTAGCTTTTATCGCCTTTCACAACCTTCTTGTTCAGATGGTTGCAAAACAGAAGGCTACCTGTGAATTTAGAGCATTTTAAGGCCAATATGCAAAGATTGAGAATGAACATCCAAGCTTTTTTTATTAATATGTTTTAATCACTTGAACATTTTTAATCATGATTTCAAAATGTCCTTAAGGCTTTATTACTTGCAGAAGAGAAATATTTTGTGTGTTTTGTGGGTCATTTTAGACACTTTGCCACAAAATTCTACGGGTCATGATTCATACCTTTGCATAGACTGAAATTCACTTTGAACAGAACATAACACGGAAATATAAAAAACAGTTGATCTGTTTTAGGCCATTTAGTAAATTCTAATAATATTTTTATTGACTGATTCTGAGCTCCGTGTACGATTATGAATTTTTCAGTCTAGGATTCCACGATTAAATTATAAAGAACAGAGTTACATGTTAAGCTAAAAGACCGACCTGTCTGATTTAGAGCTACACATTCCAAATTAAAGTCCTATTTATAAACTCATGCGGCTTAAAGGCCAAGATCTTCTGCACCTTTCAGCACCTGTCAGGTCTTATGCTCCAAACAACACTCGTAGCATTTCGCATTCTCCCGCATAAATGTTAACCCATGCTAAAATTACATACAGTATCTGCCTCGGAGCCTTGTGTAACCTAGCTTTGATTCAGCGCTGTTGTGACCCACTTCTAGATCAATGACATCTGGAGGAGGAGAAGGTGGCAGGGAGGAAGGGAGGGAAGGTTGCTGGGAAGTGCTGATGATGTCTAACAAACGCGCCCGGCGGGAGGTAACCTCTGGAGCAGGTAGCGTGGAGGAGGCGCTAAACGAGAACGATGTCCAACTGTGTCTTTCATTATGAACAGATGCTGCCATGATGGTAGGGAGGAGGACGAGGAGGCAGAATTCAAGAGGAGGAACAGGGAGACTTCCTCCTTAATTCAAGGAGGAGAATGTATTAATAAGAAGGGACGCAGAGGAAAGAGCAGGAAGATCGAGGAAAAGAAAGGAGCGCGTGAGGTGAAGAAGAGCTAACAATCCAGAGGGGGAGCTCTAGGAAAAGACGAAAAATGTACAGAGCAAGAAAAATAGAATAAAAAGAAAAAGAGAGAGATGAGGAAGACCTTACTTAGAGACTGTAATCCCTGAAAAGTGCAGCAGCACCTCTGGCCATGGATACATGCTTAAATATCACACTTCACTACTGTTAAAATCGAAAGTTAATGCCAGATCACAGCACACTGCAGCCAATTGCTGCAGCGTGTGCGTGTGCACGTGTGTGCAAGTATGTGTGCACGTGTGGGTCTATATGTTCCTCCAGGTTCATTGTACAACTTGGTTCAGCCCGATTCATTACTTGAAGGTCACTAATGCCTTGACACATAAATACACACCCACAGTGTATTGAATTAAATGTTCATAATACTGCGACTGTAGCAGACTATTGAGGCGCATTCAAGTTGAACAAGAAGAGATTTTTTGCGCGTTGACCTCCAGACGGCCGTCTGAGTTTATTTACCTCAAACAACAATGAACTCACTGCAGAGATGTTAGCTGTATCTAATTCCGTTTATGAGCCTTTATATTCACTTTTGATGGCATTAGAAGTGCCTTAATATTGAGCCTGAATGGACCTTTGGTGATTGGTCACTCTCAAGCAGAGCAATCTCAGGTGATTGTGTAGTTTGCATGTAAAATTAAAGCAATCCAATGAACTTCAAGTACCACATTTACAATAAAAGTGATTATAAGTTGGATTATAAGTTACATGTTTTTTATTTTGCATGTTTTTATTATGATTATCATAATTATTATGACAGTTGATTGTAAAGTATATACAGTAAGAACCCTGTGCAGAAGTGCGTATAGTGCGGTGGTTTACACATTTGCTTAAAAAGCGATCTCCCAGCAGGAGATCAGATTCCTTTGGGGTTGTATCAGGAAGGACATCCGGCATCAAACATGTGGAGCTTTCCGCTGTGGCGGTCCTTTGTCAGTGAGGGAGCAGCCGAAAGTAGCTTTATGTAGAAATACGCAGAATTAGTTGTAGATAATTATAAAGACATAACGGCACGAGCAGTGCTGTAGGAGGGGCTCCAGAGTCACACCTGTAAACAGCCTGTCCACATGGCTAGCTAACAACTGCAATGCAAGTGAGCTGTGGCTCTGTGAGACCTCTTTCTGTCACTGTATTCACAGGTGCCTGAGGGATCAGTAATGAGGATCAGCATGTATACTTGCACAAACACTGCATGTAAAGCAGCAGAAATGTTTGGAGGGGTATTTGGATCAGAGCTGTAGACATGGGCTACACCAGAGTGACAATAATCAAACACCCGGAGTGCAAAAGAATAAACAGCCATGAGAGCATGGAGAGCTTCAGCAGCCTTTACTCACATTCCTGTTTTATCCACACCTTCTCAGGTGACGACGTTTAGAACAATGGTGCAAAAGTGCATTTCTATGAATCTTCAATATTTCTTTGTACGGAAAATTCAAAGCCAAAGACTCACAAGCTGCCAGTAATAGTGTAATCATTTAAATGACTGAGGGTGCAAGGCATACGTGTGCGTTCATGCAGAACCTGGCCTGACAGAAATGTGCAAAACCGCGCTCGGTCCACCTGACTCAGGCCAACAATGACAGAACAATTAGCAAACGTTAACGTGAGCTTTTGCAAACCTCGGCTCAAGATAGTTTTATTATTATTATTACTTTATTTAAACTGCTCGTTAACAGGAATTAAACTTTTAAATGAAATCGGAAGCTAGCTTATCCAATTAGCCTGTCTCAAACTGTAATGGCTGACTAAATGAACAAAGTTCACATAATCTTATATATTCGTGTCTTGATTTATAAAACATGTAGTTCTGTTTCTAAATTTCTGTTCATACCAAAACGGTTGTTTGACTGAATCCAATGTGACCAGCGAGACTCAATGATTTGGTCTTTTTTTTAACAGCTGTATATAACTGTGGCCATGTGAGTTTATGAATGGTGCACTTATTTTTTTTAAAGATATTTTCAAACTGATCAGTGAATTCATTTTGCGTATTTTGCCCCCACATTTTTTTTTAATTAGCTTCCTTTTTTAAGCATCATTTTTCCTTCAACCAGCTTTCAATTACTCCTACGTTTTTTGGCATTTTTTTCTCATTTCTGAGACATTTTGCATGGAATGTGATATCTACGTTGCGTTACCTGAGGTGTAAGACGTCCGTATCTATCCTCTTGTAGGTGGAGCGTCGTCAAGCACCCAGCTGGAGAGGGGGGCCGGACATAAAAGACTGCCTTAAGACAAAACTAAAGACACAAAGAGCATCTAAAGCTTCTTTTTTTTTCCTCCTTGAATTTACAAAAAGAAAACCGATTCAGTCCTCAAGCTTTTTCTGTCTCTGCTTCAGTTCTGAGGATTTTTTCTCTTCCCTCCTTGCCTGTGGTGGTTGTGAACTGCTTTTTTTGCTTCATGTTTCACTTCGTACAAGTTCCCATCGAGGAGAATCAAAAAACAAATACCTGATTAAAGAAATATTTTTTGGTTGGAGAAATTTTCCCGAATAATGAGGAGTTAATCATCTTTGGTTCCTCTGGGATCTTTTTTTTTTTGTTTTTGTCCCTCCTCATCCTCGGTAGGTCACTTTTTGGGGAGCGGATTTGTACCTTTTCGCCTACGCTGCACTGTTCTCTTTGTGGATGTAACTGACGCCTAAGTGGACTCGTCACGATCGCAGTGGATTATTGGCCTTTTGTGGGTTTTTGCTCTTGTCGCCTCTTTTTATCAGCTGGTTTGAAGCTTCTTTTCTGTGTGAGAACTACACATTGTTTCCCAAAAGTCACATTTTATGGGCCATATTTGAACTTTATTGACCTTTCTCCAAAAGTTGATTCTGTTCATCTGGACATAGCGTTTTGTGGGAGAAAAGTTTTGTCACTCATCCAAGTGACTTCTTCAGTCTCAGCTGACTGCAGGTTCCCCCAATCTTATAAATGGCTCGTCTAGCACAGCACAAGAAGTCTAAGACCAGGCAACAAAGGAAGTTTGACTTACTTGTTGTACGTCGGAAACCACCACAAAATATGGAGAGTGTCCTCAGTGACCAGAAGAGACAAGGATGCAACACCGAGGATGTGGATAAGTGGGTGAAGAATTTGTCTGACAGACAGCTCACCAAAACAAAGAAAAACATCCTTGCTAAAGGGTTGGATTTTGCTGTCACACCAAGACAAATCCCACTAGTGGAGCTGATCGCAGCCACAGAAACAGCAATTCGTAACAACAATATTGCAGAAGTGGAAGCAGAGCAACTACGGACGAAAGTTTCGGCCTGTCTCAGCAACGCAAAGCCCCCAGCATCCAATATCACCATGGAGGAGAGGAAGGCACTCACATCACTTAGTGATGACAACAACATTATCATCCTTCCAGCAGACAAGGGTAGGTGCACAGTACTGCTAAACCAGAAAGGCTATCATGAGAAAAATTTGTCACAACTCAGTGACGAAAATACTTATGAGCCCCTGAAACGAGGCCCAGGAAGTGGTTACAGGAAGAGGGTGATAGACTGTCTGAAGCAGTTAGAACAAGACAAGGCTATTGACCGGACCTCGCATCACAGGCTATACCCAAGGGAGTCTACACCAAGTCTGTATGGTTTACCGAAAATACATAAACAGGGTGCACCTTTAAGACCGATTGTCTGCATGATCAACTTGGTCACCTATAACATCTCCAAGTTTCTGGCTTCGATCCTCAACCCGCTGGTGGGCAGCTCTGAACACCACATCCAGTTGTTGAGAAGGTGAGAAATGTTATTATGGAGTCAGATGAAACAATGGTCTCGTACGACGTTACATCTCTCTTCACTTGCATCCCAGTCACGGAAGCGTTGGAGGTAGTCCGTAAGAGATTACAGGATGACACCAACCTCAGCAACAGGACCACTCTCAGCATCGACCAAGTGTGTTTGCTTTTGGAACTGTGTCTTCATTCCACCTACTTCACATACAAGGGTCAGTTCTACAGGCAGAAACATGGGTGCGCCATGGGCTCCCCAGTTTCGCCCATCGTGGCCAATTTGTACATGGAAGAAGTGGAAAAGATGGCTTTGCTATCCTACCCTGGAACACCACGAAACCATTGGTTCAGATATGTGGATGACACCTGGGTGAAAATCAAATCTCAGGACATACTACATTTCACGGATCACATTAACTCGGTGGACCGACACCGTCACCAGGGAGGATATGAAAAGTGGTAGGTTAGCCTTCTTAGACTGTGAGATTTCCATCAGTAATTTGGGACATCTAAAAGCTGACGTGTACCGTAAACCAGTGCATACGGATCAGGTTGCCATCCATTGGAGCACAAACTGGGTGTCATCAGGACGCTACAACACAGAGCGAACATCATCCCCACTGACACAGCGGCCAGGGAGGCAGAAGAACAGCACATCAAGAAGGCCCTGAGTAAATGTGGTTATCCCAGCTGGACTTTTGTCAAAGCTGGAAAGGCACCTAAAGAAAGCTCCAGCCGATCCAGGAGAGACGGACAACCGCTGCCCAAGCGAAAACCTGTAGTGATCCCATATGTGTCAGGAATATCAGAGCAGTTAAGATGCAATTTTTCTAAACACTGGGTCTCTGTGGCTTTTAAACCCCAAAACACGCTGTGCCAAAAACTGGTCCACCCCAAGGATCGGGTCCTCCAACACAAACAGAGTAACATAGTGTACGCTGTTAAGTGTCAGGAGGATTGCCAGGATTTATACATCAGGGAAACCAAACAACCTTTGGCGAAGCGGATGGCACAACACAGAAGAGCTACCTCGTCAGGCCAGGACTCTGCAGTCTATTTACACCTACAGGCCAGTGGACACTCTTTCAATGATGAGGATGTACAAATCCTGGACAGGGAGGAACGCTGGTTTGAGCGCGGAGTCAAGGAGGCCATTTACGTGAAAAGGGAAAGACCATCTCTGAATCGAGGAGGGGGCCTAAGGGTACATCTGTCACCATCTTACAATGCTGTGATTGCAGCCATTCCCTAACTCTCTGTGAATGGTACTCATAGCCATTGATCAGTGGGCTTTGGTCAGTGGGTTTTGGTCAGTGGTTGTTGATCAATGGTCATGAGAATTTGCATAATTACGATTAAGGAACTGACCTCCCAGCCCATTGTTCCTTCAGTGGGCTGGTTTCAGTCATTATGCAAATGAACTGTATATAAGACTGGGGAAACCTGCAGTCAGCTGAGACTGAAGAAGTCACTTGGATGAGTGACGAAACGTTTCTCCCACAAAACGCTACATTCAGATGAACAGAGTCAACTTTTGGAGATTTACTTTCCTGGATGATTGAGAATGCATCAAGAAGATTTATTGACCTTTGTTTCCTTTTTCTGTAGCCCCCGTGCCTGGAGTTGATGAGTGACAGTCAGGGTTCGGAGGACAGGGTGATTGGCAGATAATCAGCCAACCTGCTTTCTCTCACAGGCCGACAGAAAGGCTTGTCAGGGTGGACAGAAACTCACTCCTGCCACTTCACTTCCTTTATAATTGATTTAGAATTGACTGGCCACACTCTTACATTCAGATGTCCTCTTGTTTGTCTTGTAAACTGGAGTCAGATGATAAAATGAAAATCAGTTTAATCTATGTTTCCAGTGTAGAAGTTGCACCGAGCTCAGAGACTGAAAGCTGGAGAAAACTGCTGCATGAAGAAAAAAGGAAAAAGACGATGCATTCATTCATTTTTTTATTCAGGTTACTGATAAAGTTACAGGTCATTAGGTTAAAATTCAGAGAAAAATAAAACAAATCTTTGTATAATTACAAATTTACTAGAATTTATTGATTCTTTCTTCTTTTTTGCACATTCAATTTCTGTTTTATCAAATGAGACATTTTTAGTAAAGTCAATGGACTTATTTGAAGTTTATGAGCATTTTCTTATAATTGGTTGATGAATTCCTGAAAAACCTTTCGATGGAATTAAAACAGCAGCTTTGTTCTGCTTCCGGTTGCTGTGCTGAGCAAACGCCATCATCCTGTATCTAAAACCAAAACTATTATTATTATCTAAAGAACTACAAGCACCAAAAGATAACTGATAACTTTATCATAGTATATACTGTGTCGCAATACATAAATATTCAGACGCGATCATTCTGTCGTGATCTCTCTGTTTAAAGTCTGCTGCTGCTCCATATCCAAACCACAGTCAGCTCCACGTCCTCCTTTACCCCTCCTGTCCAAAAAAGCTCATTTTAACAACAAATAGCTTGGAGATTTCCTTTTTTTTAGGCCATTTAAGATTTAACTGCCAGTGAATCCTGTCATTCAGGCAGTTAGACTCCTTATCGACCTGTTAATCAAATCATTAACGACTGAAGCTCTTATTGACCTGCCAATCAGAGCTTTTCTTTCTTGTATCTTCCAGTAAATAGACTTGTGTAGGACTCAGCTGGTTGGTTGGTTAGTGCTACAGCTTAGTAACAAATGAATAACAGCCGAAAACCAGGATTATTTGTTTGTAAGTACAAAAGTGTGTTTATTCTGACTTATAGCGGTATGTTTATGGGATATAAAGTTGTAAAATGGTGTATGAATTTGAATATTTGTAGTGATCACTGGTTTGCTGTAGAAATCCAACAGAGCAGCTCAGTGGCTTGCTACTGTACCTGTGAATGTACTTTGTATTCAGAGGTTTTTATTAAAATAAATAAGTGCTGATATCATGTACCGCAGCTTTACTTTCTCTTTTCATCTGTTTTCTGCATGTCTGAAGCCAAAAGCAACACACACACACACACACACAGAAAGTTTGCTCTTGTTCCTGAGCACCTTGTATGAGACACCTTAACATATCTATTTTCACGGGAGACCTCAGCGGGGATATCATATTGACTTTGCTTCCAAAGTTTTAATTGCACAATTATGTATCATCTCAAGCTGCTTGATTATTGATCGTGGAAAGCATAAACATGTTTGCAGTGTTGATGAGTAAACCCTCTCTAATGAGCCTGCACTCAGTAAACTAGCTCATGTTTCTACATGACTGTTGTGGAATCTAAAGTAAGGCCCAATCTTCTTAAACCTTTCCGAAATATTGATGATTATCCCTAACTTATTGACTTCAGTAGAAGGCATCACCCCAGAGAGTGTGCTGAAATGTTTCTCCTCCTTCTAAGTGAAAGGCGTGAGTTCTCACACCAGTACAAAGACGGGGAACTGTCCGCATCGGTCTCATCAAGTTAAAAGAATTTCAGCTGATGCGAAGATCCAACAATGAGCTGGTTTAAGTTAGATCAACAGGTTCAGTCAACTCAAGAATTTTCCCACCATTAGTTGCACTTCAAGAAAACCTCATTGTGCAGTAATCTGAATATTTGGTGTCAGTGCAACACTGACTCCATTCTTTGAGGGTTGTGATGCTGCGCTGTAGGGTATTGTTTCATGTACCACATGACTGTGAGGGATAGAGATGGACTAGCTCGTCGTTAACGTGGCCCATTGGTTCATAAAGAATCGACCACTGGGGCTCATGCTTGATATAGACCCGTTCTTTGACCTTAACTTTCAGTGTTTGTTCTGGCAATTGAACAGTTTTTAAGAATAAACTCAGAGGATCAAAGGTCAAAGGATGTGAAATGCAAACATTTCCGAGCGTTCAAATTGACCTGGAGATGAAAAGAAAAGGACAGCGACTCAGAGCGCTTAGTCTTTTTTTATCAGTATAATTAAATATCATGCAGTCACTGAGGCTTCACCGCAGTGAAAATAGCTTTGTGTGTGTGTGTGCGCGGCTGTGCGTGTGTGAAGTTTCTGTGAAATGTGTGTCGTTGCAAACTTTTTGAAGTTTGTGTCTGCTCACTCAGGTACGCTGCTGTCATTTTCTGACTAATTTTCTCCTTCAGTGACAGCTCTACACCTGGTTACACACATGCGCACAAACGCACACACCCCTCTGAGCCCATATACGTGAGCTGCTGTCACTTGGACTATGTGACTAAATTTCTATCAGCTATACTGTGCCTGTGGGTGCACAGTTGAGTATTCTAGCTGACTTTAACCTGTTGAGAATCCAGAGATTTGAACCCGAGTGGGGTCACTGATCTCCTGAACTCTGGTCCACCTATCGTAGGTGCTGTTTACCTTCAGCTCAGGTCAGAAAAAAGAATGACAAGCAGTAGATTTATCAGCCGTAAGCCGTCCACACCTTTGCACAGGTCACTGACATCCACGAGTTTTAGGTCTGTGGTATGCAAAACGTGCAAAATAGTTTTTTCCCTGTGTTAGATCAAACAGATGCCATGAAAAGATTCATATTATATTTTTTAAATGTCTTTCCCTGAACATGAAGGCAGTTTTGCACCAGTCTTATGTTACTGTAGGCTCTTTATAAAACACCTGCAGGAGGCTGTTTTGGTGATTTAAAATAGAACTAAAGTTTCGCGTCTGGATGAGGACAAACTGCACTTTCCTTACAGG
Source organism: Pundamilia nyererei (assembly GCF_000239375.1). Taxonomy (NCBI): domain Eukaryota; kingdom Metazoa; phylum Chordata; class Actinopteri; order Cichliformes; family Cichlidae; genus Pundamilia; species Pundamilia nyererei. Next base: position 1,931,519 of record NW_005187480.1, on the reverse strand, counting down.
TCACACTCATATTACATTAGATTGGAATGAATCATTTTCAGCACAGAACTGAATATAATTAGTTAGTAAATAGACATGTTTTTATATACTAATAGAAGCCAATAAAGTAAATAAAGCTGAAAACTGGACGTTTTTGGAAAACAGTACATGTAAAAATATGTCGGGAGTCTCAAAGATTTGTATATTTTTCTCATGTACTGTGGAGCTTTGCTTCTCACCGGTTTTACACACCAAGCACATTGTAAACAAAATGACAGGAAATTCAGAATTTTTCAGATCTGAATTTGTCCTGTAACGTACATATGCACCAAAAAAATGCACTGAAAAAAAAAAAAGAACTAGAGTCGACATGAAGCTTGTCCTGATGTTTCTAAAGAAGAATAGCTAGAAACTGAATCTCTGGATACACCCAGTTCTCAGGAGAAGGCAGCGGCAGGGAGATTTTCAGGAGTTGAAGCTGTTTCACGGCCGCTTTCGTCCGTACTTCAGGATGCCGGTGGGGCAGTTTGAGCTGAGGAAGCAGAGAAATCATTTCAGAGAGTAAATAACCTCGAGCAGCACCTAGCTGTGTGTCTGAGGTCAAATAGGATTTCCATCATCAGTGCACTTGTTCCCAAATGCTGTGGCCTGATTGGTCAGGTCTGGTTATTTGCAAACAAAAATCTAACTTGGTCAGAAAAAATAAGCAGTGCAAGGTCGTCCTGTGAAATTAGGCTGCATTAAGAATATGCGAGTCCGAAATATATTTAAAACGCAAACTTTACGCATCCGGTGTCTGAAGAACTTTACACCATAAATAAGCCTCAGCTTTAAAAGCTTGATGAAGCTGTAAATATTACATATTCCATGTAGGGCTGCCACGATTAGTCGACTAGTCACGATTATGTCGACTATTAAAATCGTCGA
>NW_005187480.1:1911511-1929114 GCF_000239375.1 Pundamilia nyererei | reverse complement strand
CAAGGAGTTTATTAAACTTCACCGAAACAATCTGCAAATTTCATTAAAAATTAATAAACTACCATCTTGTCTTTATTTTTAGTTAGCACAAACACTTCAAGCTGTAAGCTGATGATAGTTATATAAGACCAGATGCTGCTGGTGCAATAAGCTGTACGCTGTACGTCCAATGGATGATGATCTGATTAGTCGACTAATCGCAAAAATAATCGGTGACTAGTCGACTATCAAAATAATCGTTTGTGACTAGTCGACTATCAAAATAATCGTTTGTGGCAGCCCTAATTCCATGTATTCCACATGCATGATGGTTTCTGTGGCTGGTTCTGTACAAAAGAACATCAGCGCATGTTCTCCCTCAGTTATTACATAACAGGAGCTAAAATTTACATAATTATCTAGCCAACCAAAAGTGACAACCATATGTGGTTTGGCCTTTCGACACACTCAGCTGGAAAAGCCACGTTATCTCTCTGTAGACTCTCACCATTTGTTGAACTACCGCTGGTATACTGGCCTGTGATTGGCTCAGCTGTTTCCATCCAGTAATCTGACTAGCTGAGAGCAAAATGAATCTCCACTGCACCTTTAAATGTAGCACCAGCGAACTCACACAAACCAGAATCGCACGTGCACCCAAGATCTGCCGCTTTGCACGAGCCACTCTCTCTCTTTTTTTCTTCTTTTTTTTTACCTCGACAACTGAGGCTTGTAATCTTGCAAGTTGAGCGTGTGAAAAAGACCAGGATTAATCAGTTTACCGCCCCACCAGAGAGAGGACACGCTGCCTTAATAAATAAATATGAATAAGCTTGTAGAGTTTGGAACAGACCATTAAAAAGTCAGAGAGAACATGGACCAAAGTGAAGCTCGAGGTGTGTTTGGGTTCAAGTGAGAGGATCAAGGAGATGTCACAAGTCGCTTTTGGATCAGATCCAATTATGTGAGGCTGATAGCGGCGTGTATGTGTGTGTGTCGCCCTGGAAGTCTTTCAGAGTGTGGTCGTCTTACCTTATCTTTTGTGGTAAATAGACTGCTAAAGATGCCGTGCGTGGTTTTTTGTGTGCGTGTGAGAACCAGTCCATACTTGGTGCCGCTGTTATATTTTAATTAAAGCCGAACAGCAGCCTTAATTACTGCCATGATAAACAACACCTCTCTCTCTCTCTCTCTCTCTCTCTCTCTCTCATCAAAGCACCGACAAAGCTTCCTCAGATGTACACACACACACACACACACACACACACTCAAAGCCTGCGGTTGGTCTCGGTGGTGCAGCAGAACTGTGTTTATGGCTGTTAATGAAAACTGAGGCCAGAGTCCCAGAATCCCAACGCTAATCACCATCTAACTCTCTGGACAGGAAAAGATAGAGGGAGAGAGAGATGAAGGGTGGGAGATGGAGTTTTTAGAGACCACGACACATGAGTGTGTTCATGTCTGTACGTGTAGAAACAGATAAAAAGTGGCGGTGCAGTCATCCGTCAATTTGCTATGATTACTCTGCTCGCATGTATTGCAAGCGTCTGCTCGGATTACTCATCTTGTGGGGACCCGTCTTCCTCCTGAGGACGAAAATGTAAAGGTCCCACAACTCAATCACTCTTGTTTACAATAGTTAAGATGAAGGCTAAGTTTAAACAAGCAGTAGTTATGGCTAAGGGCAGCGTTAAGTCCTCTGAAGTGACGGAAGCAAAACTGTGTGTGTGTGTGTGTGTGTGTGTGTGTGTGTGTGTGTGTGTATGTGTGTGTGTGTGTGTGTGTGTGTGTGTATACGTGCGTTTATGTGTGTGTTGGTGCAGAATGACAAAGGAAAAGTCTAAAAAAGTCACGAGCTCTGCAAGCATGGATTCAGCTGTGCATGTAGGTAGTGTTTGTGAGCCACTTTGCAATTTCCCTTCAGTTTTATTCATAAAGTATGATTTTAAATCAACAGTCACTTTTGATTCTTCGATAAACACACCATTAGAGAACGAACCCTAGCAAACTTGTTGGTGACAGTGGGGAGGAAAAACACGTTTTGTGTGTAACGGCCTTTAGAGTTAGGTGAAATGTTTCAGTGGACCATTTCACCTATCACCTTGGGTTTGGTGAGGTCTGAGGCAGGACTAATGTAAGGATTATGTTGCAAGACAAAAGGTCATCACAGTGTTTGCATGCAGGGTTAATATATTTATGCACTGTTTTCAGGTGTTAGCTGTGGATGAGAAATTAGCACTTTGCAGAATGTGAGGCCCTGCTCCGCTGTTTCCACACAGAGAATCTGAAAATAACCCAGAACAGAGAGTTTATTAACCACACAGAGACTCACTGAGCTCAAACAGGCTGGAGAAAATGGACCTTATAAAGAGACACGAGCGCCCAGAGAGCACTGCGAGTCTGAGTGGAGAGGGCAGCTGGGAAACACTGAGATGTACTTCCTCCTCTGAGACAAATATTCCTCGTGGCAGGAAGTAGTTTTTCCTCACATTTCCACATTTCAATGACAGAAAAAATTTTATTGCCCAAAGCAAAACTACGAGTTTAATTTACTTCATCTCATACGCTCTACCACACATTACATACCACAAATAAGTGCTATCCTTCTTACTCCACATACAGTATAAACAAATAACCATCTGTAACCTGTTAACTGACGCCACGCTGCGTTTCATCGTGGCAAAATGTCTTCCTGGAGACACCCACTGTGGCAGGAATGATCACAAAGGCTGAGTGCTTTGGCCGGTGATTATATGTCTGACTATGGACACATTTGGTCCTCAGTGAGACGCAGCAACACTTCACTGGTGTGTAGTTCAGATCAAAATGATTGTGTTGATTTTAAACATAATAAATGGGCCTGTGGCTGTTATCCACTTTATTCCTTCTCACCTTTTTAAATGATATTGGTGGCGTGGCTGGTGTGATTCCATTACTTTGTCTTGGTTAGCCTTAATTAAAAAAAACCTCCAGCTTCGTCTTGTTGTTGTTGTACAAATACGTTGATTGGATGTGAAAATTCATCTATGAGATCACTTCTGTGCAATAGCTGACTGAAGCACCAGTCTTTGGAGCCTTTGATCAGTTTGCATAGATGACATCCTTTTCATTTTATGTCATATTATTATATCTTGAATCTGGAACCATTTGTATTTATTGAAGTCATCAGGTGGGTATATCATGCATCACATTGTAATGACAGAAAAGGGAAGCAGCTAAAGTTTTACATCGCCCTTTTTTTTTTTTAACAGCAGGAGCTGTTTTGTTGCTCTGGTAGGAAATGATTTAAAATGATTTAACACCTTTTAAATCATGATGCTCCGTAATGTCAAATTGTGGCATTGTGCCATAAACGTGACATGGCTGCTAAATACAGCTGGACCTAAAGGTCATTAACGGTATAACATAACGTGAACCTGCCTTATACATTTAGAAGCAATTTATACTTTCCTTGCCTGAAGAGGGCAACATTCTCAGGCCTAAATCACCCGTATTGCGTCTTCATGTTGAGACTGTTTGTATTGTAATGCAGATATAAATCATGTTGCTTTGGCAGTAATGTTCCTCGGTTTGGATGCCAAAAACAAGATTTGATTGGATCGAACCGAGGTCACGATTTCAAACCCATTTCTAATAAAAAAAAATTCTTCGACTGAATTTGTGGATGAAGAACTTCTGAGACTGTAAAGTATCGTCTGCTACATTCTTTCAAAGCTCAACAGACTGTTTCTGTTAGCAGCAAGGCAGCACACACACGCAGAGACACACACCTACAGGTACACACAAACAAAAGAAGACAAAGATACAGAGATTCCAAATAATTACTGAGCCCAGAAGTCTGCAGCAGCATAGAGCCAGCAGTGCTTCAGTGTCTGAGCTGTGTGTACGTGTGCGGTGTGTACCTTAATGAGGAGAAAGAGGGCAGACTGGTTTATAGAGAAAACCTTCCAAATCCCATTACTGCACTGGTTAGTGTGTGTGTGAAGCAGTGCATCATCGTATGTGTACTGGACTGTGTAGTATTAGAAGGTTCTCGTGTGTGTGTGTGTGTGTGTGTGTGTGTGTGTGTGTGTGTGTGTGTGTGTGTGTGTATTTACAGTAAAGTCTCTGTGTTGCGTGTGTGTCCCATTCTGTCCTCAGTAAATAGTGACTTCTCATTAAAGCTTTCCGCTCTGCTGCCGGCGAACGCCGAGTCCTGGAACCTGGATAATCCACTCCCCAACGCGTGCACACACACACACGTACACCTACACACACACAATATACAGTATACACATGAACACAAGTCTTACTACCCTGCTAACTTACAGTCCTTACATCAAATCTAACTATCTATCGATATATAAAAACATTAATTAAAAAACAGGGAAAAAGAACTGAGGAAGTTGCAGAGGAGGAGGAATGAAGAAGGAAGAGGAGGAGAAGCAGAGGGAGTGGGTGTATTTGTTGGTTTAATCCTCTCCTATTAGCGGCTCCTCTGTGTGCTGTAAGGATTAGCCTGTTGTCTGAGCTCCAGCAGGTCGGGGAGCAGGGGGCTGTAGCCTCCCCAGCAGCCCAGCCAGGAGCCTCCGACGACGGGCATAGCGACCCACCGCGGGTCCGCTCCTCCCCACCTCCGCCCTTGAGCTCAGAGAGGATTCGGCATTAGTTTGTTTGTTCAGAGCCTGGTGCTGAATAGTCAATGAGGTGATGGATGCGAGTGCGTTTCCCTGGGCAACAGTTTAGAGGCCCTCCCCTCAATTAACCTCTTGGCATGGCTCACACGCACACGCAAAGAAAAATCACACGCGCACGTATTCCGGAGATAACTTGCGCATTGATATGCAAGATCTGAAGTCATACAGCCCATGAACAGACCAGGTCAGGTTGTGGCTGCTGCTCATAATTCACAGCACACAGGCCAATATGCGCACACACATACACACACCAAAATGTGCAGCTTAGCGGAGGATGCTGTATTTACAATTCGGGTCACACAGGCAGAGATAAAAACACACTGAGGCGAACATGGGTCAGTGGTGCTACCGGTGCTTCTAATGCAGAGCACACTCCCACACACACACACTCATGCTCACAAAGTTTGAGGACAAGGCATTACTTGTGATGTTTATAATGCCAAACACACACACGCTGCCCATTCACAAGACAGTAGATAAGCTGTAAAGGAAACAACAGGGGATGAAACCTGCCTGAACTTCATGTTTCAAAAATGTTTTACATTTGTTTAGCTGCTTTTGTGTGATTTACGTCTGCCGTGTAAGAGGACAGCTGAGCCGTGCCTTTGGTGTAAATTCAGGCTGATATTAACTTTGTATAACCCGAAGCATCTGATTGGTGCATTAATGGGTGTGGTTGAGCCTGTGAGGCAAAACGAAGGGAGAGAAAGTGGGTGATGGACTGCAAACGGCACGCAGGCAGGCCAGCTTTCACATCACATTATATCACCCCACTGTGTTTATGTGTGTGTGGGATGGTTTGAGGAGATGTGCATGAGTGTATACATGCATTAAAATGTTTCTGTGTGTAGTTTTGTGAAGAAAGGGGAAAGGGTTAGGGGACATGACTGTGTGTCTGCTGCATGACTGTGTGCGTGCGTGTGTGTGTGTCCAGGGGGAAGATCTTCTTCTGCTCCAGTTATAGCGGTCAGACACCAGCACAGTCCTCCACGGTCCACTTCCTGTCCATTTCCTGTTGACCTCTGACCCCTGCTGGATGAGTTGAGGTCCTGAGGGTTGTATGGTTGGTGTGTGAGTGTATGTGTGTAAAGGAGGTTTTTCAGATAAATAAAATAAACAAAAGCACAAAAATATGCCCACGTGAGTGCGATATCACGTATGCGATGATTTAATATTATCTGTATACATTTCCTAATACATCATAATCCATAAGTCACTGGGCTCCACTCTGTGGGATTAAACTATTAAAAGCACATTAGTGAGCCGCAGTTTGGCACTGGGTGGCATGTTCCTTCATTAGCATAAACACACGCTGTTATACACACCCCGTACTCGCTAGAGCAACAAATGTGAATTAAAATGCAGCTGAAAACAGCCCCAGTAACATTTGTTTGAGTAACCCTACTTACTCAAATAGATGCGTGTTAGGCTGTTTTAAGGATATTGTTTGAAGGAAGGGACTTTTTTAAAGTACCTTCTCCTGGCTCTTTGCCTTATTTATGCTATTACAATGCAATATGCTTATAATAAAGCATCTGCAGCCCCATTTTGAAAGAGAATCGACAGACTATTAAGGCATAACATTAAAACTCGTGCTTAACATTGTGTAGGACCTCCTTGAGCCACCAGAGCAGCTATGACCTATTGGAGGAAGAATGTGGCACATTTGCGTGCTGTGATGTTTTGCACCCAATAATGACACGTGAGAGATCCCTGGTTTGATCCTGGAAGGTTACCAGCAGAAAAATCTGTCAAATCAAACATGTAGAGCTGCCCACTGAGGCGACCCCTTGTGGTAAGCAAGTAAAAAATAGCTTTCTAGGGTATTTAGCTTATTCAGTCTTAGCTTTTGGAGGTCTCTGTACTCTGAGGAGTGAACCTGTGTATACAACTCGTAATGTTTTGAGATGGTAATGTCACTTATGTTGCGTTCATGTGGCTGTACTGCAGTGATGCTCCCAGTGTTCTGGTTTAGCTAGTACCTGATTAAGACTCCTGTAGTAATTAATGGCTCCCAGTCAGTGTTCAATTGGTTAAACCAGTGTTCCTGTCCAGAAACTATTTAATCTTCCCTCACGTCATTTCAAAATGTTTGAAATTTAAAAAATCAAATCAAACTGTTCAGATTTCACGGTGCAGCAGATGGTCCTGTGGGTTTCGTGGACTGAGCTTGTCTTGGATGCTCAGTTGGATCTGGGTGGGTTGGAGGCTGGATCAACACTTTGAGCTCTTCTTCATGTTCTTTTGAACCACTGCTGGGCAGCTTTTGTAGCACGGTGCTGCACACGGTCCTGCTGGGGGAATGCCTTTGCTCCAAACCAGCACACTCCCTCAGGACAAAGTTCAAGTTGATGTCAAACTAACATCCACGTGAACGTTTGCCAGAAGAGCATGGCAAAGTGAGGAGCAGGCCAGTAACAAATGCTCTTGCATTTCTATTTTAGCCTGTTTTACACTGAATAAGTTTGTGCTTTAAGGTCATGGGGTCAGGTGAGATACATACGTGTACATGTGAGCTGATGTTCTTCTCGCTCTATCCCATCCAAACATATTTTTTTCTTTTCCATGCTGGGTTCTGTTACAAACATCTGCATTGCTCTACGATTGTGACCGGACTAATCACAGTTTACAGCACCTAGTCTTGTGATGTGTTTGCTTTGTATCCCCTTTGCTCTAAATTGCCCTCCTTTCTTCTGTGTATTATTTGGAGGATACAGCGATTTTCTGTCTTAGCAATTATTGATTAGTCTTTGGCAGAAAATTCAGTCCATTCCTTGTCTCCTTTTTATAACAAAGATGTCACACGTGCTGGTTCCAGCTTTTTGGATGTCTTCTTTTCTCAGTTTGATGTCATTATGAAATGATTCTTTTGGTTTTTACCACCTTTTTCTGTTTTTTTTTAACATTTCATAGTCGAGACATGGATTCATTGAGAAAATAAGCAGCAACCTTAACTTTGCACTTTTGTACTCCTGGTTTCCTGCTCTTTAAGGATCCCGCAGTAGCAGGCTACAGCGTACAGTATCCCAGTCGTCCATTATTATTCCCAGTTGCTCTGCTCCTAATTTTTCTCCTTTTGTGTATCCTCTCTTTTCTGCCTCTGCGACCTCCTAATTTCCCCACAGGGATCACAAAGTTTCATCTTCTCTTATTAGACTTAATTTGCACTGTGTATGTGTGAGAGTGTGTGTGTGTGTGTGTGTGTGTGTGTGTGTGTGTGTGTGTGTGTGTGTGTGTGTGTGTGTGTGTGCGCGCTTTCATTCTGCTCAAAGACGAGGAGACGCAGCCATGCGGTAAATTGTCCTTGTCATCTGTGTGTCACCAGCAGAATCTGTAACCTTAACAAGGACTGCGTGTCCGCTCTTTTTGGCGCTCAGTGGCGGGGCCTCTGAGGGCCACCGTGCAGCGTCCTCATCTCACAGGCAGGATGCCGGCAACCCGCCGGGACTCTTCCCCTCGATATGGAGGGCAGGACGCGCCAACGCCCTCAGACTGTGTCGCTGCTAATTAGGGAAGCTCTGTAGACCCGTTCGCTAAGTGTGGAGGCTTCTGGAGCTGCGCTGGACTTTGGTTGCTAAACATGGTGATTTGGTGCCTTGCTCAAGGGCCTCCTAAGTACATACTTACTTCTTTAAGCTTCTTTAAACAAGATTAAATTTGAACCTCTTGAACCTTTTCTGGCCAAAAATAAAGCTTACTTTGTCTTTACGACTGCCATTAACAAAATAATAATAATAATACTAATAATTACAAAAAATGCCCATATTGTATATATAATCATTGTGTCTCAGATTTTGGGTTATTTGGGTTTAAATTGCTTCTCTAATCGGCGGCTTGAGATAAGCGATGTTTTTAGAAAGTGAGCAGTTCACGCAGCCATTTCTGTTGTTTCCACCAGCCCTAACACAACAACAGACATGCTGCAGTGGGAGGTGACAGCAGCAGGGGGAGAAGCCGGCTGCCACTCTCACAAATGTGCATGAATATTTTCTGCAAAAGTCAGAGATTTTATTTCTGCTTTGCAGACATGGCTGATCAGGCAACCAAAGAAATTACAGCAAACCTTAAAAAGGACAGTGTGTTTGAGATAAACAATGTTTAGACCATCAGCTGCTGCTTGATTTCATGTGACCCAACAGTTTTCGTCGCAAGCCACAAATGGCTTTATCTGGCAGCAAGATATGAATCCACTATACACACTAAACGATATGAGCGTGTGTTTTATAGAAGCAGGCTGCAGCAGGGCTGCTGGGATGAAAGACAATGCACCTTTCAAAGCAGCTTCCTGGTGACCTTTACAATTTTCATCTTAAAGGAGAATTCATCAACAGAAGATGATATCTCAGGTTTATTTACACAAATGAATGTGAAAATACGTGCTGAATTACGCATACAGCACATCTGTACAGCACATCTGTACAGCACATCTGTATAGGTCGTCTTTACTGTAAGGTTTTTTTTTTTTCATCGGCAGATAAGACATCTAGGCCTACACTATCTGTTAATGCTTGGTGAAAATATGGTCATATGTTGTGCAGATGTGTGTCTATAATGCAAACAGAGTCTATTTAGTTGCGCTTAGTTCACCTCTCTCTCTCTCTGTGGCTTGGCCTCCCTCACCCTCTTCTGTCACTCATCTCCTTCAGAGAACCACCTACACAAACACACACACACTCACTCCTTCATACATCTCCTCTCTGCTATTTCATTCTGGTTTCTCTCCTTCAGTCACTTCCCTGGATTCGTTCTCTTTGGCCTCTATCCTGGCCTTCTCTCTCTCTCTCTTATAGTATCTTCTTTGTAAGCGGATCCTCTGCCCTGGCCTGCATTTGCATGGGCGGGAGCCAGTAAGGCGTTTGGCTCGAGGGGATGACTGAGAGAGAGGAGGAGAATCTCATTTGCATATATAACGAGGCCTTTTCTGCAGGCAGCCAGGGGAAGAGAAAACACAGGAAAATGGATTTATTTATGTATGGTTTTGTCAAAGATTTCCCCCAGCAGTTGAAGTCAATCCAGGAAGCCAATTATGCGTTGGATTGTGAGTGCGAGTTGTGAGAGGAGATCTCGCTGTGCTGCTGCGCACCCCCAAAGAGCGGGCTGATCAGCAGTCGAACTGAACCGAGGATGATGATGGTGACAGTGATGGTGAGATTCGTGTGATTCCAGCATTATTGCGTCTTTTCCGTGTCTCTTTCAGTTGCTATCAAAGCGGCAGCCTTTCATCTGCCGCGTCCTATTCTCGCGCCCGTCTCCAGGCCCGTTTCTCTGAGAGGAGCTCTGGGGCGATAACTACCCACCTTCCTCACTTTCTTGTCTTCGCTGTAAATGTCAAGAAAATATTAGAGGAAAAAAAAAAAGAAAACTTGCCGGGAACCAGAGGGAGAACAGAATGACTTCACATCAGGACAACGATGTGCAAGATGTGCAAGAGGGCAGCTCCTCTTTGGCATCGTCACGAGTCTTCTTTTTTTGTTTTTATCAGACAGGACTAAGAAGAAGCAGTGGGTGAAAAAATTTGAAAAAAAGTCATCGCATATTCCCCCGGATTGTGTGCCCCCCCCCTTTTTTTTTTTCCTATTCTAATCTGCTATGCAAAAGAATTAAAGCATGGAGCCGAGCTGTTATCTCTTGCACACAGCACAAGAAAGAGAGAGAGGGAGAGAATAGGCTAACGCTGAATAATGAATCAAACACACTCCAAAGCCTTTTACATTTCCTATACTTCACCTTAAATATTGAGAGGCCTGCTTCCCAGCCCACTATTCCTTTCAGGGAAACAGAAAAGTGGAAACTTTCAAGATGCAGAGGCGTGAAGACCGAAGGGTCTCTCCATCCTCTGTTTGCTTCTTTCCCTGAGACTGACTGATGTTGTTTTGTGGTTTTACACGCCACTCGCCCGCTGACATTTTGCATAATGCGGACCGAGCGACTGCCGACTGAGGATGATCTAAGCAGCTGGACAGCTTGTGATGAATGCTGGAAAGTCACAGCGGGGGAGGGAGGGGGCAGGGTGCTGGCTGATGGATCGGCAGAGAGAGCTGCTCCAGCTTGGGGTGCGGAGACGTCAGGAGGAGTTTGTTTGCTGGGAAAACTGTGAACTTCATCAGGTTTCTTGCAGTTAGAGCAGTGACTCCCAACAGAGTCGGAGCCCAGGTTTTAGGAATTCTTATTTTAGGAGTCCTGCAACGTGCTTCCTGCTACCTTTTTAAAGGTTTGAAAAAGAGACGTACTGTAGCTCTGCTTAAAATGCTACCGCTGCGCTAATGCCGAGGTCTTTGCTGTATTGTCTGTTCAGGATTTTGCACATTTACAATGCTTCGTTCTTCAGTGGTTCATCCTTGTAGCAGAGCAAGATTTGATGGTCTGCTGAATAAATGATGTGCATGTGGGTGATACACTACATATATCGCAGGCAGTGGTGATATTGCTTTACATTTTCTTTACTGCATAAAATAAAATGGTGGTGAGAGACCACAGAGTGAACCAGGCTTGGTTAATGTTAAGAGAAACCGAACTGTTTCCCCAGCTGCTCTGACAGATCGATCACAGCCCAACACTTCATTGAAGTTGTACGACGTTCACACTGAATATTCAAACCCGAGACGCCGTGTTTTTATGGCTGCGCCTCGTCTCTATCAAATGGAAATATTATTCATGCCTTGATCACCATTTTAAAAGTGTTTGTAGAGCCTCAGTTATCGAGGTCACAGGTTATTTAAAAGTATGAAAATCAAACGAGGTTACAGAATACAACAATACTCCCTGCCACACTAAGAGTAAGTATTTCTAGCCCGTCGTCTGTTCCTGAGCATGAAATACTCGTCAAAGCTGAAGTCATCTCTGAGCTTTGGATGTGGAGTTGTTTGGTGAAGCGCCTTCACATGCTGGTCACAGCAATAGTGAGTCTGTTCTTAAGCACCCAGCAGTGCAGCGGTGGATAAAAGTCTTGCACAGAGCTTTGGAGACCAGCAGACTGGCTGTGTGCTGTCACCAGGATGCCATGTGAACAATATGATGCAGTGCAGTACTGAAGGCTACTGTTATTATGTTTGTGCTGGAGCACATTCTTTAACTCACCCCTGTTGCAAGTAGACAGAAGTCACAGAGCTTGTTTGAAAAAAGGAAAATAAATGTTAAAAACAACAAAAACTATCCACGGCAGCCTTGTTTTTGCTTTTTAGGTCTCTGGTGAAGCTTTTATGCGTCGTTCTCTTTGTTACTAACATCGTTGTCACCATCTTCCCTGTTCAGGTCAACTTTTCATCTAGTCAGGATTGAGCCTGCACACAGAGTCACTGGCATCAGGCTCGACACTTCAGGAATTTGGAAAACTGCGCACAAGTAGTCACAGTGTTTGACTTCCTACATTTCTCTGCAAACAGACAGTAACAAAAAGACCTGCAGCACTCCCACTAGTGACAGACTCTTGGTGAGGAGCTCTCATCCTCACATTTTATGCTCTGGGAACCCTTGAGCATCATTTTCAACATATGTATTTGATGATGTGAACAGGCACGTTTCAACTCAAACCACAATGTGTTCCTAATCCTAACCAAGCAGCTCTGATGCTTAAACCAAGTCAAATAATAAAATAATGAAAATTAATAACAAGTAAAAACCAAAGTGCAGAAATAAAACAAGCAAACAGTTGGTTGACAGTCCTGTAGTTTAAACCACTGTCACTTCCTGTCTCGTCCGCCTGCAGCCACTGGTTCATGGAGACTCTGATGGCAAAGGGCCTCCTGTGTGCATCTTTGAAATGTCAGACATTTTTGAAGCCCTGTGATGAGAACGGGTTGGTTTTTCAAATCCACTTCAGAGTTGTCATTATTCGGAAATCATACTGACATATTTGGACTCTTCAGTTGTGTCAGATCTCATCAATAATTAGTTTTTGCCCAAGTAACTCAGAAAGACTTCATGTAGTTAGAGTGTAGTTCCCAACACTTCCTTCTTTTGCCACAAACACAAGCCCACTAATCCCTTTATGTATATTATTCACTTGAACTGAGATGGTAACTCATTGCTGCCCACAGATAATTGGGCATGCCAGAGAAAAAGAACGAGGAAGATTTAAGCTTGCATAAAATGATGAAAGATCACAAAGTAGTCCCTCTCTGTTTTACTCACTCACATGTTGTACTTTAAAGAACGGAACTCTGAATTCGTTATTTCAGAAACAACTAACCGTGCACGTGCTCCCACGTAAGTTTGCAAATTATTTATTGGATGTACTGATGCACAGCTGGTCCGACTGTACGCTGGCGCTGATTCTCCAAGTTTCTGAAACTCAAAATTCCGAAGATATTCTCTAATTCGGTGTTTTAAAGGTGATGGAGAACACTGTCCATCCATAGGTGTTCATTTGAGTTGACTGATAGTTATGAATTTTCATCTTTGATGAATTGTGACATGGTGGATGAGAGGACTCCCATCAACATACAAATGATTCACCATTGGCTAAATGGCATTACAGGGACACACCAGCAAAATGAAACTAAGAGCAGAACAGAGTGACCAGCATGTCCCAAGTTAAGCCCCCTTCAGTCCAGTGAAATTTGTTTTCATTTTATTTATATAGCACCAAATCCAAACAATAGATCCTACAACAATAGTCCCACAATGTGGAGCAACTAAGAACTTATTCAGTCCGATTCAAGCTCCGAGTAGAGCACAAATGATGAGTTTAGGGTTAATAAATCTGAATCTTTCAGGCTGAGCCTAAAAGCTTTTTTTTCTTTTGTCAGACAGATGCATCTTTGGAGCTCAGTCAGCAGCCCCGCGAGCAGATTTTAGTGAAAAACCGTGAATTTTATGGTGCTGCCTGGTTGAATAATGGCTGATAACAGTTCACGGAGATAAGAGCTGATACAGTGGCACCTAAAACTGCTGCTGTTTAACATATGGCTAGGTGCTAATGGAGCCCTCCAGACGCTCCTGTCTGTATTGTTAACTGCCAGCGGTGAACTTCCTGCCATGGCAGCAGTAGCGAAGTGAGACTTCACAGCTTCCCAGAGAAGATAATCTGATGTTAATTACCATGGGGTGCCAATAAATCACTCACAATCATGTCATAAACATGAAGGGGCCCTTCATGCATCATTATAGCTTTGCAGAGATGAGCGAGCACAAGCCTTTCGCCGCGACACCCTCCGCTTTGCATAAAAGTCCCTTCATTATCCCGCCCCGTCATTTCATGCACATGACAGTGAGGGTTTTTCTTTAACAGCCTCCACCATGTCTTTCACTCACTCTCGTCGCCGATGTCAAATTATAACGTGCCTCCTGACTGAACTGAGGCTTCACGCAGAGCTCCATAAAACAGCGTTAATGTGGGCAGGAGGACAGAGGCTGGAGGTAATCATGGATTTTTCAGCTCTTTATTTTAATTGATTGTTTAATTGATGCATTTAGAAACATTATACAAAATGATTTTGCATTTAAATCCATCCGAGGATAGTTCTTTCCCAGCATGCATTGGGCGAGAGGCCACGAGTCTTTCGAAGGGAAAAACTCTTTGATCATAAAATTATAGACTGCCTCGCTAAAGTCGGCAATCCAAATAATCAGTCGGAGAGGGCCTGAAATAGAGGAATTTTTTGGCTGTGTCGCTAAAGTCGGCACAGCATAGGATTACAATGGCGAAGGCTTCAAATCTACAAACCAACTGTAATGGAAACAGAAAAGGGTGAAGCAGAAGCAGCTCTCAGCTCCAGTGCCGAATATGAGAGATGTTGGCTAAACTACGCCTGAACCAGACCAGTACGCCTGCACCGCTCACCATCTGCCATCCATTATAATCACCACGTTGGCTGACAGCAGTGGGATTTTAAAGATTTTATTACTAAACTACCAAATGATTAGGTCCAAACTCTGAAATCATATTTTTTAAGCATCAAAGATTGTGTTAGATGCTGGTAGTGTGATGAAATTACGAGCTTGACAGGCTGTTACAGTTTAGATTTCATCTGGAACAGCTGCTATGCAGGTACACTGACACATTGTTTAAATGGATGACTAAGAATATTGTGCTGTTATGTTTTTACCTGCATATTATTCTATGTAACTGACAGAGTTCAGTTTTTTGCACAGTGCATCTGCACTGGAGATGTTTCAAAAGCTGCTCAGAACAACTCAGCCCGAAGAAAAGTCTTCAGTCTTTGTTGCAAAGGTTTGCTGACTTTGCCCTGAAATACATTTTTAAAACCCTTTTCCCACCTCAGAGTTATGCTTGTACCACCATATTTGTTGATGAGGAATTCTCAGTTTCCACGTCAGGGTTGTCAGAGTGCCACAACTCTCTCTTAAAATATGAAGCTGAAGCTCATATTTTATACACTGTGCACCATGTCAGAAAAGCCTTAAACCTGCATTCTGTCTGATGGCCAGCAGGGGTCGACTGTTTGCGTTCTGATTGTAGGTCAGAGTCGGCTTCGCGTAACTATAACAGGACGTGCATGTAGGCAGGGCTAACTTGTGGTTGGCCTCTGTGACCTCACTCATCACATGTACTTTTGAAACTGCAGTTTTCCTCTGAAACCCCTGGAAAATGCAGAGTATGGGTCTTAGGTTGGTTGTTTTGTCCACTCCAGCTTTCAAGGTCAAAAATGAACCTTTAATTCATGTTTTTGTGAGCTTTGACTAAATAATTCCACAGCCAAGTAAACATGCTGACGGTCTTTTAGCATTTT
The DNA here is from genome assembly GCF_000239375.1 of Pundamilia nyererei. Lineage (NCBI taxonomy): Eukaryota > Metazoa > Chordata > Actinopteri > Cichliformes > Cichlidae > Pundamilia > Pundamilia nyererei. The sequence goes on along the minus strand of NW_005187480.1, from coordinate 1,913,768 downwards.
CACTCAGTTTTCTTTGCTTTCTTTTATGGAGTCATTTAAAAACACCACAAAACATTGCATTGACCGACGGTTTAGATGGATTCAATGTCCTTAAAAGACCTTTAATGTATCATAAAAGCAAAATTTATAAACATAAACTTGAATGCAGAAGAGTCATTAGCTTTGGAAACTCGACGTTTACTTAGAATGTTCATAGAGCACAGATCTGAAATTCCGAGTGAAAATACATTTTCAAGGCTTTTTTAATGTCAGGCTTTCATTTCTTTTTCTGTGTGTTTGTTTTGGTTTTTCCTTTATTTGTGTGTTTGGCGCGCTCGCTCCACACAGAGATTTCATCCCCACACATCACCCTGCTCTAAGGTTAAAAACACAAAGTACATTTCAAATAATTCCCCTCCCTCGGTCCCCGCTTCCCGTAAATCTCCATATCTAACAAGCATGGAGGTGACTCTGACAACCTGGCTCTGGTTGGTGCCAGCCAATTAGATCGGTCGAGTAGGATGAGGGCGCCCTCGGTGTCCTCGCAGCAGCATCTTGAATCTCACACCGCTCCATCCGTCTGAACATCTGGCTTGAAGCTGCGTCTGCCTCCTGCAATGTTGACCGTGCTGACGGGTCCATTAGAGACTGTGTGCGCGCGTGTGTCTGTGCGTGCACGCCTGCGTGTGTGTGTTTGAGCTGATACAGGAAATGACACGGCAGCAGCAGGTACACAGGCTCTCCCAGAGCACTTGTCCAAACCGATCAAATGGAACCTGAACTAAGCGTGAACGCCGGCAGATCCGTGTTCGGGGACTTGATCAGCTGCTGCTGCTGCTGTTGACGATGATGACTCACAACATGGCTGCCACAGGCAGAGCTGTTTAAAGACACCTGAGAAGAAGAGAAAAATGGATCTGATTGGTCTACGTTTATATATTGTTGAGCTGTGTTTTTACTGCAGGATTTATTCTTAACTTTAAATTCAGTGTAATGTAATGTTTTGATGGACAGCCAATCCTAATCCCATAGTTTCTGTGAAGATGGGATCCGTGTGGGGGTTTCTAAACAACAAGGCTCTTAGGTAAGCCATCGGAGATCGTTAAATGTGAGTGAAATTCAGCAGCAACAAAAGACTGTTAGTGATGTAAAGTGGGCGACTTTGTGGTGTTAAAGAGTGAGGAATCCCACTGACATGAGGGGATATGAATAATTTAAAGGTTTATCTATGCAACAGGAGCCTGGACTGTCCAGGCAACGAACCATCAGCTGCAAAGCAATGTGAGAAACTCTTTTAATGATAGTTAAGAAGATATGCGTTGGACTGAAATTAGCATTGACACGTCTCAGTGCATCATGATTGGGAGGATATCTTTGCAAGCACAATCATCATAGCAGCAACAACCAATCACATACAAGGCACAAAAATCAGCCTCGCTCTGTCTGGACTGCACGATTTGACTGACCGGCAGCGGGGCTGATGTGATTTGATTTGCTGGCACTTGAAAAGCTATGTTTCTTTTAATCTTTCAGTACATGTGAGGTGAAAGCAACAAATCCACCATTCAGTTTGGAAACTCGTGACTTCACCCCATTCAAAATGAATGAGAGGTGAGAGCACTTCATGTCTGAAACGTTGCTAAAAATAACAGAAGAAATATGCTTTGATGGAGGAGATTTTTATTAATCTAGGTGAACATCTGTTGTTGGTCCACTTTAGTTTCTGTTTGAACTCTGGCTCATCGGGCACCGTCAGCAGGCCCGAATTTCTTCCTGATAAAGACTTTATGCCTCAGACAAATTCTAACAAGCCTCCCTGATTGTGTGTCCAATTTCCACTGTAAAGTTAGCGCTACGTCCTCAGAGCTTTTTCTTAAGCAGATCAGGAAAAACGAGGGTTGCAGGGTTATGATTATCTGTCACCGATTCCACTGATTCAACGTTCTCTTGTCTCTGTTTGGCTCTTTCCTGAGCTGCTTTAATTGTTGCATATTGAGTTTATTTTGCTGATTATCAGTGTGAAAACTTGGCCTGGACAACGCTGATCTTAGAATAAATAACATTTGAAACAAAAAGGTGTTCTGAACCTTCAGACTTTTATCATATAATACGGTTCTCGTTGAGAAGCCGTTATAAACAGAGCTGTAATGAGGCCGCTGCTGCGTCGACAGTGTGTCACTGTGATTTACTGTTCAGGCTTTCATCAGGAGCAGCACCACCTTTCTCTCTCCCACACACACACACACACACACACACACACACACACACACACACACAC
>NW_005187480.1:1908247-1911491 GCF_000239375.1 Pundamilia nyererei | reverse complement strand
CACACACAAACAATACAAAATAAAATGTTCGAGTGAAACTACACTATCCTTCACCCTTTCCTCTGTTGGTCCAAACTTTCTGCTTCATTTGAGCCCAGAGTGCGTCGTATCTCCTCGTCTGTAGGAATCGTCTGCTACATTGCATTCTGGGTGTAATTCGCCCCGGGGCAGTATTAGATTTAGCCGGTATCAGACTTATTTGTTCGCTTTACCCAGTTGAGTACACAGCGCGTACACGGCGTACAGTGAAGCTCCTCATCCACTTAGCACTCGGCAGATAAGAGCTTTCTTTATCCTGCTTATCTTGCAGAAGATAAAACACACTCAGAGGCCGAGTGGAAATGAGATGTGGCGACAAACCGCATCTTTAAACGAAGAGGTGTTTCTTCATTTCCAATAACGACGGCCTATATAGAGCGTGAAATGCTCTCAACTTGATGTGAGAGGAAGCTGTGTGTGTGTGTGTGAGTTTGTGTGTGTGTGTGTGTGTGTGTGTGTGACAGAGTGATACAGCGGCATCATTTGAGTGTAAAATAAACGTTCAGTCGAAATAAGTTAACACATCTAAATGAGGGAAGGGAAGGTTGCAGAGGGACAAACCTGCATCCCATTTTCTGCATCGCTTCACCCATTCAGAGAGGTGTGGATGTGTGTGTGTGTGTGTCACTGGGGAGGAAGGGTGGGTGATATGTGTCGATGTTCACCAGGCCAAATGTTCAGCCAGGACAGTGTGGACAGAATGCCGCGCTGCATCGTCTGTCTTGCAAACCGTCCCCTGACCTCTGACATCACGTTTTTCGTACTGCATCTGATGATGTTTCGGGACAATGGAGTCGCCTCAGACTGCTGCTGAAAACTTGTACACATGGAGATGGGTGTGGAATCTTAAAAGAGTCTACTGAGTTGTGACAGAATATAAAATCATAATTTGGAAAAACAGAAACATCCCATTAAAAATGTACCTTTCCAGAGGCCTTCTTCTTTTATCTCCCCTGTACAACGTCGTAGAAAGTTTAAAAAAAAAGAAGCTATCGTGGAATAACACTGTAAAAATCTTGTTCTTCGGTCCACCCTGTCCCTGGGACATGTGAGTCGAGTGAAGGCGAGCCTCCCTGCATCGCTGTAAACTGAGAGATGAATAAAAATGCCATTTTTGAGAGGGAAAAATTAGCACAAAGTGATATATATTCATCTCATGGGTGAAAATCACCAACGTTAGTGTCCTAGTCACAAAATATCGAGAGGAGAATATTTCAGTCAAGTGTGCGATCTGATTTATTAATGCTGGCAACACACAATTTACTGCAAATTAGGCCGATATTTAAAATTGGAAAGAAAAGAACAAAGAAAGGAAAATAGCTAAATTTTTGTAAATCACCTGTGAAACTAATTACACCCGGAATTGCACTCACACACTACTTTGCCGCATTTAGTAATTTAGTCCTCGTGTAACCGGTGTGTTCCTGCATTGCGTCTGACAATGAAAGGTAAAAAGCCCGCTCCAGCTCCTATAACCAAACAAAAACAGTTGGGATGAGAGTTAGCTCCACCCACTGCAACTTCCAAGCTAACAAGACTGTTCATGCTAGCATCAGCAGTGTCTATACACATACACAGGTGCCACTTATTCACAGCATCTTGTAAAGACAGGCGTAATGATGACAAAAATGAACTAAAACGCACAATGAGAAACATCCGACTGGGTAAAGATATAATGGTGTTGGAAAAGAAATGACTCTGACCTCTCCCACAGGGGAATTATGAAAAAGGGGAAAAGTCAGAGGGGTACCCCAAATTTATAGGGTTGCACCAAAGAAGAAGTCAGGTATACCACAGTTTGGGGTTTGGAACACATTTTGTGTAATTATAACAATATATAATTTGTGACCCGGTTACACTTGGGCAGATGAGGCAGACACTGAGGATGAAGAATGTAAACCTCGTACAGGGAAGAGATCTCAGAGGACTTCAGCGAGAACACCGACAGTTTACTCCAGATGCCGCGCTCGGCTGTCAGTCCCAGCATCCCTGTCAATACATCCGATACTGTGAGAAGGAGAGGACACTCAGTCAGCTAATGTTTGACTCTGTGTTTCTGTCTCGTGCTCACACTTCGTGTTCCCGCTGCTGGCCAGACTTGCTTTTATTGATGGTCAGTTTAGATTCCTGCATAAATACAACAATCCACACAAAATGCTCGCTGTTCACTTTCCTCTTCCTCACGAACCAAATTCATTTTGACCAGCCATAACACACATGTCAAATCACTGCTAACCAGCACTTTAAATTAGTGAGGTGATGTTTACGTGAGCTTAGTCTTTCCGTCAAATCCAAACTGACAAAGACCTTTCAGACACTTCACAGTCTGTTTATTAAAGCGTCAAATCATTAAAAACATTAATACATGTAAATTGCATGAATTGAAGTGTGAAGAAAATCATTTTCAGTGCAGTGCCCTCCGAAACACACAGGCTCGCCTCACAAGTAACACTAAAGTCGGGAATTAAGTTCAACTTCATCAAGCAGAGAGAAAAATACTCACCAGGGCGGTCTCGGGGTGTGATTTTAATCTACCAAGCAGGACTTTCAGAGATTAGACACATCGCTTTGAGATGGTGATTTAAACATTTGCATATATTTGAACATTACACATATATCTTTGTTCAGCTTTGTGGAGCAATTGACTCAACATATTTCTTTTATATATATGATATTTATCTCTGAGGGAAGAATCACTTGATAATACTTATACTAGTACCAGATGACTGTGTTGTTCTCACCTTCTAAAACTGCTTTTTTTTAGATTTCTTTCTCCAACTTTACTATTGTGAGTTTTATTTTCTGTCTGGCTGTCCCTCCAAAGCTGTGATTTTAAAGTGGTTTATAGTCATTTACAGAGACTTTTAAAGAATTGAGAATTAAGAATTTTCTAATATATTCATCTTAGGTTGTAGTCAGTGTCAGGAATAAGGGGTAACCTACGATGTCGGCCCACTGGGGATTGTGGTGTAAAAAACAGCATGGGGGGTGGGGGTCCACATAAGAGGAGTCAAGTGGGGTTGTCATAGACTTCCATTAATCAAATAAAGATTATTATTATGTCATAGCTAAATTAGTAACTAGTATTTGCCAGCTGATATTGATTTGACATCATAATAACAGTGATTCATCTCTCAAAGGTGTTAGCAGTTAGAGAGACTGAGGGAGCTTAAAGGTTTCATAAAGTGTGTGTGTGTGTGTGTGT
>NW_005187480.1:1900472-1908227 GCF_000239375.1 Pundamilia nyererei | reverse complement strand
GTGTGTGTGTGTGTGTGTGTGTGTGTGTGTGTGTGTGTGTGTGTGTGTGTGTGTGTGTGTGTGTGTGTGTGTGTGTGTGACATATGGTTGCTCTCTAAACAAGATGCTGACCAACTATGTTCTGATAAAGCACGCACACACTCACAATGTATGTGCCCTCTGACCCTTCTACAACGCGAGTCTAAGCAGACTAAAATAGAAGCGTGTGTGTGTTTGTGTGTGTTAGTGTGTTATCAGAGCGACCAGCAGCTCTGTAGCGCTCATCTATCCCATAAGTCACTGGGGCTCCTGCTGCCTATTGATCTGGCAACCCTCCCTGACACACACATGGACACACAGACACACACTCGTCGCCTGCCAAGCACCGTCAGATGGTCTAAACCGATGAAGAGAGCGAGATAGAAGTAAAGTGGAATCATCAGCACCAACAATACCCCCTCCAAACTCCTCCACCCCCTTTCCTCCCACCCTCATCCCCCTCCCTCCCCTTCTCTCTCTCTCCTCTTCTTCCTCTTAAACAGTCTAAACCATCAGTCTTTTGTGCTCATTTATTAATCTTATTGTTATGAACATGTTGTCAGAGGAATAATGTTAAAGTCCGGCTGATGTGTCGACACCCTGAAATATAAAATCTAATACGGTACTGCATGTTTCCAAGGCATTTAAACGGGGTCCACACACATCATCAGGGCTCTGTTTTTGCATTTCACCCGGCATCGGTTGCAACTAGAAATTTGTGTTGCTAGGAGACGAGCTGTCAGCTTCAGTGACGAGGTCTTGATGGGAGCACTTCATACAACTCTGTATGTGAATGTTGTTGTTTTTTTCTTTTTGCCAGAAATGATTCGATTAAACGTTCGCGATCAGACGGCTCATTGGGAGACACTTCATTTATTAAATATGAACAATTTTATGTCAATTCTAAGATGTCTGGAGCAGCGTTATTATACTTTGGTTTTTTGTGTTAATGTGAAATTATATTGTTTTCAGATCAGTGTAGTTTCAGCTGGTTTCCACAAGTGATTTGCTCATGTCAGTTTATGTTTGCTTAAAAATGTCTCAGCATTAGTTTTTAGTAGATTTACTAGTTTCAGTGTGTAATTTTCGTGTTATGGGGGTATTTGTCCAGGTCAAAGCCTTGTAACAGGAACATAAACATCCCAGGCTCAATAACCAGGCATGTCAAAGTCTGACAAAGACTAACATGCGAAAAATTGCTTTACATTTTATTAGCTGACATTGTTTCAGTCATTTTAATACAATCTACTTTGATTTGATTTCATTTAACTAGCTGTTTTGTCCCCACACATACCTTTATGAACCTGGCTGGTCATTGGTCACAGCACAGGCACAGCGTGACTTCTGATAAAAACTCATGGAAGAAAATTTCTGTAGTTTAATCTTTTTTTTTCATTTTTTTTTACCTGTCCTAGTAAAATAAAGAAAGGATACTAAGAAGCTAAACAGTTATATTTATGTATTTATTTATTTGTTTGTTTGTGGTAAAAAAAAAAAATTTAAAATCTGATACTCCTAATTCACAGTCAGCTGTTTAAGTCCATCCAGAAGCAAGTCTTTCCCAGCAACATCCTCTAGGCACTAATTTGGGCAGTTATTTTAAGCATTCAATTTTAATAGCCATTAAAATATAAAAACTGCATGTATTGAATCACCAGGCATATCAGATGAAATGAAACCCCCAAAAAATAAGGTTTTAAATATAAATGCAGCCAAAGCTTTCATTTAAGGATTCTCGGGATGCCTCGTCTGTGCTTTAACTCAGATTAAGTGGAATTGGCACACACAGATCTACACTGATAACTCAACAACAGTCACAAGCGCAGACACATAAGTACAGGTGTGAGTCTGTTCATGTTTTATGGTTCACAGACGCACACAGCTGTAGGTTTCGGTTCATGTATGGCTCCGGGCGTTCTGCTGACCTCAGCGCGGCAGCTCAGAGAGACGCACGCGGGGGATGCTGAGAGAAAGGTGTGTGTTTGCGTGTGTGGAGGTCAGCTGTAGCCTGCAGTGCAGTGGCAGTCACCTCTCTGGAGTCTCTGTTTGTTTCTGCATTTCCCACAAACCATCACCTTTTTTTCCCCCTTGTTTTGTTTTGTGTTTTGTTTTGTTTTTTGCAGCTCTCTCATTGTCACATGTCACTTCTGTCTTTATTTCCTGGTCTTGTTTTTTGCTTCACAGTGTCTTTCCTGTAACTTTGTTTCTCCGGTGTTCTTCTTCTTTACTTTTTCATTTATCACATCCAGAATCTTTAGTTTGTGCTTGAATGAGAAAACAAAGCTTATGTAATATCAACTAGCAAGCTTCATTTCTGTCAGACTTCAAATATCCACCATTTATCTGGAGATGATCAATGGAGGAACGGAACAGATAGACAGACGCATGAAGCAGCTCAGGAACATTTGTTTGGATTTTTGGAGTTTGTGATGGGAACACATGTTGTTGTGCGATGGGTTTCACATGCACAAATATGGATTCAGTGATTGTTTTGCTAACTGAGAGGATGATTTGGGCAGATTCTGTCATCGTCTCTGGTTTCTGGGCAGATTTAGGCTGTTTATATGTGTTATTAGTAGGGAGGAAAGATGTTGCATGTTGGAGGTACTCTTTATATAAAAGTCCATTTTTTACATTGGCTTTGGAAAAGGTCAATTTTATCAACACCTGCAGTTCAGTCACCCGTGGTTGGAGTGTTTCCTGCAGCATTTCCATGTCATTTGACAAGAGGAGTCACTTTATGCTTTGCGCAAGTACAATGGCACACAGGAGTAACTGAACTCTATGTCAAATATTTTAATTTCAAAAATAATGGAAGGACAAGCTGAGAAACATGGCCTTGGTTCTGGCAGTCTTCACCGTGTTTTAATAGACATCTTTGCTCAGACAGCTCGACGTCCAGCTGTCTCTCCTGTTTACTTTTAACAGAGACAGTCAAGTCATTCTTGGAGTAATGATACAGTTTCTCCCTTTAGTATATTACTAAAAATGAACATGGACCTCATGCAATAATGTGCCATCTTAACTCATGCACCCAAAAAACCATTATATTCACACCAGTCCATTTTACCAATCAGTGTATATTAAACAGTCCAAATCCTTCTAAATTTGTAGTTCTCCCACTTCTTGATAAAAGCTGAGTTGTATCAGGAAGAAGCAGAGAAACACCTGCTGCTAAAGGAAAGGAAAAAGAGTCCGAGAACCAAAGGTGCACCTTTCCAAAGGGAGTAAGGGCATTAAGGGAAAAACAAATCATAGACTGCAAGTGAGGTTGTGAAATATTGCCTAAAGGTGTGATACTTTGTCGTATAAAAAAATGCAAACCTGTATAAAATGCTTAGTTTAAGCACAGAATCATAGAAGGTACTGCATTGGCTTTTATTCTTGCTTAACTCTGTGTTTTGAGGAATTTCTTCATACAGCTGGAGGCTCTCCTCCTATCCCAGGATTCCTGAGCTCTTTGCCACTTAGTTTTTCACCAACATGCTGCAGCCTAATTAAATTTTCATGTTGTTTGCAGCTTTTAATCCACAACACAGGTGGATGGAGTACCTTATACCAAACTTTGCCTGCATATCTACCTTTCTCAGCCCATCTCTACCATTTTTTTTAAACTTAAACCAACATGCAAAGAGTTAACTTTGATCTCCGCAAGTCTGGTCCCTCTCCTTCGCTGCTGGGTGCAGGAGCTGCAGAGAGGAGGAACAAAGAGTGAGGGGGGAGGGCAGAGAGAGGTGCAGGTAGGAAAGAAAGAGTTAAGATGAAGGAAAGAAGTAAGCAAGAAACCAAAAAAAGGGGATGAAAGATAAAAGGGAGATTTGGAAGCAAACAGAGGCTGAAAACAGAAATAAGCAGATAAAAAAAGGATGGAAGAGAAACCTGTGATTGTTTCTTTGTTTTCCAGTTTCACTCTATGTTCAGTCTGCAGTTGTTTGGAGGTTAAATTGAAATGCTTTTTAGTATTTTTCTGCATTATTTGCTGTCATTTAATGAATTACCACATCAAAGTGAGGAGTCAGAGTGCAGCCGACTGTCAGATTGTTGGTTTAAAAACATGATTTTTTTTTTTATTCACTTTTTCCCTTTTGAAGGTTGCACCAGCCTGAAACTGAAAGACCCTGAATGCTGTGGAAGAAAAATAAATTGAAAGTTCAGTTTAGATTTTAGTCCAATTCTCATCAAAATGCTTTATCAGTCCCAGCTCTTGGAGGACTTTTACTTTGTCTCCTTGTGGTCTGAGTGCAGTTGGAGAGCCACACAGTGCACAGAGCTGTTTAGTTTGACTTCTTTACTAAAAATCTGCTTGATCAGTGATCAGCTTTTATATATTTATATTTCTAAAAGGTCTTTATTTTTATTTAATATCTTAGGATGATTTCTATAGTATAGTTGAGACTGGGCTGCTGATGAACCGTTGAACTATTTTTTATGTTCACTGCAGCTATGTTGGATTGTTAACTCGGGGTTGTTGCCCAAAGTGGAGGAGTTAAAGCTGCAGGTAGGGACCAAAAGAATCAGATTGCAGATACAAGTGGTGGAAATGAGCTTCCTCTGAATCCTTAGAGATGGGGTGAAAAGGTCGGTCATATAAGGGAGGGGCTTAGAATAGATCAAAGCCACCTCAGGTGGTTCAGACATCAGACCAGGACGCCTCCTGGGCACTTCCTGGGTGAGATGTTGGATGTCTCCGGGCAGTTCTTTTGGATTGGGGTCAAAATGACACTGAGTGGTTTTGTTATATAAATACAGCAAAAATAATGTTTACTTGAAATGAGTAAAATCTAAATGAGACCAGAGTGAAAGGATGGCAAATGAACTCATATTAATAATGTGGATTGTACTTAGGATCAAAGCTGCAATTTGAAAGAAATTATATTTTTATTTCATAAAATATGCAGATTAATCATAAATACCTGTTTTTTTTTCTTTAGATGACATTAATTTAATAATTAATAATTCTATAATTCTTTTATTATCTGTTGTTTATGGCTTTGCCTTTTATTACAAGCAGTGATCCACCATGCACATAATTCATGAAGAGTTCAGTGACTGCTCATCTGTTGCTGGTAAACTAGCTTTACTATGTATGCTAGCGCCCTGCTTTGATTATTGACTTCCAGCACTGACGACATGGCCACCCACTTTGGCGTGGTTGGCTGGTTGCTGGCATGTTAACAGAGTTTGCTTAGAGTGGGGTTCATGGACTTAAATGACGGATAAGAAGGCGGAGCAAGCTCAGAAAACAGCCGTCAATAAACAGAGCCTGTCTAGACACACAAACCCCTCGGATAAGTCAGAACTACTTTGATGACCACAAATCTGTCAAAGTAAGAAAAGATCCAGAGCAACAGAATTAATTCAATTTTCTAAAACCTTCTGAATGCAGTTGCCCCCACCAAAGCTGCACATCTTTTATCATGCAACTGCGGCGTTGCTCTGTCACCAGCTGTAGTGCTGAACCAGTTTTTCCCCGTGAAGTTTAGCTGGTGAAGCAGCTTTCCTCCAGAGAGCAGCTTCGTCGAGCTCTAGCCTCGATTTATACCGACGGACTCCACTTCTGTTTGAAGGCTTTTACTTTCAGAGTGCCAGCAGGGATCGGGGAGGAGGAGAAAAGACGTCTGCCATACTTTATTTCATCCTTTAAATAAAATAAAATAAAATATCCTTCTACAAACTTCATCCCACTGTAGAAAATAAAAGTCTGACGGTGAAGTTTTATCTTCAGCTTTCCTTCTTATTTCTTAATTTCTCGGTGAAATTATGTCTCTGCACAGCTTCAGTCTCTCTTTAAAATGATTTGAAAGTCTTCTGAGACGATATCTTTCAGCACAAAGCATAGGGAAATATGACTGTTGAAATAAGGATGTGTTTTGATGTAAATCTCTGGTGTCATCTGAATTTATGAGTAAACATAAAAACTAAGCGTAGTTATAATTTATTATGTTCCTCATTTTCTTCAAGCGTTTCTGTGAGGAAATGGAGAACAAGTCCTTTTTTACTCTGAGCTCCAATTTTTATCGCTCTCATTCTTCATTCTTTTTATGTGTTATCTGATTTTTGTCAAAAGGTAAAAAATGGACAGGAAGTAAGTGATAACTAACGAGTCACCCCATCCACACGGTCATTAAGGTAATGAGAGCAGCTTGTAGCATGAGTGAATACCAATAACTGGGATCAGGCTAAGCTGATGCGCCTACACAACACCGTGTTGCCTGTACAGCTTGTCATTGTGTTCCTCAACACGCCTGTCACATGTTGTTGTCTGCGGCCGGTCATACGTGCCAGCATCAATCTGTCTGAAGCGTCACTGATCCGTGTGCGGGAGAATATGAGAGCGCATCAATCAGCCGCAGGTGGACTGTTACTGTGGGATCAAACAGGAAGTGGCTCGCAGCGAAGCCGCCGACGGTCGTCGTGACAAACATACAATCGGTCTGAAGACATGAAAAGACAGAAATGATCAGTGAGGAAATCTGAAGAGCTGCTGGAGAAAAACACATTCAGAATCCTGATGGGTGCACTTGTGAAAAAAGTGTTAGCAGCACAAACCGTGAAGCCTCCGTAGCGCAAGGATGGCTTTAGTTTGTTGCCATGACATTCCTTTTAGGAAAAGAAAATGATACTTTCGCTTTTCTGTTGTCAGTTTACAACTCGCAGTAGTTAATCCTCATATAACAGTCTCAATAAGGGTCCCACTGGAGTCAAAAAGCCTAAAGACAGGATGTATTTCACTGTATACTTGCTGCTAAATGCCTACAGTGGTTCAGTAATGGGCTAATATTTCATGCAAACGGAAAGACGTCAAACGTGCATGTTAGCATGTTGTCTAAATGGCTGATAAAAGGATGATTTACAGACAGAAATCAGGTTTGAGCTGTGTTCCAGTACAGAAGTAGATAGTGCTAACCTAGCATTACACTGGATATCCACGACTTACCTTTGTCTCCTTGAATTTCCATTTTGGTCATGTTATGAAGAACACTTACAAACTGATTGTTGGCAAGTTGCTGACACTGAACATGTAAGCAGTGCTCTTCAGTGAAATGTGTTTTTTACTAAAAGAACAATATCCACTCAGTGTTAGTGCTATTAGTCCATGCTTTATGCTTAAAGGACTCTAAACTCTGACCTCAGGTGTAAGAGTGGTTTATAGACCCAACACTGATCCCAGCCACGTTCCACCAAAACAGATACAGTACATGTTTAATATTTGGGAGACATTTCCTACTGCTATAATCCCATCGATTATATAAAACATTGGGATGGTTAGAAAATGCTTTATATCTTTACCTTTATTTACATTATATTTAAATTTGCCTCGTTTAGGGACGGCAGTGTTTAAAATGACAAAAAGATCAACATCTGTTCTGCTTTCCATGAACATCTCCATATTTTCTGATGAGCTGATGGCACAGAAAATGAATATTTGCTGGCTTTTGTGCATCTAATTAATTACTTTTACTGGGATATCTGGTGAATGTAATGCATTTTTAACATGGACATTAGTCAGTACAACAGACTTAAGATTGCTTTGATGTGGCTTAATTCAGTTTTTAATTCTTAATCTGTTTTAATTCTATTTTCTGAGGGTTTCAGCCATTCCTTTTTTTTTTTAAACAAATCGTTTTAAAGGGAACATCAGCAGCTCACAGTGCCAAGACGGTCCTTTACACACACACACACACACACACACACACACACACACACACACACACACACACACACACACACACACAC